>NW_026530535.1:319256-638512 GCF_024509145.1 Vidua macroura | reverse complement strand
TCAGGCAAGGGGGCTTGGCCAGAGTTCGAGTGTAAGACTCGGCAGGACGTTCGACCTTACTTCGGCAGGGAGACCAAGTTTCCCAAGCCTACTAGTCTCAGGCAAGGGGGCTTGGCCGGAGTTCGAGTGTAAGGCTCGGCAGGACGTTCGACCTTACGTCGGCAGGGAGACGAAGCTTCCCATGCCTACTAGGCTCAGGCAAGGGGACTTGGCCAGAGTTCGAGTGTAAGACTCGGCAGGACGTTCGACCTTACCTCGGCAGGGAGACCAAGCTTCCCAAGCCTAGTAGGGGAGTCAGGCAAGGGGGCTTGGCACGAGTTCGAGTGTAAGGCTCGGCAGGACGTTCAACCTTACCTCGGCAGGGAGAACAAGCTTCCCAAGCCCAGAAGGAGAGTCAGGCAAAGGGGATTGGCCGGAGTTCGAGTGTAAGGCTTGGCAGGACGTTCGGCCTTACCTCGGCAGGGAGACCAAGCTTCCCAAGCCTAGCAGGCGTGTCAGGCGAGGGGGCTTTGCCGGAGTTCGAGTGTAAGGCTCGGCAGGACGTTCGACCTTACCTCGGCAGGGAGACCAAGCTTCCCAAGCCTAGTAGGAGTGTCAGGCAAGGGGGCTTGGCCCGAGTTCGAGTGTAAGGCTCGGGAGGACGTTCAACCTTACCTCGGCAGGGAGAACAAGCTTCCAAAGCCCAGAAGGAGAGTCAGGCAAGGGGGCTTGGCCGGAGTTCGAGTGTAAGGCTTGGCAGGACGTTCGGGCTTACCTCGGCAGGGAGACCAAGCTTCCCAAGCCTAGTAGGAGAGTCAGGAAAGGGGGCTTGGCGGGAGTTCGAGTGTAAGGCTTGGCAGGACGTTCGGCCTTACCTTGGCAGGGAGACCAAGCTTCCCAAGCGTAGTAGGAGAGTCAGGCAAGGGGGCTTGGCCGGACTTTGAGTGTAAGTCTCGGCAGGACGTTCGACCTCACCTCGGCAGGGAGACCAAGCTTCCCAAGCCTAGTAGGATAGTCAGGCAAGGGGGCTTGGCCGGAGTTCGAGTGTAAGGCTTGGCAGGACGTTCGGCCTTACCTCGGCAGGGAGACCAAGCTTCCCAAGCCTAGCAGGAGAGTCAGGCAAGGAAGCTTGGCCCGAGTTCGAGTGTAAGGCTCGACAGGACGTTCGGCCTTACCTCGGCAGGGAGACCAAGCTTCCCAAGCCTAGCAGGAGAGTCAGGCAAGGAAGCTTGGCCCGAGTTCGAGTGTAAGGCTCGACAGGACGTTCGACCTTACCTCGGCAGGGAGACCAAGCTTCCCGAGCCTAGTAGACTCAGGCACGGGGGCTTGGCCAGACTTCGAGTGTAAGGCTCGGCAGGACGTTCGACCTTACCTCGTCAGGGAGACCAAGCTTCCCAAGCCTAGTAGGGGCAGGCAAGGGGGCTTGGCCGCAGTTCGAGTGTAAGGTTCGGCAGGACGTTTGACCTTACCTCGGCAGGGAGACCAAGCTTCCCAAGCCTAGTAGGAGAGTCAGGCAAGGGGGCTTGGCCGGAGTTCGAGTGTAAGGCTCGGCAGGACGTTCGGCCTTACCTCGGCAGGGAGACCAAGCTTCCCAAGCCTAGTAGGAGAGTCAGGCAAGGGGGCTTGGCCGGAGTTCGAGTGTAAGACTCGGCAGGACGTTCGGCCTGACCTCGGAAGGGAGACCAAGCTTCCCAAGCCTACTAGGCTCAGGCAAGGGGGCTTGGCCAGAGTTCGAGTGTAAGACTCGGCAGGACGTTCGACCTTACTTCGGCAGGGAGACCAAGCTTCCCAAGCCTACTAGGCTCAGGCAAGGGGGCTTGGCCCGAGTTCGAGTGTAAGGCTTGGCAGGACGTTCAACCTTACCTCGGCAGGGAGAACAAGCTTCCCAAGCCCAGAAGGAGAGTCAGGCAAGGGGGATTGCCGGAGTTCGAGTGTAAGGCTCGACAGGACGTTCGACCTTACCTCAGCAGGGAGACCAAGCTTCCCGAGCCTAGTAGGCTCAGGCAAGGGGGCTTGGCCGGAGTTCGAGTGTAAGGCTCGGCAGGACGTTTGACCTTACCTCGTCAGGGAGACCAAGCTTCCCAAGCCTAGTAGGTGCAGGCAAGGGGGCTTGGCCGGAGTTCGAGTGTAAGGTTCGGCAGGACGTTTGACCTTACCTCGGCAGGGAGACCAAGCTTCCCAAGCCTAGTAGGAGAGTCAGGCAAGGGGGCTTGGCCGGAGTTCGAGTGTAAGGCTCGGCAGGACGTTCGGCCTTACCTCGGCAGGGAGACCAAGCTTCCCAAGCATAGCAGGAGAGTCAGGCAAGGGGGCTTGGCCGGAGTTCGAGTGTAAGACTCGGCAGGACGTTCTGCCTTACCTCGGCAGGGAGATCAAGCTTCCCAAGCCTAGTAGGAGAGTCAGGCAAGGGGGCTTGGCCGGAGTTCGAGGGTAAGGCTCGGCAGGACGTTCGACCTTACGTCGGCAGGGAGACGAAGCTTCCCAAGCCTTCTAGGCTCAGGCAAGGGGGCTTGGCCAGAGTTCGAGTGTAAGGCTCGTCAGGACGTTTGACCTTACCTCGTCAGGGAGACCAAGCTTCCCAAGCCTAGTAGGGGCAGGCAAGGGGGCTTGGCCGGAGTTCGAGTGAAAGGCCCGGCAGGACGTTTGACCTTACCTCGGCAGGGAGACCAAGCTTCCCAAGCCTAGTAGGAGAGTCAGGCAAGGGGGCTTGGCCGGAGTTCGAGTGTAAGGCTCGGCAGGACGTTCGACCTTACGTCGGCAGGGAGACGAAGCTTCCCAAGCCTACTAGGCTCAGGCAAGGGGGCTTGGCCAGAGTTCGAGTGTAAGGCTTGGCAGGACATTCGGCCTGACCTCGGCAGGGAGTCCAAGCTTCCCAAGCCTACTAGGCTCAGGCAAGAAGGCTTGGCCAGAGTTCGAGTGTAAAGCTCGACAGGACGTTTGACCTTATCTCGTCAGGGAGACCAAGCTTCCCAAGCCTAGTAGGGGCAGGCAAGGGGGCTTTGCCGGAGTTCGAGTGTAAGGCTCGGCAGGACGTTTGACCTTACCTCGGCAGGGAGACCAAGCTTCCCAAGCCTAGTAGGAGAGTCAGGCAAGGGGGCTTGGCCGGAGTTCGAGTGTAAGGCTCGGCAGGACGTTCGGCCTTACCTCGGCAGGGAGACCAAGCTTCCCAAGCCTAGCAGGAGAGTCAGGCAAGGGGGCTTGGCCGGAGTTCGAGTGTAAGACTCGGCAGGACGTTCTGCCTTACCTCGGCAGGGCGATCAAGCTTCCCAAGCCTAGTAGGAGAGTCAGGCAAGGGGGCTTGGCCGGAGTTCGAGTGTAAGGCTCGGCAGGAAGTTCGACCTTACCTCGGCAGGGAGACGGAGCTTCCCAAGCCTACTAGGCTCAGGCAAGGGGGCTTGGCCAGAGTTCTAGTGTAAGGCTTGGCAGGACGTTCGGCCTGACCTCGGAAGGGAGACCAAGCTTCCCAAGCCTACTAGGCTCAGGCAAGGGGGCTTGGCCAGAGTTCGAGTGTAAGACTCGGCAGGACGTTCGACCTTACTTCGGCAGGGAGACCAAGCTTCCCAAGCCTACTAGGCTCAGGCAAGGGGGCTTGGCCCGAGTTCGAGTGTAAGGCTCGGCAGGACGTTCAACCTTACCTCGGCAGGGAGAACAAGCTTCCCAAGCCCAGACGGAGAGTCAGGCAAGGGGGATTGGCCGGAGTTCGAGTGTAAGGCTCGACAGGACTATCGACCTTACCTCGGCAGGGAGACCAAGCTTCCCGAGCCTAGTAGGCTCAGGCAAGGGGGCTTGGCCAGACTTCGAGTGTAAGGCTCGGCAGGACATTTGACCTTACCTCGTCAGGGAGACCAAGCTTCCCAAGCCTAGTAGGGGCAGGCAAGGGGGCTTGGCCGGAGTTCGAGTGTAAGGTTCGGCAGGACGTTTGACCTTACCTCGGCAGGGAGACCAAGCTTCCCAAGCCTAGTAGGAGAGTCAGGCAAGGGGGCTTGGCCGGAGTTCGAGTGTAAGGCTCGGCAGGACGTTCGGCCTTACCTCGGCAGGGAGACCAAGCTTCCCAAGCCTAGCAGGAGAGTCAGGCAAGGGGGCTTGGCCGGAGTTCGAGTGTAAGACTCGGCAGGACGTTCTGCCTTACCTCGGCAGGGAGATCAAGCTTCCCAAGCCTAGTAGGAGAGTCAGGCAAGGGGGCTTGGCCGGAGTTCGAGGGTAAGGCTCGGCAGGACGTTCGACCTTACCTCGGCAGGGAGACGAAGCTTCCCAAGCCTTCTAGGCTCAGGCAAGGGGGCTTGGCCAGGGTTCGAGTGTAAGACTCGGCAGGACGTTCGACCTTACCTCGGCAGGGAGACCAAGCTTCCCAAGCCTACTAGGCTCAGGCAAGGGGGCTTGGCCCGAGTTCGAGTGTAAGGCTCGGCAGGACGTTCGACCTTACCTCGGCAGGGAGAACAAGCTTCCCAAGCCCAGAAGGAGAGTCAGGCAAGGGGGATTGGCCGGAGTTCGAGTGTAAGGCTTGTCAGGACGTTCGGCCTGACCTCGGAAGGGAGACGAAGCTTCCCAAGCCTACTAGGCTCAGGCAAGGGGGCTTGGCCAGAGTTCGAGTGTAAGACTCGGCAGGACGTTCGACCTTACTTCGGCAGGGATACCAAGCTTCCCAAGCCGAGTAGGAGAGTCAGGCAAGGGGGCTTGGCCGGAGTTCGAGTGTAAGGCTTGGCAGGACGTTCGGCCTTACCTCGCCAGGGAGACCAAGCTTCCCAAGCCTAGCAGGAGAGTCAGGCAAGGAAGCTTGGCCGGAGTTCGAGTGTAAGGCGCGGCAGGACGTTCGACCTTACCTCGGCAGGGGGACCAAGCTTCCCAAGCCTACTAGGCTCAGGCAAGAAGGCTTGGCCAGAGTTCGAGTGTAAGGCTCGACAGGACGTTTGACCTTACCTCGTCCGGGAGACCAAGCTTCCCAAGCCTAGTAGGGGCAGGCAAGGGGGCTTGGCCGGAGTTCGAGTGAAAGGCCCGGCAGGACGTTTGACCTTACCTCGGCAGGGAGACCAAGCTTCCCAAGCCTAGTAGGAGGGTCAGGCAAGGGGGCTTGGCCGGAGTTCGAGTGTAAGGCTCGGCAGGACGTTCGACCTTACGTCGGCAGGGAGACGAAGCTTCCCAAGCCTACTAGGCTCAGGCAAGGGGGCTTGGCCAGAGTTCGAGTGTAAGGCTTGGCAGGACATTCGGCCTGACCTCGGCAGGGAGTCCAAGTTTCCCAAGCCTACTAGGCTCAGGAAAGAAGGCTTGGCCAGAGTTCGAGTGTAAAGCTCGACAGGACGTTTGACCTTACCTCGTCAGGGAGACCAAGCTTCCCAAGCCTAGTAGGAGAGGCAGGCAAGGGGGCTTGGCCGGAGTTCGAGTGTAAGACTCGGCATGACGTTCTGCCTTTACCTCGGCAGGGAGATCAAGCTTCCCAAGCCTAGTAGGAGAGTCAGGCAAGGGGGCTTGGCCGGAGTTCGAGTGTAAGGTTCGGCAGAACGTTCGACCTTACGTCGGCAGGGAGACGAAGCTTCCCATGCCTACTAGGCTCAGGCAAGGGGGCTTGGCCAGAGTTCGAGTGTAAGACTCGGCAGGACGTTCGACCTTACCTCGGCAGGGAGACCAAGCTTCCCAAGCCTAGTAGGGGAGTCAGGCAAGGGGGCTTGGCCCGAGTTCGAGTGTAAGGCTCGGCAGGACGTTCAACCTTACCTCGGCAGGGAGAACAAGCTTCCCAAGCCCAGAAGGAGAGTCAGGCAAGGGGGCTTGGCCGGAGTTCGAGTGTAAGGCTTGGCAGGACGTTCGGCCTTACCTCGGCAGGGAAACCAAGCTTCCCAAGCCTAGCAGGCGTGTCAGGCAAGGGGGCTTTGCCGGAGTTCGAGTGTAAGGCTCGGCAGGACGTTCGACCTTACCTCGGCAGGGAGACCAAGCTTCCCAAGCCTAGTAGGCTCAGGCAAGGGGGCTTGGCCAGAGTTCGAGTGTAAGACTCGGCAGGACGTTCGACCTTACCTCGGCAGGGAGACCAAGCTTTCCAAGCCTAGTAGGAGAGTCAGGCAAGGGGGCTTGGCCGGACTTTGAGTGTAAGTCTCGGCAGGACGTTCGACCTTACCTCGGCAGGGAGACCAAGCTTCCCAAGCCTAGTAGGAGAGTCAGGCCAGGGGGCTTGGACGGAGTTCGAGTGTAAGGCTTGGCAGGACGTTCGGCCTTACCTCGGCAGCGAGACCAAGCTTCCCAAGCCTAGTAGGAGAGTCAGGCGAGGAAGCTTGGCCGGAGTTCGAGTGTAAGGCTCGACAGGACGTTCGACCTTACCTCGGCAGGGAGACCAAACTTCCCGAGACTAGTAGGCTCAGGCAAGGGGGCTTGGCCAGAGTTCGAGTGTAAGACTCGGCAGGACGTTTGACCTTACCTCGGCAGGGAGACCAAGCTTCCCAAGCCTAGTAGGAGAGTCAGGCAAGGGGGCTTGGCCGGAGTTCGAGTGTAAGGCTCGGCAGGACGTTCGGCCTTACCTCGGCAGGGAGACCAAGCTTCCCAAGCCTAGCAGGAGAGTCAGGCAAGGGGGCTTGGCCGGAGTTCGAGTGTAAGACTCGGCAGGACGTTCTGCCTTACCTCGGCAGGGAGATCAAGCTTCCCAAGCCTAGTAGGAGAGTCAGGCAAGGGGGCTTGGCCGGAGTTCGAGTGTAAGGCTCGGCAGGATGTTCGCCCTTAGGTCGGCAGGGAGACGAAGCTTCCCAAGCCTATTAGGCTCAGGCAAGGTGGCTTGGACAGAGTTCGAGTGTAAGTCTCGGCAGGACGTTCGACCTTACCTCGGCAGGGAGACCAAGCTTCCCAAGCCTACTAGGCTCAGGCAAGGGGGCTTGGCCAGAGTTCGAGTGTAAGGCTCGGCAGGATGTTCGACCTTACCTCGGCAGGGAGACCAAGCTTCCCAAGCCTAGTAGGATAGTCAGGCAAGGGGGCTTGGCCTTAGTTCGAGCGTAAGGCTCGGCAGGAAGTTCGACCTTACCTCGGCAGCGGGACCAAGCTTCCCAAGCCTACTAGGCTCAGGCAAGAAGGCTTGGCCAGAGTTCGAGTGTAAGGCGCGGCAGGACATTCGACCTTACCTCGGCAGGGGGACCAAGCTTCCCAAGCCTACTAGGCTCAGGCAAGAAGGCTTGGCCAGAGTTCGAGTGTAAGGCTCGGCAGGACGTTTGACCTTACCTCGGCAGGGAGACCAAGCTTCCCAAGCCTACTAGGCTCAGGCAAGGGGGCTTGGCCCGAGTTCGAGTGTAAGGGTCGGCAGGACGTTTGACCTTACCTCGGCAGGGAGACCAAGCTTCCCAAGCCGAGTAGGAGAGTCAGGCAAGAAGGCTTGGCCAGAGTTCGAGTGTAAGGCTCGACAGGACGTTTGACCTTACCTCGTCAGGGAGACCAAGCTTCCCAAGCCTAGTAGGGGCAGGCAAGGGGGCTTGGCCGGAGTTCGAGTGTAAGGCCCGGCAGGACGTTTGACCTTACCTCGGCAGGGAGACCAAGCTTCCCAAGCCTACTAGGCTCAGGCAAGGGGGCTTGGCCAGAGTTCGAGTGTAAGGCTTGGCAGGGCATTCGGCCTGACCTCGGCAGGGAGTCCAAGCTTCCCAAGCCTACTAGGCTCAGGCAAGAAGGCTTGGCCAGAGTTCGAGTGTAAGGCTCGACAGGACATTTGACCTTACCTCGTCAGGGAGACAAAGCTTCCCAAGCCTAGTAGGAGAGTCAGGCAAGGGGGCTTGGCCGGAGTTCGAGTGTAAGGCTCGGCAGGACGTTGGGCCTTACCTCGGCAGGGAGACCAAGCTTCCCAAGCCTAGCAGGAGAGTCAGGCAAGGGGGCTTGGCCGGAGTTCGAGTGTAAGACTCGGCAGGACGTTGTGCCTTACCTCGGCAGGGAGATCAAGCTTCCCAAGCCTAGTAGGAGAGTCAGGCAAGGGGGCTTGGCCGGAGTTCGAGTGTAAGGCTCGGCAGGACGTTCGACCTTACGTCGGCAGGGAGACGAAGCTTCCCATGCCTACTAGGCTCAGGCAAGGGGGCCTGGCCAGAGTTCGAGTGTAAGACTCGGCAGGACGTTCGACCTTACCTCGGCAGGGAGACCAAGTTTCCCAAGCCTAGTAGGGGAGTCAGGCAAGGGGGCTTGGCCCGAGTTCGAGTGTAAGGCTCGGCAGGACGTTCAACCTTACCTCGGCAGGGAGACCAAGCTTCCCAAGCCTAGCAGGCGTGTCAGGCAAGGGGGCTTTGCCGGAGTTCGAGTGTAAGGCTCGGCAGGACGTTCGACCTTACCTCGGCAGGGAGACCAAGCTTCCCAAGCCTAGTGGGCTCAGGCAAGGGGGCTTGGCCAGAGTTCGAGTGTAAGACTCGGCAGGACGTTCGACCTTGCCTCGGCAGGGAGACCAAGCTTCCCAAGCCTAGTAGGAGAGTCAGGCAAGGGGGCTTGGCCGGACTTTGAGTGTAAGTCTCGGCAGGACGTTCGACCTTACCTCGGCAGGGAGACCAAGCTTCCCAAGCCTAGTAGGAGAGTCAGGCAAGGGGGCTTGGACGGAGTTCGAGTGTAAGGCTTGGCAGGACGTTCGGCCTTACCTCGGCAGGGAGACCAAGCTTCCCAAGCCTAGCAGGAGAGTCAGGCGAGGAAGCTTGGCCGGAGTTCGAGTGTAAGGCTCGACAGGACGTTCGGCCTTACCTCGCCAGGGAGACCAAGCTTCCCAAGCCTAGTAGGAGAGTCAGGCAAGGGGGCTTGGCCGGAGTTCGAGTGTAAGGCTCGGCAGGACGTTCGGCCTTACCTCGGCAGGGAGACCAAGCTTCCCAAGCCTAGTAGGAGAGTCAGGCAAGGGGGCTTGGCCGGAGTTCGAGTGTAAGGCTCGGGAGGACGTTCTGCCTTACCTCGGCAGGGAGATCAAGCTTCCCAAGCCTAGTAGGAGAGTCAGGCAAGGGGGCTTGGCCGGAGTTCGAGTGTAAGGCTCGGCAGGATGTTCGCCCTTACGTCGGCAGGGAGACGAAGCTTCCCAAGCCTACTAGGCTCAGGCAAGGGGGCTTGGCCAGAGTTCGAGTGCAAGTCTCGGCAGGACGTTCGACCTTACCTCGGCAGGGAGACCAAGCTTCCCAAGCCTACTAGGCTCAGGCAAGGGGGCTTGGCCAGAGTTCGAGTGTAAGGCTCGGCAGGATGTTCGACCTTACTTCGGCAGGGAGACCAAGCTTCCCAAGCCTAGTAGGATAGTCAGGCAAGGGGGCTTTGCCTTAGTTCGAGTGTAAGGCTCGACAGGACGTTCGACCTTACCTCGGCAGGGAGAACAAGCTTCCCAAGCCCAGAAGGAGAGTCAGGCAAGGGGGCTTGGCCGGAGTTCGAGTGTAAGGCTTGGCAGGACATTCGGCCTGACCTCGGCAGGGAGACCAAGCTTCCCAAGCCTACTAGGCTCAGGCAAGGGGGCTTGGCCAGAGTTCGAGTGTAAGACTCGGCAGGACGTTCGACCTTACTTCGGCAGGGAGACCAAGCTTCCCAAGCCAAGTAGGAGAGTCAGGCAAGGGGGCTTGGCCGGAGTTCGAGTGTAAGGCTTGGCAGGACGTTCGGCCTTACCTCGCCAGGGAGACCAAGCTTCCCAAGCCTAGCAGGAGAGGCAGGCAAGGAAGCTGGGCCGGAGTTCGAGTGTAAGGCTCGGCAGGATGTTCGCCCTTACGTCGGCAGGGAGACGAAGCTTCCCAAGCCTACTAGGCTCAGGCAAGGGGGCTTGGCCAGAGTTCGAGTGTAAGTCTCGGCAGGACGTTCGACCTTACCTCGGCAGGGAGACCAAGCTTCCCAAGCCTACTAGGCTCAGGCAAGGGGGCTTGGCCAGAGTTCGAGTGTAAGGCTCGGCAGGATGTTCGACCTTACTTTTGCAGGGAGACCAAGCTTCCCAAGCCTAGTAGGATAGTCAGGCAAGGGGGCTTTGCCTTAGTTCGAGTGTAAGGCTCGGCAGGACGTTCGACCTTACCTCGGCAGGGAGAACAAGCTTCCCAAGCCCAGAAGGAGAGTCAGGCAAGGGGGCTTGGCCGGAGTTCGAGTGTAAGGCTTGGCAGGACATTCGGCCTGACCTCGGCAGGGAGACCAAGCTTCCCAAACCTACTAGGCTCAGGCAAGGGGGCTTGGCCAGAGTTCGAGTGTAAGACTCGGCAGGACGTTCGACCTTACTTCGGCAGGGAGACCAAGCTTCCCAAGCCAAGTAGGAGAGTCAGGCAAGGGGGCTTGGCCGGAGTTCGAGTGTAAGGCTTGGCAGGACGTTCGGCCTTACCTCGCCAGGGAGACCAAGCTTCCCAAGCCTAGCAGGAGAGGCAGGCAAGGAAGCTGGGCCGGAGTTCGAGTGTAAGGCGCGGCAGGACGTTCGACCTTACCTCGGCAGGGGGACCAAGCTTCCCAAGCCTACTAGGCTCAGGCAAGAAGGCTTGGCCAGAGTTCGAGTGTAAGGCTCGGGAGGACGTTTGACCTTACCTCGTCAGGGAGACCAAGCTTCCCAAGCCTAGTAGGGGCAGGAAAGGGGGCTTGGCCGGAGTTCGAGTGTAAGGCTCGGCAGGACGTTCGACCTTACGTCGGCAGGGAGACGAAGCTTCCCAAGCCTACTCGGCTCAGGCAAGGGGGCTTGGCCAGAGTTCGAGTGTAAGGCTCGGGAGGACGTTCTGCCTTACCTCGGCAGGGAGATCAAGCTTCCCAAGCCTAGCAGGAGGGTCAGGCAAAGGAAGCTTGGCCGGAGTTCGAGTGTAAGGCTCGGCAGGACGTTTGACCTTACCTCGTCAGGGGGACCAAGCTTCCCAAGCCTAGTAGGGGCAGGCAAGGGGGCTTGGCCGGAGTTCGAGTGTAAGGCTCGGCAGGACGTTTGACCTTACCTCGGCAGGGAGACCAAGCTTCCCAAGCCTAGTAGGAGAGTCAGGCAAGGGGGCTTGGCCGGAGTTCGAGTGTAAGGCTCGGCAGGACGTTCGGCCTTACCTCGGCAGGGAGACCAAGCTTCCCAAGCCTAGCAGGAGAGTCAGGCAAGGGGGCTTGGCCGGAGTTCGAGTGTAAGACTCGGCAGGACGTTCTGCCTTACCCCGGCAGGGAGGTCAAGCTTCCCAAGCCTAGTAGGAGAGTCAGGCAAGGGGGCTTGGCCGGAGTTCGAGTGTAAGGCTCGGCAGGACGTTCGACCTTACGTCGGCAGGGAGACGAAGCTTCCCAAGCCTACTAGGCTCAGGCAAGGGGGCTTGGCCAGAGTTCGAGTGTAAGACTCGGCAGGACGTTCGACCTTACGTCGGCAGGGAGACCAAGCTTCCCAAGCCTACTAGGCTCAGGCAAGGGGGCTTGGCCAGAGTTCGAGTGTAAGGCTCGGCAGGATGTTCAACCTTTCCTCGGCAGGGAGAACAAGCTTCCCAAGCCCAGAAGGAGAGTCAGGCAAGGGGGCTTGACCGGAGTTCGAGTGTAAGGCTTGGCAGGACGTTCGGCCTTACCTCGGCAGGGAGACCAAGCTTCCCAAGCCTAGTAGGAGAGTCAGGCAAGGGGGCTTGGCCGGAGTTCGAGTGTAAGGCTTGGCAGGACGTTCGGCCTTACCTCGGCAGGGAGACCAAGCTTCCCAAGCCTAGCAGGCGTGTCAGGCAAGGGGGCTTTGCCGGAGTTCGAGTGTAAGGCTCGGCAGGACGTTCGACCTTACCTCGGCAGGGAGACCAAGGTTCCCAAGCCTAGTAGGCTCAGGCAAGGGGGCTTGGCCAGAGTTCGAGTGTAAGACTCGGCAGGACGTTCGACCTTACCTCGGCAGGGAGACCAAGCTTCCCAAGCCTAGTAGGACGGTCAGGAAAGGGGGCTTGGCGGGAGTTCGAGTGTAAGGCTTGGCAGGACGTTCGGCCTTACCTCGGCAGGGAGACCAAGCTTCCCAAGCGTAGTAGGAGAGTCAGGCAAGGGGGCTTGGCCGGACTTTGAGTGTAAGTCTCGGCAGGACGTTCGACCTTACCTCGGCAGGGAGACCAAGCTTCCCAAGCCTAGTAGGAGAGTCAGGCAAGGGGGCTTGGCCGGAGTTCGAGTGTAAGGCTTGGCAGGACGTTCGGCCTTACCTCGGCAGGGAGACCAAGCTTCCCAAGCCTAGCAGGAGAATCAGGCAAGGAAGCTTGGCCGGAGTTCGAGTGTAAGACTCGACAGGACGTTCGACCTTACCTCGGCAGGGAGACCAAGCTTCCCGAGCCTAGTAGGCTCGGGCAAGGGGGCTTGGCCAGAGTTCGAGTGTAAGGCTCGGCAGGACGTTTGACCTTACCTCGTCAGGGAGACCAAGCTTCCCAAGCCTAGTAGGGGCAGGCAAGGGGGCTTGGCTGGAGTTCGAGTGTAAGGGTCGGCAGGACGTTTGACCTTACCTCGGCAGGGAGACCAAGCTTCCCAAGCCTAGTAGGAGAGTCAGGCAAGGGGGCTTGGCCGGAGTTCGAGTGTAAGGCTCGGCAGGACGTTCGGCCTTACCTCGGCAGGGAGACCAAGCTTCCCAAGCCTAGCAGGAGAGTCAGGCAAGGGGGCTTGGCCGGAGTTCGAGTGTAAGACTCGGCAGGACGTTCTGCCTTACCTCGGCAGGGAGATCAAGCTTCCCAAGCCTAGTAGGAGAGTCAGGCAAGGGGGCTTGGCCGGAGTTCGAGTGTAAGACTCGGCAGGACGTTCGACCTTACGTCGGCAGGGAGACGAAGCTTCCTGAACCTACTAGGCTCAGGCAAGGGGGCTTGGCCAGAGTTCGAGTGTAAGACTCAGCAGGACGTTCGACCTTACCTCGGCAGGGAGACCAAGCTTCCCAAGCCTAGAAGGAGAGTCAGGCAAGGGGGCTTGGCCAGAGTTCGAGTGTAAGGCTCGGCAGGATGTTCGACCTTACCTCGGCAGGGAGACCAAGCTTCCCAAGCCTAGTAGGATAGTCAGGCAAGGGGGCTTGGCCGGAGTTCGAGTGTAAGGCTCGGCAGGACCTTCGACCTTACCTCGGCAGGGAGACCAAGCTTCCCAAGCCTACTAGGCTCAGGCAAGGGGGCTTGGCCAGAGTTCGAGTGTAAGACTCGGCAGGACGTTCGACCTTACTTCGGCAGGGAGACCAAGCTTCCCAAGCCGAGTAGGAGAGTCAGGCAAGGGGGCTTGGCCGGAGTTCGAGTGTAAGGCTTGGCAGGACGTTCGGCCTTACCTCGCCAGGGAGACCAAGCTTCCCAAGCCTAGCAGGAGAGTCAGGCAAGGAAGCTTGGCCGGAGTTCGAGTGTAAGGCGCGGCAGGACGTTCGACCTTACCTCGGCAGGGGGACCAAGCTTCCCAAGCTACTAGGCTCAGGCAAGAAGGCTTGGCCAGAGTTCGAGTGTAAGGCTCGGGAGGACGTTTGACCTTACCTCGTCAGGGAGACCAAGCTTCCCAAGCCTAGTAGGGGCAGGCAAGGGGGCTTGGCCGGAGTTCGAGTGTAAGGCTCGGCAGGACGTTTGACCTTACCTCGGCAGGGAGACCAAGCTTCCCAAGCCTAGTAGGAGAGTCAGGCAAGGGGGCTTGACCGGAGTTCGAGTGTAAGGCTCGGCAGGACGTTCGACCTTACGTCGGCAGGGAGACGAAGCTTCCCAAGCCTACTAGGCTCAGGCAAGGGGGCTTGGCCAGAGTTCGAGTGTAAGGCTTGGCAGGACATTCGGCCTGACCTCGGCACGGAGACCAAGCTTCCCAAGCCTACTAGGCTCAGGCAAGAAGGCTCGGCCGGAGTTCGAGTGCAAGGTTCGACAGGACGTTTGACCTTACCTCGTCAGGGAGACCAAGCTTCCCAAGCCTAGTAGGGGCAGGCAAGGGGGCTTGGCCGGAGTTCGAGTGTAAGGCTCGGCAGGACGTTCGGCCTTTCCTCGGCAGGGAGAGCAAGCTTCCCAAGCCTAGCAGGAGAGTCAGGCAAGGGGGCTTGGCCGGAGTTCGAGTGTAAGACTCGGCAGGACGTTCTGCCTTACCTCGGCAGGGAGATCAAGCTTCCCAAGCCTAGTAGGAGAGTCAGGCAAGGGGGCTTGGCCGGAGTTCGAGTGTAAGGCTCGGCAGGACGTTCGACCCTACGTCGGCAGGGAGACGAAGCTTCCCATGCCTACTAGGCGCAGGCAAGGGGGCTTGGCCAGAGTTCGAGTGTAAGACTCGGCAGGACGTTCGACCTTACCTCGGCAGGGAGACCAAGCTTCCCAAGCCTAGTGGGAGAGTCAGGCAAGGGTGCTTGGCCGGACTTTGAGTGTAAGTCTCGGCAGGACGTTCGACCTTACCTCGGCAGGGAGACCAAACTTCCCAAGCCTAGTAGGAGAGTCAGGCAAGGGGGCTTGGCCGGAGTTCGAGTGTAAGGCTTGGCAGGACGTTCGGCCTTACCTCGGCAGGGAGACCAAGCTTCCCAAGCCTAGCAGGAGAGTCAGGCGAGGAAGCTTGGCCGGAGTTCGAGTGTAAGGCTCGACAGGACATTCGACCTTACCTCGGCAGGGAGACCAAGCTTCCCGAGCCTAGTAGGCTCAGGCAAGGGGGCTTGGCCAGAGTTCGAGTGCAAGACTCGGCAGGACGTTCGACCTTACCTCGTCAGGGAGACCAAGCTTCCCAAGCCTAGTCGGGGCAGGCAAGGGGGCTTGGCCGGAGTTCGAGTGTAAGGGTCGGCAGGACATTTGACCTTACCTCGGCAGGGAGACCAAGCTTCCCAAGCCTAGTAGGAGAGTCAGGCAAGGGGGCTTGGCCGGAGTTCGAGTGTAAGGCTCGGCAGGACGTTCGGCCTTACCTCGGCAGGGAGACCAAGCTTCCCAAGCCTAGCAGGAGAGTCAGGCAAGGGGGCTAGGCCGGAGTTCGAGTGTAAGACTCGGCAGGACGTTCTGCCTTACCTCGGCAGGGAGATCAAGCTTCCTAAACATAGTAGGAGAGTCAGGCAAGGGGGCTTGGCCGGAGTTCGAGTGTAAGGCTCGGCAGGACGTTCGCCCTTACGTCGGCAGGGAGACGAAGCTTCCCAAGCCTACTAGGCTCAGGCAAGGGGGCTTGGCCAGAGTTCGAGTGTAAGACTCGGCAGGACGTTCGGCCTGACCTCGGCAGGGAGACCAAGCTTCCCAAGCCGAGTAGGAGTGTCAGGCAAGGGGCCTTGGCCGGAGTTCGAGTGTAAGGCTTGGCAGGACGTTCGGCCTTACCTCGCCAGGGAGACCAAGCTTCCCAAGCCTAGCAGGAGAGTCAGGCAAGGAAGCTTGGCCGGAGTTTGAGTGTAAGGCGCGGCAGGATGTTCGACCTTACCTCGGCAGGGGGACCAAGCTTCCCAAGCCTACTAGGCTCAGGCAAGAAGGCTTGGCCAGAGTTCGAGTGTAAGGCTCGGCAGGACGTTTGACCTTACCTTGTCAGGTAGACCAAGCTTCCCAAGCCTAGTAGGGGCAGGCAAGGGGGCTTGGCCGGAGTTCGAGTGTAAGACTCGGCAGGACGTTCTGCCTTACCTCGGCAGGGAGATCAAGCTTCCCAAGCCTAGTAGGAGAGTCAGGCAAGGGGGCTTGGCCGGAGTTCGAGTGTAAGACTCGGCAGTTCGTTCGACCTTACGTCGGCAGGGAGACGAAGCTTCCCGAACCTACTAGGCTCAGGCAAGGGGGCTTGGCCAGAGTTCGAGTGTAAGACTCAGCAGGACGTTCGACCTTACCTCGGCAGGGAGACCAAGCTTCCCAAGCCTAGAAGGAGAGTCAGGCAAGGGGGCTTGGCCAGAGTTCGAGTGTAAGGCTCGGCAGGATGTTCGACCTTACCTCGGCAGGGAGACCAAGCTTCCCAAGCCTAGTAGGATAGTCAGGCAAGGGGGCTTGGCCGGAGTTCGAGTGTAAGGCTCGGCAGGACCTTCGACCTTACCTCGGCAGGGGGACCAAGCTTCCCAAGCTACTAGGCTCAGGCAAGAAGGCTTGGCCAGAGTTCGAGTGTAAGGCTCGGGAGGACGTTTGACCTTACCTCGTCAGGGAGACCAAGCTTCCCAAGCCTAGTAGGGGCAGGCAAGGGGGCTTGGCCGGAGTTCGAGTGTAAGGCTCGGCAGGACGTTTGACCTTACCTCGGCAGGGAGACCAAGCTTCCCAAGCCTAGTAGGAGAGTCAGGCAAGGGGGCTTGACCGGAGTTCGAGTGTAAGGCTCGGCAGGACGTTCGACCTTACGTCGGCAGGGAGACGAAGCTTCCCAAGCCGACTAGGCTCAGGCAAGGGGGCTTGGCCAGAGTTCGAGTGTAAGGCTTGGCAGGACATTCGGCCTGACCTCGGCACGGAGACCAAGCTTCCCAAGCCTACTAGGCTCAGGCAAGAAGGCTCGGCCGGAGTTCGAGTGTAAGGTTCGACAGGACGTTTGACCTTACCTCGTCAGGGAGACCAAGCTTCCCAAACCTAGTAGTGGCAGGCAAGGGGGCTTGGCCGGAGTTCGAGTGTAAGGCTCGGCAGGACGTTCGGCCTTTCCTCGGCAGGGAGACCAAGCTTCCCAAGCCTAGCAGGAGAGTCAGGCAAGGGGGCTTGGCCGGAGTTCGAGTGTAAGACTCGGCAGGACGTTCTGCCTTACCTCGGCAGGGAGATCAAGCTTCCCAAGCCTAGTAGGAGAGTCAGGCAAGGGGGCTTGGCCGGAGTTCGAGTGTAAGGCTCGGCAGGACGTTCGACCCTACGTCGGCAGGGAGACGAAGCTTCCCATGCCTACTAGGCTCAGGCAAGGGGGCTTGGCCAGAGTTCGAGTGTAAGACTCGGCAGGACGTTCGACCTTACCTCGGCAGGGAGACCAAGCTTCCCAAGCCTAGTGGGAGAGTCAGGCAAGGGTGCTTGGCCGGACTTTGCGTGTAAGTCTCGGCAGGACGTTCGACCTTACCTCGGCAGGGAGACCAAACTTCCCAAGCCTAGTAGGAGAGTCAGGCAAGGGGGCTTGGCCGGAGTTCGAGTGTAAGGCTTGGCAGGACGTTCGGCCTTACCTCGGCAGGGAGACCAAGCTTCCCAAGCCTAGCAGGAGAGTCAGGCGAGGAATCTTGGCCGGAGTTCGAGTGTAAGGCTCGGCAGGACGTTCGCCCTTACGTCGGCAGGGAGACGAAGCTTCCCAAGCCTACTAGGCTCAGGCAAGGGGGCTTGGCCAGAGTTCGAGTGTAAGACTCGGCAGGACGTTCGGCCTGACCTCGGCAGGGAGACCAAGCTTCCCAAGCCGAGTAGGAGTGTCAGGCAAGGGGCCTTGGCCGGAGTTCGAGTGTAAGGCTTGGCAGGACGTTCGGCCTTACCTCGCCAGGGAGACCAAGCTTCCCAAGCCTAGCAGGAGAGTCAGGCAAGGAAGCTTGGCCGGAGTTTGAGTGTAAGGCGCGGCAGGATGTTCGACCTTACCTCGGCAGGGGGACCAAGCTTCCCAAGCCTACTAGGCTCAGGCAAGAAGGCTTGGCCAGAGTTCGAGTGTAAGGCTCGGCAGGACGTTTGACCTTACCTCGTCAGGTAGACCAAGCTTCCCAAGCCTAGTAGGGGCAGGCAAGGGGGCTTGGCCGGAGTTCGAGTGTAAGGCTCGGCAGGACGTTCGACCTTACCTCGGCAGGGAGACCAAGTTTCCCAAGCCTAGTAGGAGAGTCAGGCAAGGGGGCTTGGCCGGAGTTCGAGTGTATGGCACGGCAGGACGTTCGACCTTACGTCGGCAGGGAGACGAAGCTTCCCAAGCCTACTAGGCTCAGGCAAGGGGGCTTGGCCAGAGTTCGAGTGTAAGGCTTGGCAGGACGTTCGGCCTGACCTCGGCAGGGAGACCAAGCTTCCCAAGCCTACTAGGCTCAGGCAATGGGGCTTGGCCAGAGTTCGAGTGTAAGACTCGGCAGGATGTTCAACCTTACCTCGGCAGGGAGAACAAGCTTCCCAAGCCCAGAAGGAGAGTCAGGCAAGGGGGCTTGGCCGGAGTCCGAGTGTAAGGCTTGGCAGGACGTTCGGCCTTACCTCGGCAGGGAGACCAAGCTTCCCAAGCCTAGTAGGAGAGTCAGGCAAGGGGGCTTGGCCTTAGTTCGGGTGTAAGGCTCGGCAGGATGTTCGACCTTACCTCGGCAGGGAGAACAAGCTTCCCAAGCCCAGAAGGAGAGTCAGGCAAGGGGGCTTGGCCGGAGTTCGAGTGTAAGGCTTGGCAGGACGTTCGGCCTGACCTCGGCAGGGAGACCAAGATTCCCAAGCCTACTAGGCTCAGGCAAGGGGGCTTGGCCAGAGTTCGAGTGTAAGACTCGGCAGGACGTTCGACCTTACTTCGGCAGGGAGACCAAGCTTCCCAAGCCGAGTAGGAGAGTCAGGCAAGGGGGCTTGGCCAGAGTTCGAGTGTAAGGCTTGGCAGGACGTTCGGCCTTACCTCGGCAGGGAGACCAAGCTTCCCAAGCCTAGCAGGAGAGTCAGGCAAGGAAGCTTGGCCGGAGTTCGAGTGTAAGGCGCGGCAGGACGTACGACCTTACCTCGGCAGGGAGACCAAGCTTCCCAAGCCTCCTAGGCTCAGGCAAGGGGGCTTGGCCAGAGTTCGAGTGTAAGGCTCGGCAGGACGTTCGACCGTACCTCGGCAGGGAGACCAAGCTTCCCAAGCCTAGTAGGAGAGTCAGGCAAGGGTGCTTGGCCGGAGTTCGAGTGTAAGGCTCGGCAGGACGTTCGACCTTACCTCGGCAGGGAGACCAAGTTTCCCAAGCCTAGTAGGAGAGTCAGGCAAGGGGGCTTGGCCGGAGTTCGAGTGTATGGCACGGCAGGACGTTCGACCTTACGTCGGCAGGGAGACGAAGCTTCCCAAGCCTACTAGGCTCAGGCAAGGGGGCTTGGCCAGAGTTCGAGTGTAAGGCTTGGCAGGACGTTCGGCCTGACCTCGGCAGGGAGACCAAGCTTCCCAAGCCTACTAGGCTCAGGCAAGGGGGCTTGGCCAGAGTTCGAGTGTAAGACTCAGTAGGACGTTCGACCTTACCTCGGCAGGGAGACCAAGCTTCCCAAGCCTAGTAGGAGAGTCAGGAAAGGGGGCTTGGCCGGAGTTCGAGTGAAAGGCTCGACAGGACGTTCGACCTTACCTCCGCAGGGAGACCAAGCTTCCCAAGCCTACTAGGCTCAGGCAAGAAGGCTTGGCCAGAGTTCGAGTGTAAGGCTCGGCAGGACGTTTGACCTTACCTCGTCAGGGAGACCAAGCTTCCCAAGCCTAGTAGGGGCAGGCAAGGAAGCTTGGCCGGAGTTCGAGTGTAAGGGTCGGCAGGACGTTTGACCTTACCTCGGCAGGGAGGCCAAGCATCCCAAGCCTAGTAGGAGAGTCAGGCAAGGGGGCTTGGCCGGAGTTCGAGTGTAAGGCTCGGCAGGACGTTCGGCCTTACCTCGGCAGGGAGATTAAGCTTCCCAAGCCTAGTAGGAGAGTCAGGCAAGGGGGCTTGGCCGGAGTTCGAGCGTAAGGCTCGGCAGGACGTTCTGCCTTACCTCGGCAGGGAGATTAAGCTTCCCAAGCCTAGTAGGAGAGTCAGGCAAGGGGGCTTGGCCGGAGTTCGAGCGTAAGGCTCGGCAGGACGTTCGACCTTACGTCGGCAGGGAGACGAAGCTTCCCAAGCCTACTAGGCTCAGGCAAGGGGGCTTGGCCAGAGTTCGAGTGTAAGACTCGGCAGGATGTTCAACCTTACCTCGGCAGGGAGAACAAGCTTCCCAAGCCCAGAAGGAGAGTCAGGCAAGGGGGCTTGGCCGGAGTCCGAGTGTAAGGCTTGGCAGGACGTTCGGCCTTACCTCGGCAGGGAGACCAAGCTTCCCAAGCCTAGTAGGAGAGTCAGGCAAGGGGGCTTGGCCTTAGTTCGGGTGTAAGGCTCGGCAGGATGTTCGACCTTACCTCGGCAGGGAGAACAAGCTTCCCAAGCCCAGAATGAGAGTCAGGCAAGGGGGCTCGGCCGGAGTTCGAGTGTAAGGCTTGGCAGGACGTTCGGCCTGACCTCGGCAGGGAGACCAAGATTCCCAAGCCTACTAGGCTCAGGCAAGGGGGCTTGGCCAGAGTTCGAGTGTAAGACTCGGCAGGACGTTCGACCTTACTTCGGCAGGGAGACCAAGCTTCCCAAGCCGAGTAGGAGAGTCAGGCAAGGGGGCTTGGCCAGAGTTCGAGTGTAAGGCTTGGCAGGACGTTCGGCCTTACCTCGGCAGGGAGACCAAGCTTCCCAAGCCTAGCAGGAGAGGCAGGCAAGGAAGCTTGGCCGGAGTTCGAGTGTAAGGCGCGGCAGGACGTACGACCTTACCTCGGCAGGGAGACCAAGCTTCCCAAGCCTCCTAGGCTCAGGCAAGGGGGCTTGGCCAGAGTTCGAGTGTAAGGCTCGGCAGGACGTTCCACCGTGCCTCAGCAGGGAGGCCAAGCTTCCCAAGCCTAGTAGGAGAGTCAGGCAAGGGGGCTTGGCCAGAGTTCGAGTGTAAGGCTTGGCAGGACGTTCGGCCTTACCTCGGCAGGGAGACCAAGCTTCCCAAGCCTAGCAGGCGTGTCAGGCAAGGGGGCTTTGCTGGAGTTCGAGTGTAAGGCTCGGCAGGACGTTCGACCTTACCTCGGCAGGGAGACCAAGCTTCCCAAGCCTAGTAGGCTCAGGCAAGGGGGCTTGGCCAGAGTTCGAGTGTAAGACTCAGCAGGACGTTCGACCTTGCCTCGGCAGGGAGACCAAGCTTCCCAAGCCTAGTAGGAGAGTCAGGAAAGGGGGCTTGGCCGGAGTTCGAGTGAAAGGCTCGACAGGACGTTCGACCTTACCTCGGCAGGCAGACCAAGCTTCCCAAGCCTACTAGGCTCAGGCAAGAAGGCTTGGCCAGAGTTCGAGTGTAAGGCTCGGCAGGATGTTTGACCTTACCTCGTCAGGGAGACCAAGCTTCCCAAGCCTAGTAGGGGCAGGCAAGGAAGCTTGGCCGGAGTTCGAGTGTAAGGTTCGGCAGGACGTTTGACCTTACCTCGGCAGGGAGGCCAAGCTTCCCAAGCCTAGTAGGAGAGTCAGGCAAGGGGGCTTGGCCGGAGTTCGAGTGTAAGGCTCGGCAGGACGTTCGGCCTTACCTCGGCAGGGAGACCAAGCTTCCCAAGCCTAGCAGGAGAGTCAGGCAAGGGGGCTTGGCCGGAGTTTGAGTGTAAGACTCGGCAGGACGTTCTGCCTTACCTCGGCAGGGAGATCAAGCTTCCCAAGCCCAGTAGGGGCAGGCAAGGGGGCTTGGCCGGAGTTCGAGTGTAAGGCTCGACAGGACGTTCGACCTTACCTCGGCAGGGAGACCAAGCTTCCCAAGCCTACTAGGCTCAGGCAAGAAGGCTTGGCCAGCGTTCGAGTGTAAGGCTCGGCAGGACTTTTGACCTTACCTCGTCAGGGAGACCAAGCTTCCCAAGCCTAGTAGGGGCAGGCAAGGAAGCTTGGCCGGAGTTCGAGTGTAAGGGTCGGCAGGACGTTTGACCTTACCTCGGCAGGGAGACCAAGCTTCCCAGGCCTAGTAGGAGAGTCAGGCAAGGGGGCTTGGCCGAAGTTCGAGTGTAAGGCTTGGCAGGAGGTTCGGCCTTACCTCGGCAGGGAGACCAAGCTTCCCAAGCCTAGCAGGAGAGTCAGGCAAGGAAGCTTGGCCGGAGTTCGAGTGTAAGTCTCGGCAGGACGTTCGACCTTACCTCGGCAGGGAGACCAAGCTTCCCAAGCCTATTAGGCTCATGCCAGAAGGCTTTGCCGGAGTTCGAGTGAAAGGCTCGGCAGGACGTTTGACCTTACCTCGGCAGGGAGACCAAGCTTCCCAAGCCTAGTAGGAGAGTCAGGCAAGGGGGCTTGGCCGGAGTTCGAGTGTAAGGCTCGGCAGGACGTTCGGCCTTACCTCGGCATGGAGACCAAGCTTCCCAAGCCTAGCAGGAGAGTCAGGCAAGGGGGCTTGGCCGGAGTTCGAGTGTAAGACTCGGCAGGACGTTCTGCCTTACCTCGGCAGGGAGATCAAGCTTCCCAAGCCTAGTAGGAGAGTCAGGCAAGGGGGCTTGGCCGGAGTTCGAGTGTAAGGCTCGGCAAGCGTTCGACCGTACGTCGGCAGGGAGACCAAACTTCCCAAGCCTACTAGGCTCAGGCAAGGGGGCTTGGCCAGAGTTCGAGTGTAATACTCGGCAGGACGTTCGGCCTTACCTCGGCAGGGAGACCAAGCTTCCCAAGCCTAGCAGGCGTATCAGGCAAGGGGGCTTTGCCGGAGTTCGAGTGTAAGGCTCGGCAGGACATTCGACCTTACCTCGGCAGGGAGACCAAGCTTCCCAAGCCTAGTAGGCTCAGGCAAGGGGGCTTGGCCAGAGTTCGAGTGTAAGACTCAGCAGGACGTTCGACCTTACCTCGGCAGGGAGACCAAGCTTCCCAAGCCTAGTAGGAGAGTCAGGAAAGGGGGCTTGGCCGGAGTTCGAGTGTAAGGCTCGACAGGACGTTCGACCTTACCTCGGCAGGGAGACCAAGCTTTCCAAGCCTGCTAGGCTCAGGCAAGAAGGCTTGGCCAGAGTTCGAGTGTAAGGCTCGGCAGGACGTTCGACCTTGCCTCGTCAGGGAGACCAAGCTTCCCAAGTCTAGTAGGGGCAGGCAAGGAAGCTTGGCCGGAGTTCGAGTGTAAGGGTCGGCAGGACGTTTGACCTTACATCGGCAGGGAGACCAAGCTTCCCAAGCCTAGTAGGAGAGTCAGGCAAGGGGGCTTGGCCGGAGTTCGAGTGTAAGGCTCGGCAGGACGTTCGGCCTTACCTCGGCAGGGAGACCAAGCTTCCCAAGCCTAGCAGGAGTGTCAGGCAAGGGGGCTTGGCCGGAGTTCGAGTGTAAGACTCGGCAGGACGTTCTGCCTTGCCTCGGCAGGGAGATCAAGCTTCCCAAGCCTAGTAGGAGAGTCAGGCAAGGGGGCTTGGCCGGAGTTCGAGTGTAAGGCTCGGCAGGACGTTCGGCCTTACCTCGGCAGGGAGACCAAACTTCCCAAGCCTACTAGGCTCAGGCAAGGGGGCTTGGCCAGAGTTCGAGTGTAAGGCTCGGCAGGATGTTCGACCTTACCTCGGCAGGGAGAACAAGCTTCCCAAGCCCAGAAGGAGAGTCAGGCAAGGGGGCTTGGCCGGAGTTCGAGTGTAAGGCTCGACAAGACGTTCGACCTTACCTCGGCAGGGAGACCAGGCTTCCCAAGCCTACTAGGCTCAGGCCAGAAGGCTTGGCCAGAGTTCGAGTGTAAGGCTCGGCAGGACGTTTGACCTTACCTCGTCAGGGAGACCAAGCTTCCCAAGCCTAGTAGGGGCAGGCAAGGGGGCTTTGCCGGATTTCGGGTGAAAGGCTCGGCAGGACGTTTGACCTTACCTCGGCAGGGAGACCAAGCTTCCCAAGCCTAGTAGGAGAGTCAGGCAAGGGGGCTTGGCCGGAGTTCGAGTGTAAGGCTCGGCAGGACGTTCGACCTTACGTCGGCAGGGAGACGAAGCTTCCCAAGCCTACTAGGCTCAGGCAAGGGGGCTTGGCCAGAGTTCGAGTGTAAGGCTCGGCAGGATGTTCGACCTCTACCTCGGCAGGGAGAACAAGCTTCTCAAGCCCAGAAGGAGAGTCAGGCAAGGGGGCTTGGCCGGAGTTCGAGTGTAAGGCTTGGCAGGACGTTCGGCCTTACCTCGGCAGGGAGACGAAGCTTCCCAAGCCTAGTAGGATAGTCAGGCAAGGGGGCTTGGCCTTAGTTCGGGTGTAAGGCTCGGCAGGACGTTCGACCTTACCTCGGCAGGGAGAACAAGCTTCCCAAGACTAGAAGGAAAGTCAGGCAAGGGGCCTTGGCCGGAGTTCGAGTGTAAGGCTTGGCAGGACGTGCGGCCTGACCTCGGCAGGGAGACCAAGCTTCCCAAGCCTAGTAGGAGAGTCAGGCAAGGGGGCTTGGCCGGAGTTCGAGTGTAAGGCTCGGCAGGACGTTCGGCCTTACCTCGGCAGGGAGACCAAGCTTCCCAAGCCTAGCAGGAGAGACAGGCAAGGGGGCTTGGCCAGAGTTCGAGTGTAAGGGTCGGCAGGACGTTTGACCTTACCTCGGCAGGGAGACCAAGCTTCCCAAGCCTAGTAGGAGAGTCAGGCAAGGGGGCTTGGCCAGAGTTCGAGTGTAAGGCTCGGCAGGACGTTCGGCCTTACCTCGGCAGGGAGACCAAGCTTCCCAAGCCTAGCAGGAGAGTCAGGCAAGGGGGCTTGGCCGGAGTTCGAGTGTAAGGCTCGACAGGACGTTCGACCTTACCTCGGCAGGGAGACCAAGCTTCCCAAGCCTACTAGGATCAGGCAAGAAGGCTTGGCCAGAGTTCGAGTGTAAGGCTCGGCAGGACGTTTGACCTTACCTCGTCAGGGAGACCAAGCCTCCCAAGCCTAGTAGGGGCAGGCAAGGAAGCTTGGCCGGAGTTCGAGTGTAAGGGTCGGCAGGACGTTTGACCTTACCTCGGCAGGGAGACCAAGCTTCCCAAGCCTAGTAGGAGAGTCGGGCAAGGGGGCTTGGCCGGAGTTCGAGTGTAAGGCTCGGCAGGACGTTCGGCCTTACCTCGGCAGGGAGACCAAGCTTCACAAGCCTAGCAGGAGAGTCAGGCAAGGGGGCTTGGCCGGAGTTCGAGTGTAAGGCTCGACAGGACGTTCGACCTTACCTCGGCAGGGAGACGAAGCTTCCCAAGCCTACTAGGCTCAGGCAAGGGGGCTTGGCCAGAGTTCGAGTGTAATACTCGGCAGGACGTTCGGCCTTACCTCGGCAGGGAGACCAAGCTTCCCAAGCCTAGCAGGCGTATCAGGCAAGGGGGCTTTGCCGGAGTTCGAGTGTAAGGCTCGGCAGGACGTTCGACCTTACCTCGGCAGGGAGACCAAGCTTCCCAAGCCTAGTAGGCTCAGGCAAGGGGGCTTGGCCAGAGTTCGAGTGTAAGACTCAGCAGGACGTTCGACCTTACCTCGGCAGGGAGACCAAGCTTCCCAAGCCTAGTAGGAGAGTCAGGAAAGGGGGCTTGGCCGGAGTTCGAGTGTAAGGCTCGACAGGACGTTCGACCTTACCTCGGCAGGGAGACCAAGCTTTCCAAGCCTGCTAGGCTCAGGCAAGAAGGCTTGGCCAGAGTTCGAGTGTAAGGCTCGGCAGGACGTTCGACCTTGCCTCGTCAGGGAGACCAAGCTTCCCAAGTCTAGTAGGGGCAGGCAAGGAAGCTTGGCCGGAGTTCGAGTGTAAGGGTCGGCAGGACGTTTGACCTTACATCGGCAGGGAGACCAAGCTTCCCAAGCCTAGTAGGAGAGTCAGGCAAGGGGGCTTGGCCGGAGTTCGAGTGTAAGGCTCGGCAGGACGTTCGACCTTACCTCGGCAGGGAGACCAAGCTTCCCAAGCCTAGCAGGAGAGTCAGGCAAGGGGGCTTGGCCGGAGTTCGAGTGTAAGACTCGGCAGGACGTTCTGCCTTACCTCGGCAGGGAGATCAAGCTTCCCAAGCCTAGTAGGAGAGTCAGGCAAGGGGGCTTGGCCGGAGTTCGAGTGTAAGGCTCGGCAGGACGTTCGGCCTTACCTCGGCAGGGAGACCAAGCTTCCCAAGCCTAGCAGGAGAGTCAGGCAAGGAAGCTTGGCCGGAGTTCGAGTGTAAGGCTCGACAGGACGTTCGACCTTACCTCGGCAGGGAGACCAAACTTCCCAAGCCTACTAGGCTCAGGCAAGGGGGCTTGGCCAGAGTTCGAGCGTAAGGCTCGGCAGGATGTTCGACCTTACCTCGGCAGGGAGAACAAGCTTCCCAAGCCCAGAAGGAGAGTCAGGCAAGGGGGCTTGGCCGGAGTTCGAGTGTAAGGCTCGACAAGACGTTCGACCTTACCTCGGCAGGGAGACCAGGCTTCCCAAGCCTACTAGGCTCAGGCCAGAAGGCTTGGCCAGAGTTCGAGTGTAAGGCTCGGCAGGACGTTTGACCTTACCTCGTCAGGGAGACCAAGCTTCCCAAGCCTAGTAGGGGCAGGCAAGGGGGCTTTGCCGGATTTCGGGTGAAAGGCTCGGCAGGACGTTTGACCTTACCTCGGCAGGGAGACCAAGCTTCCCAAGCCTAGTAGGAGAGTCAGGCAAGGGGGCTTGGCCGGAGTTCGAGTGTAAGGCTCGGCAGGACGTTCGACCTTACGTCGGCAGGGAGACGAAGCTTCCCAAGCCTACTAGGCTCAGGCAAGGGGGCTTGGCCAGAGTTCGAGTGTAAGGCTCGGCAGGATGTTCGACCTCTACCTCGGCAGGGAGAACAAGCTTCCCAAGCCCAGAAGGAGAGTCAGGCAAGGGGGCTTGGCCGGAGTTCGAGTGTAAGGCTTGGCAGGACGTTCGGCCTTACCTCGGCAGGGAGACGAAGCTTCCCAAGCCTAGTAGGATAGTCAGGCAAGGGGGCTTGGCCTTAGTTCGGGTGTAAGGCTCGGCAGGACGTTCGACCTTACCTCGGCAGGGAGAACAAGCTTCCCAAGCCCAGAAGGAAAGTCAGGCAAGGGGCCTTGGCCGGAGTTCGAGTGTAAGGCTTGGCAGGACGTGCGGCCTGACCTCGGCAGGGAGACCAAGCTTCCCAAGCCTAGTAGGAGAGTCAGGCAAGGGGCTTGGCCGGAGTTCGAGTGTAAGGCTCGGCAGGACGTTCGGCCTTACCTCGGCAGGGAGACCAAGCTTCCCAAGCCTAGCAGGAGAGACAGGCAAGGGGGCTTGGCCAGAGTTCGAGTGTAAGGCTCGGCAGGACGTTTGACCTTACCTCGTCAGGGAGACCAAGCTTCCCAAGGCTAGTAGGGGCAGGCAAGGAAGCTTGGCCGGAGTTCGAGTGTAAGGGTCGGCAGGACGTTTGACCTTACCTCGGCAGGGAGACCAAGCTTCCCAAGCCTAGTAGGAGAGTCAGGCAAGGGGGCTTGGCCAGAGTTCGAGTGTAAGGCTCGGCAGGACGTTCGGCCTTACCTCGGCAGGGAGACCAAGCTTCCCAAGCCTAGCAGGAGAGTCAGGCAAGGGGGCTTGGCCGGAGTTCGAGTGTAAGGCTCGACAGGACGTTCGACCTTACCTCGGCAGGGAGACCAAGCTTCCCAAGCCTACTAGGATCAGGCAAGAAGGCTTGGCCAGAGTTCGAGTGTAAGGCTCGGCAGGACGTTTGACCTTACCTCGTCAGGGAGACAAAGCTTCCCAAGCCTAGTAGGGGCAGGCAAGGAAGCTTGGCCGGAGTTCGAGTGTAAGGGTCGGCAGGACGTTTGACCTTACCTCGGCAGGGAGACCAAGCTTCCCAAGCCTAGCAGGAGAGTCGGGCAAGGGGGCTTGGCCGGAGTTCGAGTGTAAGGCTCGGCAGGACGTTCGGCCTTACCTCGGCAGGGAGACCAAGCTTCCCAAGCCTAGCAGGAGAGTCAGGCAAGGGGGCTTGGCCGGAGTTCGAGTGTAAGACTCGGCAGGACGTTCTGCCTTACCTCGGCAGGGAGATCAAGCTTCCCAAGCCTAGTAGGAGAGTCAGGCAAGGGGGCTTGGCCGGAGTTCGAGTGTAAGGCTCGGCAAGCGTTCGACCGTACGTCGGCAGGGAGACGAAGCTTCCCAAGCCTACTAGGCTCAGGCAAGGGGGCTTGGCCAGAGTTCGAGTGTAATACTCGGCAGGACGTTCGGCCTTACCTCGGCAGGGAGACCAAGCTTCCCAAGCCTAGCAGGCGTATCAGGCAAGGGGGCTTTGCCGGAGTTCGAGTGTAAGGCTCGGCAGGACGTTCGACCTTACCTCGGCAGGGAGACCAAGCTTCCCAAGCCTAGTAGGCTCAGGCAAGGGGGCTTGGCCAGAGTTCGAGTGTAAGACTCAGCAGGACGTTCGACCTTACCTCGGCAGGGAGACCAAGCTTCCCAAGCCTAGTAGGAGAGTCCGGAAAGGGGGCTTGGCCGGAGTTCGAGTGTAAGGCTCGACAGGACGTTCGACCTTACCTCGGCAGGGAGACCAAGCTTTCCAAGCCTGCTAGGCTCAGGCAAGAAGGCTTGGCCAGAGTTCGAGTGTAAGGCTCGGCAGGACGTTCGACCTTGCCTCGTCAGGGAGACCAAGCTTCCCAAGTCTAGTAGGGGCAGGCAAGGAAGCTTGGCCGGAGTTCGAGTGTAAGGGTCGGCAGGACGTTTGACCTTACATCGGCAGGGAGACCAAGCTTCCCAAGCCTAGTAGGAGAGTCAGGCAAGGGGGCTTGGCCGGAGTTCGAGTGTAAGGCTCGGCAGGACGTTCGGCCTTACCTCGGCAGGGAGACCAAGCTTCCCAAGCCTAGCAGGAGAGTCAGGCAAGGGGGCTTGGCCGGAGTTCGAGTGTAAGACTCGGCAGGACGTTCTGCCTTACCTCGGCAGGGAGATCAAGCTTCCCAAGCCTAGTAGGAGAGTCAGGCAAGGGGGCTTGGCCGGAGTTCGAGTGTAAGGCTCGGCAGGACGTTCGGCCTTACCTCGGCAGGGAGACCAAGCTTCCCAAGCCTAGCAGGAGAGTCAGGCAAGGAAGCTTGGCCGGAGTTCGAGTGTAAGGCTCGACAGGACGTTCGACCTTACCTCGGCAGGGAGACCAAACTTCCCAAGCCTACTAGGCTCAGGCAAGGGGGCTTGGCCAGAGTTCGAGTGTAAGGCTCGGCAGGATGTTCGACCTTACCTCGGCAGGGAGAACAAGCTTCCCAAGCCCAGAAGGAGAGTCAGGCAAGGGGGCTTGGCCGGAGTTCGAGTGTAAGGCTCGACAAGACGTTCGACCTTACCTCGGCAGGGAGACCAGGCTTCCCAAGCCTACTAGGCTCAGGCCAGAAGGCTTGGCCAGAGTTCGAGTGTAAGGCTCGGCAGGACGTTTGACCTTACCTCGTCAGGGAGACCAAGCTTCCCAAGCCTAGTAGGGGCAGGCAAGGGGGCTTTGCCGGATTTCGGGTGAAAGGCTCGGCAGGACGTTTGACCTTACCTCGGCAGGGAGACCAAGCTTCCCAAGCCTAGTAGGAGAGTCAGGCAAGGGGGCTTGGCCGGAGTTCGAGTGTAAGGCTCGGCAGGACGTTCGACCTTACGTCGGCAGGGAGACGAAGCTTCCCAAGCCTACTAGGCTCAGGCAAGGGGGCCTGGCCAGAGTTCGAGTGTAAGGCTCGGCAGGATGTTCGACCTCTACCTCGGCAGGGAGAACAAGCTTCCCAAGCCCAGAAGGAGAGTCAGGCAAGGGGGCTTGGCCGGAGTTCGAGTGTAAGGCTTGGCAGGACGTTCGGCCTTACCTCGGCAGGGAGACGAAGCTTCCCAAGCCTAGTAGGATAGTCAGGCAAGGGGGCTTGGCCTTAGTTCGGGTGTAAGGCTCGGCAGGACGTTCGACCTTACCTCGGCAGGGAGAACAAGCTTCCCAAGCCCAGAAGGAAAGTCAGGCAAGGGGCCTTGGCCGGAGTTCGAGTGTAAGGCTTGGCAGGACGTGCGGCCTGACCTCGGCAGGGAGACCAAGCTTCCCAAGCCTAGTAGGAGAGTCAGGCAAGGGGGCTTGGCCGGAGTTCGAGTGTAAGGCTCGGCAGGACGTTCGGCCTTACCTCGGCAGGGAGACCAAGCTTCCCAAGCCTAGCAGGAGAGACAGGCAAGGGGGCTTGGCCAGAGTTCGAGTATAAGGCTCGGCAGGACGTTCGACCTTACCTCGGCAGGGAGACCAAGCTTCCCAAGCCTACTAGGATCAGGCAAGAAGGCTTGGCCAGAGTTCGAGTGTAAGGCTCGGCAGGACGTTTGACCTTACCTCGTCAGGGAGACAAAGCTTCCCAAGCCTAGTAGGGGCAGGCAAGGAAGCTTGGCCGGAGTTCGAGTGTAAGGGTCGGCAGGACGTTTGACCTTACCTCGGCAGGGAGACCAAGCTTCCCAAGCCTAGTAGGAGAGTCGGGCAAGGGGGCTTGGCCGGAGTTCGAGTGTAAGGCTCGGCAGGACGTTCGGCCTTACCTCGGCAGGGAGACCAAGCTTCACAAGCCTAGCAGGAGAGTCAGGCAAGGGGGCTTGGCCGGAGTTCGAGTGTAAGGCTCGTCCGGACGTTCGACCTTACCTCGGCAGGGAGACCAAGCTTCCCAAGCCTACTAGGCTCAGGCCAGAAGGCTTGGCCAGAGTTCGAGTGTAAGGCTCGGCAGGAGGTTTGACCTTACCTCGGCAGGGAGACCAAGCTTCCCAAGCCTAGTAGGGGCAGGCAAGGGGGCTTTGCCGGAGTTCGAGTGAAAGGCTCGGCAGGACGTTTGACCTTACCTCGGCAGGGAGACCAAGCTTCCCAAGCCTAGTAGGAGAGTCAGGCAAGGGGGCTTGGCCGGAGTTCGAGTGTAAGGCTCGGAAGGACGTTCGGCCTTACCTCGGCATGGAGACCAAGCTTCCCAAGCCTAGCAGGAGAGTCAGGCAAGGGGGCTTGGCCGGAGTTCGAGTGTAAGACTCGGCAGGACGTTCGACCTTACGTCGGCAGGGAGACCAAGCTTCCCAAGCCTACTAGGCTCAGGCCAGAAGGCTTGGCCGGAGTTCGAGTGTAAGGCTCGGCAGGACGTTCAACCTTACGTCGGCAGGGAGACGAAGCTTCCCAAGCCTACTAGGCTCAGGCAAGGGGGCTTGGCCAGAGTTCGAGTGTAAGACTCGGCAGGACGTTCGACCTTACCTCGGCAGGGAGACCAAGCTTCCCAAGCCTACTAGGCTCAGGCAAGGGGGCTTGGCGGGAGTTCGAGTGTAAGGCTTGGCAGGATGTTCGACCTTACCTCGGCAGGGAGACCAAGCTTCCCAAGCCTAGTAGGAGAGTCAGGCAAGGGGGCTTGGCCAGAGTTCGAGTGTAAGGCTCGGCAGGACGTTCGGCCTTACCTCGGCAGGGAGACCAAGCTTCCCAAGCCTAGCAGGAGAGTCAGGCAAGGGGGCTTGGCCGGAGTTCGAGTGTAAGGCTCGACAGGACGTTCGACCTTACCTCGGCAGGGAGACCAAGCTTCCCAAGCCTACTAGGATCAGGCAAGAAGGCTTGGCCAGAGTTCGAGTGTAAGGCTCGGCAGGACGTTTGACCTTACCTCGTCAGGGAGACCAAGCTTCCCAAGCCTAGTAGGGGCAGGCAAGGAAGCTTGGCCGGAGTTCGAGTGAAAGGCTCGGCAGGACGTTTGACCTTACCTCGGCAGGGAGACCAAGCTTCCCAAGCCTAGTAGGGGCAGGCAAGGGGGCTTTGCCGGAGTTCGAGTGAAAGGCTCGGCAGGACGTTTGACCTTACCTCGGCAGGGAGACCAAGCTTCCCAAGCCTAGTAGGAGAGTCAGGCAAGGGGGCTTGGCCGGAGTTCGAGTGTAAGGCTCGGAAGGACGTTCGGCCTTACCTCGGCATGGAGACCAAGCTTCCCAAGCCTAGCAGGAGAGTCAGGCAAGGGGGCTTGGCCGGAGTTCGAGTGTAAGACTCGGCAGGACGTTCGACCTTACGTCGGCAGGGAGACCAAGCTTCCCAAGCCTACTAGGCTCAGGCCAGAAGGCTTGGCCGGAGTTCGAGTGTAAGGCTCGGCAGGACGTTCAACCTTACGTCGGCAGGGAGACGAAGCTTCCCAAGCCTACTAGGCTCAGGCAAGGGGGCTTGGCCAGAGTTCGAGTGTAAGACTCGGCAGGACGTTCGACCTTACCTCGGCAGGGAGACCAAGCTTCCCAAGCCTACTAGGCTCAGGCAAGGGGGCTTGGCGGGAGTTCGAGTGTAAGGCTTGGCAGGATGTTCGACCTTACCTCGGCAGGGAGACCAAGCTTCCCAAGCCTAGTAGGAGAGTCAGGCAAGGGGGCTTGGCCAGAGTTCGAGTGTAAGGCTCGGCAGGACGTTCGGCCTTACCTCGGCAGGGAGACCAAGCTTCCCAAGCCTAGCAGGAGAGTCAGGCAAGGGGGCTTGGCCGGAGTTCGAGTGTAAGGCTCGACAGGACGTTCGACCTTACCTCGGCAGGGAGACCAAGCTTCCCAAGCCTACTAGGATCAGGCAAGAAGGCTTGGCCAGAGTTCGAGTGTAAGGCTCGGCAGGACGTTTGACCTTACCTCGTCAGGGAGACCAAGCTTCCCAAGCCTAGTAGGGGCAGGCAAGGAAGCTTGGCCGGAGTTCGAGTGTAAGGGTCGGCAGGACGTTTGACCTTACCTCGGCAGGGAGACCAAGCTTCCCAAGCCTAGTAGGAGAGTCGGGCAAGGGGGCTTGGCCGGAGTTCGAGTGTAAGGCTCGGCAGGACGTTCGGCCTTACCTCGGCAGGGAGACCAAGCTTCACAAGCCTAGCAGGAGAGTCAGGCAAGGGGGCTTGGCCGGAGTTCGAGTGTAAGACTCGACAGGACGTTCGACCTTACCTCGGCAGGGAGACCAAGCTTCCCAAGCCTACTAGGATCAGGCAAGAAGGCTTGGCCAGAGTTCGAGTGTAAGGCTCGGCAGGATGTTCGACCTTACCTCGGCAGGGAGAACAAGCTTCCCAAGCCCAGAAGGAGAGTCAGGCAAGGGGGCTTGGCCGGAGTTCGAGTGTAAGGCTCGACAAGACGTTCGACCTTACCTCGGCAGGGAGACCAGGCTTCCCAAGCCTACTAGGCTCAGGCCAGAAGGCTTGGCCAGAGTTCGAGTGTAAGGCTCGGCAGGACGTTTGACCTTACCTCGTCAGGGAGACCAAGCTTCCCAAGCCTAGTAGGGGCAGGCAAGGGGGCTTTGCCGGATTTCGGGTGAAAGGCTCGGCAGGACGTTTGACCTTACCTCGGCAGGGAGACCAAGCTTCCCAAGCCTAGTAGGAGAGTCAGGCAAGGGGGCTTGGCCGGAGTTCGAGTGTAAGGCTCGGCAGGACGTTCGACCTTACGTCGGCAGGGAGACGAAGCTTCCCAAGCCTACTAGGCTCAGGCAAGGGGGCCTGGCCAGAGTTCGAGTGTAAGGCTCGGCAGGATGTTCGACCTCTACCTCGGCAGGGAGAACAAGCTTCCCAAGCCCAGAAGGAGAGTCAGGCAAGGGGGCTTGGCCGGAGTTCGAGTGTAAGGCTTGGCAGGACGTTCGGCCTTACCTCGGCAGGGAGACGAAGCTTCCCAAGCCTAGTAGGATAGTCAGGCAAGGGGGCTTGGCCTTAGTTCGGGTGTAAGGCTCGGCAGGACGTTCGACCTTACCTCGGCAGGGAGAACAAGCTTCCCAAGCCCAGAAGGAAAGTCAGGCAAGGGGCCTTGGCCGGAGTTCGAGTGTAAGGCTTGGCAGGACGTGCGGCCTGACCTCGGCAGGGAGACCAAGCTTCCCAAGCCTAGTAGGAGAGTCAGGCAAGGGGGCTTGGCCGGAGTTCGAGTGTAAGGCTCGGCAGGACGTTCGGCCTTACCTCGGCAGGGAGACCAAGCTTCCCAAGCCTAGCAGGAGAGACAGGCAAGGGGGCTTGGCCAGAGTTCGAGTATAAGGCTCGGCAGGACGTTCGACCTTACCTCGGCAGGGAGACCAAGCTTCCCAAGCCTACTAGGATCAGGCAAGAAGGCTTGGCCAGAGTTCGAGTGTAAGGCTCGGCAGGACGTTTGACCTTACCTCGTCAGGGAGACAAAGCTTCCCAAGCCTAGTAGGGGCAGGCAAGGAAGCTTGGCCGGAGTTCGAGTGTAAGGGTCGGCAGGACGTTTGACCTTACCTCGGCAGGGAGACCAAGCTTCCCAAGCCTAGTAGGAGAGTCGGGCAAGGGGGCTTGGCCGGAGTTCGAGTGTAAGGCTCGGCAGGACGTTCGGCCTTACCTCGGCAGGGAGACCAAGCTTCACAAGCCTAGCAGGAGAGTCAGGCAAGGGGGCTTGGCCGGAGTTCGAGTGTAAGGCTCGTCCGGACGTTCGACCTTACCTCGGCAGGGAGACCAAGCTTCCCAAGCCTACTAGGCTCAGGCCAGAAGGCTTGGCCAGAGTTCGAGTGTAAGGCTCGGCAGGAGGTTTGACCTTACCTCGGCAGGGAGACCAAGCTTCCCAAGCCTAGTAGGGGCAGGCAAGGGGGCTTTGCCGGAGTTCGAGTGAAAGGCTCGGCAGGACGTTTGACCTTACCTCGGCAGGGAGACCAAGCTTCCCAAGCCTAGTAGGAGAGTCAGGCAAGGGGGCTTGGCCGGAGTTCGAGTGTAAGGCTCGGAAGGACGTTCGGCCTTACCTCGGCATGGAGACCAAGCTTCCCAAGCCTAGCAGGAGAGTCAGGCAAGGGGGCTTGGCCGGAGTTCGAGTGTAAGACTCGGCAGGACGTTCGACCTTACGTCGGCAGGGAGACCAAGCTTCCCAAGCCTACTAGGCTCAGGCCAGAAGGCTTGGCCGGAGTTCGAGTGTAAGGCTCGGCAGGACGTTCAACCTTACGTCGGCAGGGAGACGAAGCTTCCCAAGCCTACTAGGCTCAGGCAAGGGGGCTTGGCCAGAGTTCGAGTGTAAGACTCGGCAGGACGTTCGACCTTACCTCGGCAGGGAGACCAAGCTTCCCAAGCCTACTAGGCTCAGGCAAGGGGGCTTGGCGGGAGTTCGAGTGTAAGGCTTGGCAGGATGTTCGACCTTACCTCGGCAGGGAGACCAAGCTTCCCAAGCCTAGTAGGAGAGTCAGGCAAGGGGGCTTGGCCAGAGTTCGAGTGTAAGGCTCGGCAGGACGTTCGGCCTTACCTCGGCAGGGAGACCAAGCTTCCCAAGCCTAGCAGGAGAGTCAGGCAAGGGGGCTTGGCCGGAGTTCGAGTGTAAGGCTCGACAGGACGTTCGACCTTACCTCGGCAGGGAGACCAAGCTTCCCAAGCCTACTAGGATCAGGCAAGAAGGCTTGGCCAGAGTTCGAGTGTAAGGCTCGGCAGGACGTTTGACCTTACCTCGTCAGGGAGACCAAGCTTCCCAAGCCTAGTAGGGGCAGGCAAGGAAGCTTGGCCGGAGTTCGAGTGTAAGGGTCGGCAGGACGTTTGACCTTACCTCGGCAGGGAGACCAAGCTTCCCAAGCCTAGTAGGAGAGTCGGGCAAGGGGGCTTGGCCGGAGTTCGAGTGTAAGGCTCGGCAGGACGTTCGGCCTTACCTCGGCAGGGAGACCAAGCTTCACAAGCCTAGCAGGAGAGTCAGGCAAGGGGGCTTGGCCGGAGTTCGAGTGTAAGACTCGACAGGACGTTCGACCTTACCTCGGCAGGGAGACCAAGCTTCCCAAGCCTACTAGGATCAGGCAAGAAGGCTTGGCCAGAGTTCGAGTGTAAGGCTCGGCAGGACGTTTGACCTTACCTCGGCAGGGAGACCAAGCTTCCCAAGCCTAGTAGGGGCAGGCAAGGATGCTTGGCCGGAGTTCGAGTGTAAGGGTCGGCAGGACGTTTGACCTTACCTCGGCAGGGAGACCAAGCTTCCCAAGCCTAGTAGGAGAGTCGGGCAAGGGGGCTTGGCCGGAGTTCGAGTGTAAGGCTCGGCAGGACGTTCGGCCTTACCTCGGCAGGGAGACCAAGCTTCACAAGCCTAGCAGGAGAGTCAGGCAAGGGGGCTTGGCCGGAGTTCGAGTGTAAGGCTCGTCCGGACGTTCGACCTTACCTCGGCAGGGAGACCAAGCTTCCCAAGCCTACTAGGCTCAGGCCAGAAGGCTTGGCCAGAGTTCGAGTGTAAGGCTCGACAGGAGGTTTGACCTTACCTCGGCAGGGAGACCAAGCTTCCCAAGCCTAGTAGGGGCAGGCAAGGGGGCTTTGCCGGAGTTCGAGTGAAAGGCTCGGCAGGACGTTTGACCTTACCTCGGCAGGGAGACCAAGCTTCCCAAGCCTAGTAGGAGAGTCAGGCAAGGGGGCTTGGCCGGAGTTCGAGTGTAAGGCTCGGAAGGACGTTCGGCCTTACCTCGGCATGGAGACCAAGCTTCCCAAGCCTAGCAGGAGAGTCAGGCAAGGGGGCTTGGCCGGAGTTCGAGTGTAAGACTCGGCAGGACGTTCTGCCTTACCTCGGCAGGGAGATCAAGCTTCCCAAGCCTAGTAGGAGAGTCAGGCAAGGGGGCTTGGCCGGAGTTCGAGTGTAAGGCTCGGCAGGACGTTCGACCTTACGTCGGCAGGGAGACGAAGCTTCCCAAGCCTACTAGGCTCAGGCAAGGGGGCTTGGCCAGAGTTCGAGTGTAAGACTCGGCAGGACGTTCGACCTTACCTCGGCAGGGAGAACAAGCTTCCCAAGCCTACTAGGCTCAGGCAAGGGGGCTTGGCCAGAGTTCGAGTGTAAGGCTCGGCAGGATGTTCGACCTTACCTCGGCAGGGAGAACAAGCTTCCCAAGCCCAGAAGGACAGTCAGGCAAGGGGGCTTGGCCGGAGTTCGAGTGTAAGGCTTGGCAGGACGTTCGGCCTTACCTCGGCAGGGAGACGAAGCTTCCCAAGCCTAGTAGGATAGTCAGGCAAGGGGGCTTGGCCTTAGTTCGGGTGTAAGGCTCGGCAGGACGTTCGACCTTACCTCGGCAGGGAGAACAAGCTTCCCAAGCCCAGAAGGAGAGTCAGGCAAGGGGCCTTGGCCGGAGTTCGAGTGTAAGGCTTGGCAGGACGTTCGGCCTGACCTCGGCAGGGAGACCAAGCTTCCCAAGCCTACTAGGCTCAGGCAAGGGGGCCTGGCCGAAGTTCGAGTGTAAGACTCTGCAGGACGTTCGACCTTACTTCGGCAGGGAGACCAAGCTTCCCAAGCCTAGTAGGAGAGTCAGGCAAGGGGGCTTGGCCGGAGTTCGAGTGTAAGGCTCGGCAGGACGTTCAACCTTACGTCGGCAGGGAGACGAAGCTTCCCAAGCCTACTAGGCTCAGGCAAGGGGGCTTGGCCAGAGTTCGAGTGTAAGACTCGGCAGGACGTTCGACCTTACCTCGGCAGGGAGACCAAGCTTCCCAAGCCTACTAGGCTCAGGCAAGGGGGCTTGGCGGGAGTTCGAGTGTAAGGCTTGGCAGGATGTTCGACCTTACCTCGGCAGGGAGACCAAGCTTCCCAAGCCTAGTAGGATAGTCAGGCAAGGGGGCTTGGCCGGAGTTCGAGTGTAAGGCTCGGCAGGACGTTCGGCCTTACCTCGGCAGGGAGACGAAGCTTCCCAAGCCTAGCAGGAGAGTCAGGCAAGGGGGCTTGGCCGGAGTTCGAGTGTAAGGCTCGACAGGACGTTCGACCTTACCTCGGCAGGGAGACCAAGCTTCCCAAGCCTACCAGGATCAGGCAAGAAGGCTTGGCCAGAGTTCGAGTGTAAGGCTCGGCAGGAGGTTTGACCTTACCTCGGCAGGGAGACCAAGCTTCCCAAGCCTAGTAGGGGCAGGCAAGGGGGCTTTGCCGGAGTTCGAGTGAAAGGCTCGGCAGGACGTTTGACCTTACCTCGGCAGGGAGACCAAGCTTCCCAAGCCTAGTAGGAGAGTCAGGCAAGGGGGCTTGGCCGGAGTTCGAGTGTAAGGCTCGGAAGGACGTTCGGCCTTACCTCGGCATGGAGACCAAGCTTCCCAAGCCTAGCAGGAGAGTCAGGCAAGGGGGCTTGGCCGGAGTTCGAGTGTAAGACTCGGCAGGACGTTCGACCTTACGTCGGCAGGGAGACCAAGCTTCCCAAGCCTACTAGGCTCAGGCCAGAAGGCTTGGCCGGAGTTCGAGTGTAAGGCTCGGCAGGACGTTCAACCTTACGTCGGCAGGGAGACGAAGCTTCCCAAGCCTACTAGGCTCAGGCAAGGGGGCTTGGCCAGAGTTCGAGTGTAAGACTCGGCAGGACGTTCGACCTTACCTCGGCAGGGAGACCAAGCTTCCCAAGCCTACTAGGCTCAGGCAAGGGGGCTTGGCGGGAGTTCGAGTGTAAGGCTCGGCAGGACGTTCGGCCTTACCTCGGCAGGGAGACCAAGCTTCCCAAGCCTAGCAGGAGAGTCAGGCAAGGGGGCTTGGCCGGAGTTCGAGTGTAAGGCTCGACAGGACGTTCGACCTTACCTCGGCAGGGAGACCAAGCTTCCCAAGCCTACTAGGATCAGGCAAGAAGGCTTGGCCAGAGTTCGAGTGTAAGGCTCGGCAGGACGTTTGACCTTACCTCGTCAGGGAGACCAAGCTTCCCAAGCCTAGTAGGGGCAGGCAAGGAAGCTTGGCCGGAGTTCGAGTGTAAGGGTCGGCAGGACGTTTGACCTTACCTCGGCAGGGAGACCAAGCTTCCCAAGCCTAGTAGGAGAGTCGGGCAAGGGGGCTTGGCCGGAGTTCGAGTGTAAGGCTCGGCAGGACGTTCGGCCTTACCTCGGCAGGGAGACCAAGCTTCACAAGCCTAGCAGGAGAGTCAGGCAAGGGGGCTTGGCCGGAGTTTGAGTGTAAGGCTCGACAGGACGTTCGACCTTACCTCGGCAGGGAGACCAAGCTTCCCAAGCCTACTAGGATCAGGCAAGAAGGCTTGGCCAGAGTTCGAGTGTAAGGCTCGGCAGGACGTTCGACCTTACCTCGTCAGGGAGACCAAGCTTCCCAAGCCTAGTAGGGGCAGGCAAGGAAGCTTGGCCGGAGTTCGAGTGTAAGGGTCGGCAGGACGTTTGACCTTACCTCGGCAGGGAGACCAAGCTTCCCAAGCCTAGTAGGAGAGTAGGGCAAGGGGGCTTGGCCGGAGTTCGAGTGTAAGGCTCGGCAGGACGTTCGGCCTTACCTCGGCAGGGAGACCAAGCTTCACAAGCCTAGCAGGAGAGTCAGGCAAGGGGGCTTGGCCGGAGTTCGAGTGTAAGGCTCGTCCGGACGTTCGACCTTACCTCGGCAGGGAGACCAAGCTTCCCAAGCCTACTAGGCTCAGGCCAGAAGGCTTGGCCAGAGTTCGAGTGTAAGGCTCGGCAGGAGGTTTGACCTTACCTCGGCAGGGACACCAAGCTTCCCAAGCCTAGTAGGGGCAGGCAAGGGGGCTTTGCCGGAGTTCGAGTGAAAGGCTCGGCAGGACGTTTGACCTTACCTCGGCAGGGAGACCAAGCTTCCCAAGCCTAGTAGGAGAGTCAGGCAAGGGGGCTTGGCCGGAGTTCGAGTGTAAGGCTCGGAAGGACGTTCGGCCTTACCTCGGCATGGAGACCAAGCTTCCCAAGCCTAGCAGGAGAGTCAGGCAAGGGGGCTTGGCCGGAGTTCGAGTGTAAGACTCGGCAGGACGTTCTGCCTTACCTCGGCAGGGAGATCAAGCTTCCCAAGCCTAGTAGGAGAGTCAGGCAAGGGGGCTTGGCCGGAGTTCGAGTGTAAGGCTCGGCAGGACGTTCGACCTTACGTCGGCAGGGAGACGAAGCTTCCCAAGCCTACTAGGCTCAGGCAAGGGGGCTTGGCCAGAGTTCGAGTGTAAGACTCGGCAGGACGTTCGACCTTACCTCGGCAGGGAGAACAAGCTTCCCAAGCCTACTAGGCTCAGGCAAGGGGGCTTGGCCAGAGTTCGAGTGTAAGGCTCGGCAGGATGTTCGACCTTACCTCGGCAGGGAGAACAAGCTTCCCAAGCCCAGAAGGACAGTCAGGCAAGGGGGCTTGGCCGGAGTTCGAGTGTAAGGCTTGGCAGGACGTTCGGCCTTACCTCGGCAGGGAGACGAAGCTTCCCAAGCCTAGTAGGATAGTCAGGCAAGGGGGCTTGGCCTTAGTTCGGGTGTAAGGCTCGGCAGGACGTTCGACCTTACCTCGGCAGGGAGAACAAGCTTCCCAAGCCCAGAAGGAGAGTCAGGCAAGGGGCCTTGGCCGGAGTTCGAGTGTAAGGCTTGGCAGGACGTTCGACCTTACTTCGGCAGGGAGACCAAGCTTCCCAAGCCTAGTAGGAGAGTCAGGCAAGGGGGCTTGGCCGGAGTTCGAGTGTAAGGCTCGGCAGGACGTTCAACCTTACGTCGGCAGGGAGACGAAGCTTCCCAAGCCTACTAGGCTCAGGCAAGGGGGCTTGGCCAGAGTTCGAGTGTAAGACTCGGCAGGACGTTCGACCTTACCTCGGCAGGGAGACCAAGCTTCCCAAGCCTACTAGGCTCAGGCAAGGGGGCTTGGCGGGAGTTCGAGTGTAAGGCTTGGCAGGATGTTCGACCTTACCTCGGCAGGGAGACCAAGCTTCCCAAGCCTAGTAGGATAGTCAGGCAAGGGGGCTTGGCCGGAGTTCGAGTGTAAGGCTCGGCAGGACGTTCGGCCTTACCTCGGCAGGGAGACGAAGCTTCCCAAGCCTAGCAGGAGAGTCAGGCAAGGGGGCTTGGCCGGAGTTCGAGTGTAAGGCTCGACAGGACGTTCGACCTTACCTCGGCAGGAAGACCAAGCTTCCCAAGCCTACCAGGATCAGGCAAGAAGGCTTGGCCAGAGTTCGAGTGTAATGCTCGGCAGGAGGTTTGACCTTACCTCGGCAGGGAGACCAAGCTTCCCAAGCCTATTAGGGGCAGGCAAGGGGGCTTTGCCAGAGTTCGAGTGAAAGGCTCGGCAGGACGTTTGACCTTACCTCGGCAGGGAGACCAAGCTTCCCAAGCCTAGTAGGAGAGTCAGGCAAGGGGGCTTGGCCGGAGTTCGAGTGTAAGGCTCGGAAGGACGTTCGGCCTTACCTCGGCATGGAGACCAAGCTTCCCAAGCCTAGCAGGAGAGTCAGGCAAGGGGGCTTGGCCGGAGTTCGAGTGTAAGACTCGGCAGGACGTTCTGCCTTACCTCGGCAGGGAGATCAAGCTTCCCAAGCCTAGTAGGAGAGTCAGGCAAGGGGGCTTGGCCGGAGTTCGAGTGTAAGGCTCGGCAGGACGTTCGACCTTACGTCGGCAGGGAGACGAAGCTTCCCAAGCCTACTAGGCTCAGGCAAGGGGGCTTGGCCAGAGTTCGAGTGTAAGACTCGGCAGGACGTTCGACCTTACCTCGGCAGGGAGAACAAGCTTCCCAAGCCTACTAGGCTCAGGCAAGGGGGCTTGGCCAGAGTTCGAGTGTAAGGCTCAGCAGGATGTTCGACCTTACCTCGGCAGGGAGAACAAGCTTCCCAAGCCCAGAAGGAGAGTCAGGCAAGGGGCCTTGGCCGGAGTTCGAGTGTAAGGCTTGGCAGGACGTTCGGCCTGACCTCGGCAGGGAGACCAAGCTTCCCAAGCCTACTAGGCTCAGGCAAGGGGGCCTGGCCGAAGTTCGAGTGTAAGACTCTGCAGGACGTTCGACCTTACTTCGGCAGGGAGGCCAAGCTTCCCAAGCCTAGTAGGAGAGTCAGGCAAGGGGGCTTGGCCGGAGTTCGAGTGTAAGGCTCGGCAGGACGTTCAACCTTACATCGGCAGGGAGACGAAGCTTCCCAAGCCTACTAGGCTCAGGCAAGGGGGCTTGGCCAGAGTTCGAGTGTAAGACTCGGCAGGACGTTCGACCTTACCTCGGCAGGGAGACCAAGCTTCCCAAGCCTACTAGGCTCAGGCAAGGGGGCTTGGCGGGAGTTCGAGTGTAAGGCTTGGCAGGATGTTCGACCTTACCTCGGCAGGGAGACCAAGCTTCCCAAGCCTAGTAGGATAGTCAGGCAAGGGGGCTTGGCCGGAGTTCGAGTGTAAGGCTCGGCAGGACGTTCGGCCTTACCTCGGCAGGGAGACCAAGCTTCCCAAGCCTAGCAGGAGAGTCAGGCAAGGGGGCTTGGCCGGAGTTCGAGTGTAAGGCTCGACAGGACGTTCGACCTTACCTCGGCAGGGAGACCAAGCTTCCCAAGCCTACCAGGATCAGGCAAGAAGGCTTGGCCAGAGTTCGAGTGTAAGGCTCGGCAGGACGTTTGACCTTACCTCGTCAGGGAGACCAAGCTTCCCAAGCCTAGCAGGAGAGTCAGGCAAGGGGGCTTGGCCGGAGTTCGAGTGTAAGACTCGGCAGGACGTTCTGCCTTACCTCGGCAGGGAGATCAAGCTTCCCAAGCCTAGTAGGAGAGTCAGGCAAGGGGGCTTGGCCGGAGTTCGAGTGTAAGGCTCGGCAGGACGTTCGACCTTACGTCGGCAGGGAGACGAAGCTTCCCAAGCCTAGTAGGAGAGTCAGGCAAGGGGGCTTGGCCGGAGTTCGAGTGTAAGGCTCGGAAGGACGTTCGGCCTTACCTCGGCATGGAGACCAAGCTTCCCAAGCCTAGCAGGAGAGTCAGGCAAGGGGGCTTGGCCGGAGTTCGAGTGTAAGACTCGGCAGGACGTTCTGCCTTACCTCGGCAGGGAGATCAAGATTCCCAAGCCTAGTAGGAGAGTCAGGCAAGGGGGCTTGGCCGGAGTTCGAGTGTAAGGCTCGGCAGGACGTTCGACCTTACGTCGGCAGGGAGACGAAGCTTCCCAAGCCTACTAGGCTCAGGCAAGGGGGCTTGGCCAGAGTTCGAGTGTAAGACTCGGCAGGACGTTCGACCTTACCTCGGCAGGGAGAACAAGCTTCCCAAGCCTACTAGGCTCAGGCAAGGGGGCTTGGCCAGAGTTCGAGTGTAAGGCTCAGCAGGATGTTCGACCTTACCTCGGCAGGGAGAACAAGCTTCCCAAGCCCAGAAGGACAGTCAGGCAAGGGGGCTTGGCCGGAGTTCGAGTGTAAGGCTTGGCAGGACGTTCGGCCTTACCTCGGCAGGGAGACGAAGCTTCCCAAGCCTAGTAGGATAGTCAGGCAAGGGGGCTTGGCCTTAGTTCGGGTGTAAGGCTCGGCAGGATGTTCGACCTTACCTCGGCAGGGAGAACAAGCTTCCCAAGCCCAGAAGGAGAGTCAGGCAAGGGGCCTTGGCCGGAGTTCGAGTGTAAGGCTTGGCAGGACGTTCGGCCTGACCTCGGCAGGGAGACCAAGCTTCCCAAGCCTACTAGGCTCAGGCAAGGGGGCCTGGCCGAAGTTCGAGTGTAAGACTCTGCAGGACGTTCGACCTTACTTCGGCAGGGAGGCCAAGCTTCCCAAGCCTAGTAGGAGAGTCAGGCAAGGGGGCTTGGCCGGAGTTCGAGTGTAAGGCTCGGCAGGACGTTCAACCTTACATCGGCAGGGAGACGAAGCTTCCCAAGCCTACTAGGCTCAGGCAAGGGGGCTTGGCCAGAGTTCGAGTGTAAGACTCGGCAGGACGTTCGACCTTACCTCGGCAGGGAGACCAAGCTTCCCAAGCCTACTAGGCTCAGGCAAGGGGGCTTGGCGGGAGTTCGAGTGTAAGGCTTGGCAGGATGTTCGACCTTACCTCGGCAGGGAGACCAAGCTTCCCAAGCCTAGTAGGATAGTCAGGCAAGGGGGCTTGGCCGGAGTTCGAGTGTAAGGCTCGGCAGGACGTTCGGCCTTACCTCGGCAGGGAGACCAAGCTTCCCAAGCCTAGCAGGAGAGTCAGGCAAGGGGGCTTGGCCGGAGTTCGAGTGTAAGGCTCGACAGGACGTTCGACCTTACCTCGGCAGGGAGACCAAGCTTCCCAAGCCTACCAGGATCAGGCAAGAAGGCTTGGCCAGAGTTCGAGTGTAAGGCTCGGCAGGACGTTTGACCTTACCTCGTCAGGGAGACCAAGCTTCCCAAGCCTAGCAGGAGAGTCAGGCAAGGGGGCTTGGCCGGAGTTCGAGTGTAAGACTCGGCAGGACGTTCTGCCTTACCTCGGCAGGGAGATCAAGCTTCCCAAGCCTAGTAGGAGAGTCAGGCAAGGGGGCTTGGCCGGAGTTCGAGTGTAAGGCTCGGCAGGACGTTCGACCTTACGTCGGCAGGGAGACGAAGCTTCCCAAGCCTACTAGGCTCAGGCAAGGGGGCTTGGCCAGAGTTCGAGTGTAAGACTCGGCAGGACGTTCGACCTTACCTCGGCAGGGAGAACAAGCTTCCCAAGCCTACTAGGCTCAGGCAAGGGGGCTTGGCCAGAGTTCGAGTGTAAGGCTCGGCAGGATGTTCGACCTTACGTCGGCAGGGAGACCAAGCTTCCCAAGCCCAGAAGGACAGTCAGGCAAGGGGGCTTGGCCGGAGTTCGAGTGTAAGGCTTGGCAGGACGTTCGGCCTTACCTCGGCAGGGAGACGAAGCTTCCCAAGCCTAGTAGGATAGTCAGGCAAGGGGGCTTGGCCTTAGTTCGGGTGTAAGGCTCGGCAGGACGTTCGACCTTACCTCGGCAGGGAGAACAAGCTTCCCAAGCCCAGAAGGAGAGTCAGGCAAGGGGCCTTGGCCGGAGTTCGAGTGTAAGGCTTGGCAGGACGTTCGGCCTGACCTCGGCAGGGAGACCAAGCTTCCCAAGCCTACTAGGCTCAGGCAAGGGGGCCTGGCCGAAGTTCGAGTGTAAGACTCTGCAGGACGTTCGACCTTACTTCGGCAGGGAGGCCAAGCTTCCCAAGCCTAGTAGGAGAGTCAGGCAAGGGGGCTTGGCCGGAGTTCGAGTGTAAGGCTCGGCAGGACGTTCAACCTTACATCGGCAGGGAGACGAAGCTTCCCAAGCCTACTAGGCTCAGGCAAGGGGGCTTGGCCAGAGTTCGAGTGTAAGACTCGGCAGGACGTTCGACCTTACCTCGGCAGGGAGACCAAGCTTCCCAAGCCTACTAGGCTCAGGCAAGGGGGCTTGGCGGGAGTTCGAGTGTAAGGCTTGGCAGGATGTTCGACCTTACCTCGGCAGGGAGACCAAGCTTCCCAAGCCTAGTAGGATAGTCAGGCAAGGGGGCTTGGCCGGAGTTCGAGTGTAAGGCTCGGCAGGACGTTCGGCCTTACCTCGGCAGGGAGACCAAGCTTCCCAAGCCTAGCAGGAGAGTCAGGCAAGGGGGCTTGGCCGGAGTTCGAGTGTAAGGCTCGACAGGACGTTCGACCTTACCTCGGCAGGGAGACCAAGCTTCCCAAGCCTACCAGGATCAGGCAAGAAGGCTTGGCCAGAGTTCGAGTGTAAGGCTCGGCAGGACGTTTGACCTTACCTCGTCAGGGAGACCAAGCTTCCCAAGCCTAGCAGGAGAGTCAGGCAAGGGGGCTTGGCCGGAGTTCGAGTGTAAGACTCGGCAGGACGTTCTGCCTTACCTCGGCAGGGAGATCAAGCTTCCCAAGCCTAGTAGGAGAGTCAGGCAAGGGGGCTTGGCCGGAGTTCGAGTGTAAGGCTCGGCAGGACGTTCGACCTTACGTCGGCAGGGAGACGAAGCTTCCCAAGCCTACTAGGCTCAGGCAAGGGGGCTTGGCCAGAGTTCGAGTGTAAGACTCGGCAGGACGTTCGACCTTACCTCGGCAGGGAGAACAAGCTTCCCAAGCCTACTAGGCTCAGGCAAGGGGGCTTGGCCAGAGTTCGAGTGTAAGGCTCGGCAGGATGTTCGACCTTACCTCGGCAGGGAGAACAAGCTTCCCAAGCCCAGAAGGACAGTCAGGCAAGGGGGCTTGGCCGGAGTTCGAGTGTAAGGCTTGGCAGGACGTTCGGCCTTACCTCGGCAGGGAGACGAAGCTTCCCAAGCCTAGTAGGATAGTCAGGCAAGGGGGCTTGGCCTTAGTTCGGGTGTAAGGCTCGGCAGGACGTTCGACCTTACCTCGGCAGGGAGAACAAGCTTCCCAAGCCCAGAAGGAGAGTCAGGCAAGGGGCCTTGGCCGGAGTTCGAGTGTAAGGCTTGGCAGGACGTTCGGCCTGACCTCGGCAGGGAGACCAAGCTTCCCAAGCCTACTAGGCTCAGGCAAGGGGGCCTGGCCGAAGTTCGAGTGTAAGACTCTGCAGGACGTTCGACCTTACTTCGGCAGGGAGGCCAAGCTTCCCAAGCCTAGTAGGAGAGTCAGGCAAGGGGGCTTGGCCGGAGTTCGAGTGTAAGGCTCGGCAGGACGTTCAACCTTACATCGGCAGGGAGACGAAGCTTCCCAAGCCTACTAGGCTCAGGCAAGGGGGCTTGGCCAGAGTTCGAGTGTAAGACTCGGCAGGACGTTCGACCTTACCTCGGCAGGGAGACCAAGCTTCCCAAGCCTACTAGGCTCAGGCAAGGGGGCTTGGCGGGAGTTCGAGTGTAAGGCTTGGCAGGATGTTCGACCTTACCTCGGCAGGGAGACCAAGCTTCCCAAGCCTAGTAGGATAGTCAGGCAAGGGGGCTTGGCCGGAGTTCGAGTGTAAGGCTCGGCAGGACGTTCGGCCTTACCTCGGCAGGGAGACCAAGCTTCCCAAGCCTAGCAGGAGAGTCAGGCAAGGGGGCTTGGCCGGAGTTCGAGTGTAAGGCTCGACAGGACGTTCGACCTTACCTCGGCAGGGAGACCAAGCTTCCCAAGCCTACCAGGATCAGGCAAGAAGGCTTGGCCAGAGTTCGAGTGTAAGGCTCGGCAGGACGTTTGACCTTACCTCGTCAGGGAGACCAAGCTTCCCAAGCCTAGCAGGAGAGTCAGGCAAGGGGGCTTGGCCGGAGTTCGAGTGTAAGACTCAGCAGGACGTTCTGCCTTACCTCGGCAGGGAGATCAAGCTTCCCAAGCCTAGTAGGAGAGTCAGGCAAGGGGGCTTGGCCGGAGTTCGAGTGTAAGGCTCGGCAGGACGTTCGACCTTACGTCGGCAGGGAGACGAAGCTTCCCAAGCCTACTAGGCTCAGGCAAGGGGGCTTGGCCAGAGTTCGAGTGTAAGACTCGGCAGGACGTTCGACCTTACCTCGGCAGGGAGAACAAGCTTCCCAAGCCTACTAGGCTCAGGCAAGGGGGCTTGGCCAGAGTTCGAGTGTAAGGCTCGGCAGGATGTTCGACCTTACCTCGGCAGGGAGAACAAGCTTCCCAAGCCCAGAAGGACAGTCAGGCAAGGGGGCTTGGCCGGAGTTCGAGTGTAAGGCTTGGCAGGACGTTCGGCCTTACCTCGGCAGGGAGACGAAGCTTCCCAAGCCTAGTAGGATAGTCAGGCAAGGGGGCTTGGCCTTAGTTCGGGTGTAAGGCTCGGCAGGACGTTCGACCTTACCTCGGCAGGGAGAACAAGCTTCCCAAGCCCAGAAGGAGAGTCAGGCAAGGGGCCTTGGCCGGAGTTCGAGTGTAAGGCTTGGCAGGACGTTCGGCCTGACCTCGGCAGGGAGACCAAGCTTCCCAAGCCTACTAGGCTCAGGCAAGGGGGCCTGGCCGAAGTTCGAGTGTAAGACTCTGCAGGACGTTCGACCTTACTTCGGCAGGGAGACCAAGCTTCCCAAGCCTAGTAGGAGAGTCAGGCAAGGGGGCTTGGCCGGAGTTCGAGTGTAAGGCTCGGCAGGACGTTCAACCTTACGTCGGCAGGGAGACGAAGCTTCCCAAGCCTACTAGGCTCAGGCAAGGGGGCTTGGCCAGAGTTCGAGTGTAAGACTCGGCAGGACGTTCGACCTTACCTCGGCAGGGAGACCAAGCTTCCCAAGCCTAGTAGGGGCAGGAAAGGGGGCTTTGCCGGAGTTCGAGTGAAAGGCTCGGCAGGACGTTTGACCTTACCTCGGCAGGGAGACCAAGCTTCCCAAGCCTAGTAGGAGAGTCAGGCAAGGGGGCTTGGCCGGAGTTCGAGTGTAAGGCTCGGAAGGACGTTCGGCCTTACCTCGGCATGGAGACCAAGCTTCCCAAGCCTAGCAGGAGAGTCAGGCAAGGGGGCTTGGCCGGAGTTCGAGTGTAAGACTCGGCAGGACGTTCTGCCTTACCTCGGCAGGGAGATCAAGCTTCCCAAGCCTAGTAGGAGAGTCAGGCAAGGGGGCTTGGCCGGAGTTCGAGTGTAAGGCTCGGCAGGACGTTCGACCTTACGTCGGCAGGGAGACGAAGCTTCCCAAGACTACTAGGCTCATGCAAGGGGGCTTGGCCAGAGTTCGAGTGTAAGACTCGGCAGGACGTTCGACCTTACCTCGGCAGGGAGAACAAGCTTCCCAAGCCTACTAGGCTCAGGCAAGGGGGCTTGGCCAGCGTTCGAGTGTAAGGCTCGGCAGGATGTTCGACCTTACCTCGGCAGGGAGAACAAGCTTCCCAAGCCCAGAAGGACAGTCAGGCAAGGGGGCTTGGCCGGAGTTCGAGTGTAAGGCTTGGCAGGACGTTCGGCCTTACCTCGGCAGGGAGACGAAGCTTCCCAAGCCTAGTAGGATAGTCAGGCAAGGGGGCTTGGCCTTAGTTCGGGTGTAAGGCTCGGCAGGACGTTCGACCTTACCTCGGCAGGGAGAACAAGCTTCCCAAGCCCAGAAGGAGAGTCAGGCAAGGGGCCTTGGCCGGAGTTCGAGTGTAAGGCTTGGCAGGACGTTCGGCCTGACCTCGGCAGGGAGACCAAGCTTCCCAAGCCTACTAGGCTCAGGCAAGGGGGCCTGGCCGAAGTTCGAGTGTAAGACTCTGCAGGACGTTCGACCTTACTTCGGCAGGGAGACCAAGCTTCCCAAGCCTAGTAGGAGAGTCAGGCAAGGGGGCTTGGCCGGAGTTCGAGTGTAAGGCTCGGCAGGACGTTCAACCTTACGTCGGCAGGGAGACGAAGCTTCCCAAGCCTACTAGGCTCAGGCAAGGGGGCTTGGCCAGAGTTCGAGTGTAAGACTCGGCAGGACGTTCGACCTTACCTCGGCAGGGAGACCAAGCTTCCCAAGCCTACTAGGCTCAGGCAAGGGGGCTTGGCGGGAGTTCGAGTGTAAGGCTTGGCAGGATGTTCGACCTTACCTCGGCAGGGAGACCAAGCTTCCCAAGCCTAGTAGGATAGTCAGGCAAGGGGGCTTGGCCGGAGTTCGAGTGTAAGGCTCGGCAGGACGTTCGGCCTTACCTCGGCAGGGAGACGAAGCTTCCCAAGCCTAGCAGGAGAGTCAGGCAAGGGGGCTTGGCCGGAGTTCGAGTGTAAGGCTCGACAGGACGTTCGACCTTACCTCGGCAGGGAGACCAAGCTTCCCAAGCCTACCAGGATCAGGCAAGAAGGCTTGGCCAGAGTTCGAGTGTAAGGCTCGGCAGGAGGTTTGACCTTACCTCGGCAGGGAGACCAAGCTTCCCAAGCCTAGTAGGGGCAGGCAAGGGGGCTTTGCCAGAGTTCGAGTGAAAGGCTCGGCAGGACGTTTGACCTTACCTCGGCAGGGAGACCAAGCTTCCCAAGCCCAGTAGGAGAGTCAGGCAAGGGGGCTTGGCCGGAGTTCGAGTGTAAGGCTCGGAAGGACGTTCGGCCTTACCTCGGCATGGAGACCAAGCTTCCCAAGCCTAGCAGGAGAGTCAGGCAAGGGGGCTTGGCCGGAGTTCGAGTGTAAGACTCGGCAGGACGTTCTGCCTTACCTCGGCAGGGAGATCAAGCTTCCCAAGCCTAGTAGGAGAGTCAGGCAAGGGGGCTTGGCCGGAGTTCGAGTGTAAGGCTCGGCAGGACGTTCGACCTTACGTCGGCAGGGAGACGAAGCTTCCCAAGCCTACTAGGCTCAGGCAAGGGGGCTTGGCCAGAGTTCGAGTGTAAGACTCGGCAGGACGTTCGACCTTACCTCGGCAGGGAGAACAAGCTTCCCAAGCCTACTAGGCTCAGGCAAGGGGGCTTGGCCAGAGTTCGAGTGTAAGGCTCAGCAGGATGTTCGACCTTACCTCGGCAGGGAGAACAAGCTTCCCAAGCCCAGAAGGACAGTCAGGCAAGGGGGCTTGGCCGGAGTTCGAGTGTAAGGCTTGGCAGGACGTTCGGCCTTACCTCGGCAGGGAGACGAAGCTTCCCAAGCCTAGTAGGATAGTCAGGCAAGGGGGCTTGGCCTTAGTTCGGGTGTAAGGCTCGGCAGGACGTTCGACCTTACCTCGGCAGGGAGAACAAGCTTCCCAAGCCCAGAAGGAGAGTCAGGCAAGGGGCCTTGGCCGGAGTTCGAGTGTAAGGCTTGGCAGGACGTTCGGCCTGACCTCGGCAGGGAGACCAAGCTTCCCAAGCCTACTAGGCTCAGGCAAGGGGGCCTGGCCGAAGTTCGAGTGTAAGACTCTGCAGGACGTTCGACCTTACTTCGGCAGGGAGGCCAAGCTTCCCAAGCCTAGTAGGAGAGTCAGGCAAGGGGGCTTGGCCGGAGTTCGAGTGTAAGGCTCGGCAGGACGTTCAACCTTACATCGGCAGGGAGACGAAGCTTCCCAAGCCTACTAGGCTCAGGCAAGGGGGCTTGGCCAGAGTTCGAGTGTAAGACTCGGCAGGACGTTCGACCTTACCTCGGCAGGGAGACCAAGCTTCCCAAGCCTACTAGGCTCAGGCAAGGGGGCTTGGCGGGAGTTCGAGTGTAAGGCTTGGCAGGATGTTCGACCTTACCTCGGCAGGGAGACCAAGCTTCCCAAGCCTAGCAGGAGAGTCAGGCAAGGGGGCTTGGCCGGAGTTCGAGTGTAAGGCTCGACAGGACGTTCGACCTTACCTCGGCAGGGAGACCAAGCTTCCCAAGCCTACCAGGATCAGGCAAGAAGGCTTGGCCAGAGTTCGAGTGTAAGGCTCGGCAGGACGTTTGACCTTACCTCGTCAGGGAGACCAAGCTTCACAAGCCTAGTAGGAGAGTCAGGCAAGGAAGCTTGGCCGGAGTTCGAGTGTAAGGGTCGGCAGGACGTTTGACCTTACCTCGGCAGGGAGACCAAGCTTCCCAAGCCTACTAGGCTCAGGCAAGGGGGCTTGGCGGGTGTTCGAGTGTAAGGCTTGGCAGGATGTTCGAACTTACCTCGGCAGGGAGACCAAGCTTCCCAAGCCTAGTAGGATAGTCAGGGAAGGGGGCTTGGCCGGAGTTCGAGTGTAAGGCTCGGCAGGACGTTCGGCCTTACCTCGGCAGGGAGACCAAGCTTCCCAAGCCTAGCAGGAGAGTCAGGCAAGGGGGCTTGGCCGGAGTTCGAGTGTAAGGCTCGACAGGACGTTCGACCTTACCTCGGCAGGGAGACCAAGCTTCCCAAGCCTACCAGGATTAGGCAAGAAGGCTTGGCCAGAGTTCGAGTGTAAGGCTCGGCAGGACGTTCGACCTTACCTCGGCAGGAAGACCAAGCTTCCCAAGCCTACTAGGCTCAGGCCAGAAGGCTTGGCCAGAGTTCGAGTGTAAGGCTCGGCAGGAGGTTTGACCTTACCTCGGCAGGGAGACCAAGCTTCCCAAGCCTAGTAGGGGCAGGCAAGGGGGCTTTGCCAGAGTTCGAGTGAAAGGCTCGGCAGGACGTTTGACCTTACCTCGGCAGGGAGACCAAGCTTCCCAAGCCTAGTAGGAGAGTCAGGCAAGGGGGCTTGGCCGGAGTTCGAGTGTAAGGCTCGGAAGGACGTTCGGCCTTACCTCGGCATGGAGACCAAGCTTCCCAAGCCTAGCAGGAGAGTCAGGCAAGGGGGCTTGGCCGGAGTTCGAGTGTAAGACTCGGCAGGGCGTTCTGCCTTACCTCGGCAGGGAGATCAAGCTTCCCAAGCCTAGTAGGAGAGTCAGGCAAGAGGGCTTGGCCGGAGTTCGAGTGTAAGGCTCGGCAGGACGTTCGACCTTACGTCGGCAGGGAGACGAAGCTTCCCAAGCCTACTAGGCTCAGGCAAGGGGGCTTGGCCAGAGTTCGAGTGTAAGACTCGGCAGGACGTTCGACCTTACCTCGGCAGGGAGAACAAGCTTCCCAAGCCTACTAGGCTCAGGCAAGGGGGCTTGGCCAGAGTTCGAGTGTAAGGCTCGGCAGGATGTTCGACCTTACCTCGGCAGGGAGACCAAGCTTCCCAAGCCCAGAAGGACAGTCAGGCAAGGGGGCTTGGCCGGAGTTCGAGTGTAAGGCTTGGCAGGACGTTCGGCCTTACCTCGGCAGGGAGACGAAGCTTCCCAAGCCTAGTAGGATAGTCAGGCAAGGGGGCTTGGCCTTAGTTCGGGTGTAAGGCTCGGCAGGACGTTCGACCTTACTTCGGCAGGGAGGCCAAGCTTCCCAAGCCTAGTAGGAGAGTCAGGCAAGGGGGCTTGGCCGGAGTTCGAGTGTAAGGCTTGGCAGGACGTTCGGCCTGACCACGGCAGGGAGACCAAGCTTCCCAAGCCTACTAGGCTCAGGCAAGGGGGCCTGGCCGAAGTTCGAGTGTAAGACTCGGCAGGACGTTCGACCTTACCTCGGCAGGGAGACCAAGCTTCCCAAGCCTACTAGGCTCAGGCAAGGGGGCTTGGCGGGAGTTCGAGTGTAAGGCTTGGCAGGATGTTCGACCTTACCTCGGCAGGGAGACCAAGCTTCCCAAGCCTAGTAGGATAGTCAGGCAAGGGGGCTTGGCCGGAGTTCGAGTGTAAGGCTCGGCAGGACGTTCGGCCTTACCTCGGCAGGGAGACCAAGCTTCCCAAGCCTAGCAGGATCAGGCAAGAAGGCTTGGCCAGAGTTCGAGTGTAAGGCTCGGCAGGACGTTTGACCTTACCTCGTCAGGGAGACCAAGCTTCCCAAGCCTAGTAGGAGAGTCAGGCAAGGAAGCTTGGCCGGAGTTCGAGTGTAAGGGTCGGCAGGACGTTTGACCTTACCTCGGCAGGGAGACCAAGCTTCCCAAGCCTAGTAGGAGAGTCAGGCAAGGGGGCTTGGCCGGAGTTCGAGTGTAAGGCTCGGCAGGACGTTCGGCCTTACCTCGGCAGGGAGACCAAACTTCCCAAGCCTAGCAGGAGAGCCAGGCAAGGGGGCTTGGCCGGAGTTCGAGTGTAAGGCTCGTCCGGACGTTCGACCTTACCTCGGCAGGGAGACCAAGCTTCCCAAGCCTACTAGGCTCAGGCCAGAAGGATTGGCCAGAGTTCGAGTGTAAGGCTCGGCAGGAGGTTTGACCTTACCTCGGCAGGGAGAGCAAGCTTCCCAAGCCTACTAGGCTCAGGCCAGAAGGATTGGCCAGAGTTCGAGTGTAAGGCTCGGCAGGAGGTTTGACCTTACCTCGGCAGGGAGACCAAGCTTCCCAAGCCTAGTAGGGGCAGGCAAGGGGGCTTTGCCGGAGTTCGAGTGAAAGGCTCGGCAGGACGTTTGACCTTACCTCGGCAGGGAGACCAAGCTTCCCAAGCCTAGTAGGAGAGTCAGGCAAGGGGGCTTGGCCGGAGTTCGAGTGTAAGGCTCGGAAGGACGTTCGGCCTTACCTTGGCAGGGAGAACAAGCTTCCCAAGCCCAGAAGGACAGTCAGGCAAGGGGGCTTGGCCGGAGTTCGAGTGTAAGGCTTGGCAGGACGTTCGGCCTTACCTCGGCAGGGAGACGAAGCTTCCCAAGCCTAGTAGGATAGTCAGGCAAGGGGGCTTGGCCTTAGTTCGGGTGTAAGGCTCGGCAGGACGTTCGACCTTACCTCGGCAGGGAGAACAAGCTTCCCATGCCCAGAAGGAGAGTCAGGCAAGGGGCCTTGGCCGGAGTTCGAGTGTAAGGCTTGGCAGGACGTTCGACCTTACCTCGGCAGGGAGACCAAGCTTCCCAAGCCTACTAGGCTCAATCAAGGGGGCCTGGCCGAAGTTCGAGTGTAAGACTCTGCAGGACGTTCGACCTTACTTCGGCAGGGAGACCAAGCTTCCCAAGCCTAGTAGGAGAGTCAGGCAAGGGGGCTTGGCCGGAGTTCGAGTGTAAGGCTCGGCAGGACGTTCGGCCTTACCTCGGCAGGGAGACCAAGCTTCCCAAGCCTAGCAGGAGAGTCGGGCAAGGGGGCTTGGCCGGAGTTCGAGTGTAAGACTCGGCAGGACGTTCTGCCTTACCTCGGCAGGGAGATCAAGCTTCCCAGGCCTAGTAGGAGAGTCAGGCAAGGGGGCTTGGCCGGAGTTCGAGTGTAAGGCTCGGCAGGACGTTCAACCTTACGTCGGCAGGGAGACGAAGTTTCCCAAGCCTACTAGGCTCAGGCAAGGGGGCTTGGCCAGAGTTCGAGTGTAAGACTCGGCAGGACGTTCGACCTTACCTCGGCAGGGAGACCAAGCTTCCCAAGCCTAGTAGGGGCAGGCAAGGGGGCTTTGCCAGAGTTCGAGTGAAAGGCTCGGCAGGACGTTTGACCTTACCTCGGCAGGGAGACCAAGCTTCCCAAGCCTAGTAGGAGAGTCAGGCAAGGGGGCTTGGCCGGAGTTCGAGTGTAAGGCTCGGAAGGACGTTCGGCCTTACCTCGGCATGGAGACCAAGCTTCCCAAGCCTAGCAGGAGAGTCAGGCAAGGGGGCTTGGCCGGAGTTCGAGTGTAAGACTCGGCAGGGCGTTCTGCCTTACCTCGGCAGGGAGATCAAGCTTCCCAAGCCTAGTAGGAGAGTCAGGCAAGAGGGCTTGGCCGGAGTTCGAGTGTAAGGCTCGGCAGGACGTTCGACCTTACGTCGGCAGGGAGACGAAGCTTCCCAAGCCTACTAGGCTCAGGCAAGGGGGCTTGGCCAGAGTTCGAGTGTAAGACTCGGCAGGATGTTCGACCTTACCTCGGCAGGGAGACCAAGCTTCCCAAGCCCAGAAGGACAGTCAGGCAAGGGGGCTTGGCCGGAGTTCGAGTGTAAGGCTTGGCAGGACGTTCGGCCTTACCTCGGCAGGGAGACGAAGCTTCCCAAGCCTAGTAGGATAGTCAGGCAAGGGGGCTTGGCCTTAGTTCGGGTGTAAGGCTCGGCAGGACGTTCGACCTTACTTCGGCAGGGAGGCCAAGCTTCCCAAGCCTAGTAGGAGAGTCAGGCAAGGGGGCTTGGCCGGAGTTCGAGTGTAAGGCTTGGCAGGACGTTCGGCCTGACCACGGCAGGGAGACCAAGCTTCCCAAGCCTACTAGGCTCAGGCAAGGGGGCCTGGCCGAAGTTCGAGTGTAAGACTCGGCAGGACGTTCGACCTTACCTCGGCAGGGAGACCAAGCTTCCCAAGCCTACTAGGCTCAGGCAAGGGGGCTTGGCGGGAGTTCGAGTGTAAGGCTTGGCAGGATGTTCGACCTTACCTCGGCAGGGAGACCAAGCTTCCCAAGCCTAGTAGGATAGTCAGGCAAGGGGGCTTGGCCGGAGTTCGAGTGTAAGGCTCGGCAGGACGTTCGGCCTTACCTCGGCAGGGAGACCAAGCTTCCCAAGCCTAGCAGGATCAGGCAAGAAGGCTTGGCCAGAGTTCGAGTGTAAGGCTCGGCAGGACGTTTGACCTTACCTCGTCAGGGAGACCAAGCTTCCCAAGCCTAGTAGGAGAGTCAGGCAAGGAAGCTTGGCCGGAGTTCGAGTGTAAGGGTCGGCAGGACGTTTGACCTTACCTCGGCAGGGAGACCAAGCTTCCCAAGCCTAGTAGGAGAGTCAGGCAAGGGGGCTTGGCCGGAGTTCGAGTGTAAGGCTCGGCAGGACGTTCGGCCTTACCTCGGCAGGGAGACCAAACTTCCCAAGCCTAGCAGGAGAGCCAGGCAAGGGGGCTTGGCCGGAGTTCGAGTGTAAGGCTCGTCCGGACGTTCGACCTTACCTCGGCAGGGAGACCAAGCTTCCCAAGCCTACTAGGCTCAGGCCAGAAGGATTGGCCAGAGTTCGAGTGTAAGGCTCGGCAGGAGGTTTGACCTTACCTCGGCAGGGAGAGCAAGCTTCCCAAGCCTACTAGGCTCAGGCCAGAAGGATTGGCCAGAGTTCGAGTGTAAGGCTCGGCAGGAGGTTTGACCTTACCTCGGCAGGGAGACCAAGCTTCCCAAGCCTAGTAGGGGCAGGCAAGGGGGCTTTGCCGGAGTTCGAGTGAAAGGCTCGGCAGGACGTTTGACCTTACCTCGGCAGGGAGACCAAGCTTCCCAAGCCTAGTAGGAGAGTCAGGCAAGGGGGCTTGGCCGGAGTTCGAGTGTAAGGCTCGGAAGGACGTTCGGCCTTACCTCGGCAGGGAGAACAAGCTTCCCAAGCCCAGAAGGACAGTCAGGCAAGGGGGCTTGGCCGGAGTTCGAGTGTAAGGCTTGGCAGGACGTTCGGCCTTACCTCGGCAGGGAGACGAAGCTTCCCAAGCCTAGTAGGATAGTCAGGCAAGGGGGCTTGGCCTTAGTTCGGGTGTAAGGCTCGGCAGGACGTTCGACCTTACCTCGGCAGGGAGAACAAGCTTCCCATGCCCAGAAGGAGAGTCAGGCAAGGGGCCTTGGCCGGAGTTCGAGTGTAAGGCTTGGCAGGACGTTCGACCTTACCTCGGCAGGGAGACCAAGCTTCCCAAGCCTACTAGGCTCAATCAAGGGGGCCTGGCCGAAGTTCGAGTGTAAGACTCTGCAGGACGTTCGACCTTACTTCGGCAGGGAGACCAAGCTTCCCAAGCCTAGTAGGAGAGTCAGGCAAGGGGGCTTGGCCGGAGTTCGAGTGTAAGGCTCGGCAGGACGTTCGGCCTTACCTCGGCAGGGAGACCAAGCTTCCCAAGCCTAGCAGGAGAGTCGGGCAAGGGGGCTTGGCCGGAGTTCGAGTGTAAGACTCGGCAGGACGTTCTGCCTTACCTCGGCAGGGAGATCAAGCTTCCCAGGCCTAGTAGGAGAGTCAGGCAAGGGGGCTTGGCCGGAGTTCGAGTGTAAGGCTCGGCAGGACGTTCAACCTTACGTCGGCAGGGAGACGAAGTTTCCCAAGCCTACTAGGCTCAGGCAAGGGGGCTTGGCCAGAGTTCGAGTGTAAGACTCGGCAGGACGTTCGACCTTACCTCGGCAGGGAGACCAAGCTTCCCAAGCCTACTAGGCTCAGGCAAGGGGGCTTGGCGGGAGTTCGAGTGTAAGGCTCGGCAGGATGTTCGACCTTACCTCGGCAGGGAGACCAAGCTTCCCAAGCCTAGCAGGATTGTCAGGCAAGGGGGCTTGGCCAGAATTCGAGTGTAAGGCTCGGCAGGACGTTCGACCTTACCTCGGCAGGGAGAACAAGCTTCCCAAGCCTACTAGGATCAGGCAAGAAGGCTTGGCCAGAGTTCGAGTGTAAGGCTCGGCAGGACGTTCGACCTTACCTCGTCAGGGAGACCAAGCTTCCCAAGCCTAGTAGGGGCAGGCAAGGAAGCTTGGCCGGAGTTCGAGTGTAAGGGTCGGCAGGAGGTTTGACCTTACCTCGTCAGGGAGACCAAGCTTCCCAAGCCTAGTAGGGTCAGGCAAGGGGGCTTTGCCGGAGTTCGAGTGAAAGGCTCGGCAGGACGTTTGACCTTACCTCGGCAGGGAGACCAAGCTTCCCAAGCCTAGTAGGAGAGTCAGGCAAGGGGGCTTGGCCAGAGTTCGAGTGTAAGGCTCGGAAGGACATTCGGCCTTACCTCGGCATGGAGACCAAGCTTCCCAAGCCTAGCAGGAGAGTCAGGCAAGGGGGCTTGGCCGGAGTTCGAGTGTAACGCTCGGCAGGACGTTCTGCCTTACCTCGGCAGGGAGATGAAGCTTCCCAAGCCTAGTAGGAGAGTCAGGCAAGGGGGCTTGGCCGGAGTTCGAGTGTAAGGCTCGGCAGGACGTTCTGCCTTACGTCGGCAGGGAGACGAAGCTTCCCAAGCCTACTAGGCTCAGGCAAGGGGGCTTGACCGGAGTTCGAGTGTAAGGCTCGGCAGGACGTTCTGCCTTACGTCGGCAGGGAGACGAAGCTTCCCAAGCCTACTAGGCTCAGGCAAGGGGGCTTGGCCAGAGTTCGAGTGTAAGACTCGGCAGGACGTTCGACCTTACCTCGGCAGGGAGACCAAGCTTCCCAAGCCTAGTAGGAGAGTCAGGCAAGGGGGCTTGGCCGGAGTTCGAGTGTAAGGCTCGGCAGGATGTTCGGCCTTACCTCGGCAGGGAGACCAAACTTCCCAAGCCTAGCAGGAGAGCCAGGCAAGGGGGCTTGGCCGGAGTTCGAGTGTAAGGCTCGTCCGGACGTTCGACCTTACCTCGGCAGGGAGACCAAGCTTCCCAAGCCTACTAGGCTCAGGCCAGAAGGGTTGGCCAGAGTTCGAGTGTAAGGCTCGGCAGGAGGTTTGACCTTACCTCGGCAGGGAGACCAAGCTTCCCAAGCCTAGTAGGGGCAGGCAAGGGGGCTTTGCCGGAGTTCGAGTGAAAGGCTCGGCAGGACGTTTGACCTAACCTCGGCAGGGAGACCAAGCTTCCCAAGCCTAGTAGGAGAGTCAGGCAAGGGGGCTTGGCCAGAGTTCGAGTGTAAGGCTCGGAAGGACGTTCGGCCTTACCTCGGCAGGGAGAACAAGCTTCCCAAGCCCAGAAGGACAGTCAGGCAAGGGGGCTTGGCCGGAGTTCGAGTGTAAGGCTTGGCAGGACGTTCGGCCTTACCTCGGCAGGGAGACGAAGCTTCCCAAGCCTAGTAGGATAGTCAGGCAAGGGGGCTTGGCCTTAGTTCGGGTGTAAGGCTCGGCAGGACGTTCGACCTTACCTCGGCAGGGAGAACAAGCTTCCCATGCCCAGAAGGAGAGTCAGGCAAGGGGCCTTGGCCGGAGTTCGAGTGTAAGGCTTGGCAGGACGTTCGACCTTACCTCGGCAGGGAGACCAAGCTTCCCAAGCCTACTAGGCTCAATCAAGGGGGCCTGGCCGAAGTTCGAGTGTAAGACTCTGCAGGACGTTCGACCTTACTTCGGCAGGGAGACCAAGCTTCCCAAGCCTAGTAGGAGAGTCAGGCAAGGGGGCTTGGCCGGACTTCGAGTGTAAGGCTCGGCAGGACGTTCGGCCTTACCTCGGCAGGGAGACCAAGCTTCCCAAGCCTAGCAGGAGAGTCGGGCAAGGGGGCTTGGCCGGAGTTCGAGTGTAAGACTCGGCAGGACGTTCTGCCTTACCTCGGCAGGGAGATCAAGCTTCCCAGGCCTAGTAGGAGAGTCAGGCAAGGGGGCTTGGCCGGAGTTCGAGTGTAAGGCTCGGCAGGACGTTCAACCTTACGTCGGCAGGGAGACGAAGTTTCCCAAGCCTACAAGGCTCAGGCAAGGGGGCTTGGCCAGAGTTCGAGTGTAAGACTCGGCAGGACGTTCGACCTTACCTCGGCAGGGAGACCAAGCTTCCCAAGCCTACTAGGCTCAGGCAAGGGGGCTTGGCGGGAGTTCGAGTGTAAGGCTCGGCAGGATGTTCGACCTTACCTCGGCAGGGAGACCAAGCTTCCCAAGCCTAGCAGGATTGTCAGGCAAGGGGGCTTGGCCAGAGTTCGAGTGTAAGGCTCGGCAGGACGTTCGACCTTACCTCGGCAGGGAGAACAAGCTTCCCAAGCCTACTAGGATCAGGCAAGAAGGCTTGGCCAGAGTTCGAGTGTAAGGCTCGGCAGGACGTTCGACCTTACCTCGTCAGGGAGACCAAGCTTCCCAAGCCTAGTAGGGGCAGGCAAGGAAGCTTGGCCGGAGTTCGAGTGTAAGGGTCGGCAGGAGGTTTGACCTTACCTCGTCAGGGAGACCAAGCTTCCCAAGCCTAGTAGCGTCAGGCAAGGGGGCTTTGCCGGAGTTCGAGTGAAAGGCTCGGCAGGACGTTTGACCTTACCTCGGCAGGGAGACCAAGCTTCCCAAGCCTAGTAGGAGAGTCAGGCAAGGGGGCTTGGCCAGAGTTCGAGTGTAAGGCTCGGAAGGACATTCGGCCTTACCTCGGCATGGAGACCAAGCTTCCCAAGCCTAGCAGGAGAGTCAGGCAAGGGGGCTTGGCCTTAGTTCGAGTGTAAGGCTCGGCAGGACGTTCGACCTTACCTCGGCAGGGAGAACAAGCTTCCCAAGCCCAGAAGGAGAGTCAGGCAAGGGGCCTTGGCCGGAATTCGAGTGTAAGGCTCGGCAGGACGTTCGACCTTACGTCGGCAGGGAGACGAAGCTTCCCAAGCCTACTAGGCTCAGGCAAGGGGGCTTGGCCAGAGTTCGAGTGTAAGACTCGGCAGGACGTTCGACCTTACCTCGGCAGGGAGAACAAGCTTCCCAAGCCTACTAGGCTCAGGCAAGGGGGCTTGGCCAGAGTTCGAGTGTAAGGCTCGGCAGGATGTTCATCCTTACCTCGGCAGGGAGGACAAGCTTCCCAAGCCCAGAAGGAGAGTCAGGCAAGGGGGCTTGGCCGGAGTTCGAGTGTAAGGCTTGGCAGGACGTTCGGCCTTACCTCGGCAGGGAGACCAAGCTTCCCAAGCCTACTAGGATCAGGCAAGAAGGCTTGGCCAGAGTTCGAGTGTAAGGCTCGGCAGGACGTTTGACCTTACCTCGTCAGGGAGACCAAGCTTCCCAAGCCTAGTAGGGGCAGGCAAGGAAGCTTGGCCGGAGTTCGAGTGTAAGGGTCGGCAGGACGTTTGACCTTACCTCGGCAGGGAGACCAAGCTTCCCAAGCCTAGTAGGAGAGTCAGGCAAGGGGGCTTGGCCGGAGTTCGAGTGTAAGGCTCGGCAGGACGTTCGGCCTTACCTCGGCAGGGAGACCAAGCTTCCCAAGCCTAGCAGGAGAGTCAGGCAAGGGGGCTTGGCCGGAGTTCGAGTGTAAGGCTCGACAGGACGTTCGACCTTACCTCGGCAGGGAGACCAAGCTTCCCAAGCCTACTAGGATCAGGCAAGAAGGCTTGGCCAGAGTTCGAGTGTAAGGCTCGGCAGGACGTTTGACCTTACCTCGTCAGGGAGACCAAGCTTCCCAAGCCTAGTAGGGGCAGGCAAGGAAGCTCGGCCGGAGTTCGAGTGTAAGGGTCGGCAGGACGTTTGACCTTACCTCGGCAGGGAGACCAAGCTTCCCAAGCCTAGTAGGAGAGTCAGGCAAGGGGGCTTGGCCGGAGTTCGAGTGTAAGGCTCGGCAGGACGTTCGGCCTCACCTCGGCAGGGAGACCAAGCTTCACAAGCCTAGCAGGAGAGTCAGGCAAGGGGGCTTGGCCGGAGTTCGAGTGTAAGGCTCGTCCGGACGTTCGACCTTACCTCGGCAGGGAGACCAAGCTTCCCAAGCCTACTAGGCTCAGGCCAGAAGGCTTGGCCAGAGTTCGAGTGTAAGGCTCGGCAGGAGGTTTGACCTTACCTCGGCAGGGAGACCAAGCTTCCCAAGCCTAGTAGGGGCAGGCAAGGGGGCTTTGCCGGAGTTCGAGTGAAAGGCTCGGCAGGACGTTTGACCTTACCTCGGCAGGGAGACCAAGCTTCCCAAGCCTAGTAGGAGAGTCAGGCAAGGGGGCTTGGCCGGAGTTCGAGTGTAAGGCTCGGAAGGACGTTCCGCCTTACCTCGGCATGGAGACCAAGCTTCCCAAGCCTAGCAGGAGAGTCAGGCAAGGGGGCTTGGCCGGAGTTCGAGTGTAAGACTCGGCAGGACGTTCTGCCTTACCTCGGCAGGGAGATCAAGCTTCCCAAGCCTAGTAGGAGAGTCAGGCAAGGGGGCTTGGCCGGAGTTCGAGTGTAAGGCTCGGCAGGACGTTCGACCTTACGTCGGCAGGGAGACGAAGCTTCCCAAGCCTACTAGGCTCAGGCAAGGGGGCTTGGCCAGAGTTCGAGTGTAAGACTCGGCAGGACGTTCGACCTTACCTCGGCAGGGAGACCAAGCTTCCCAAGCCTACTAGGCTCAGGCAAGGGGGCTTGGCGGGAGTTCGAGTGTAAGGCTCGGCAGGATGTTCGACCTTACCTCGGCGGGGAGACCAAGCTTCCCAAGCCTAGTAGGATAGTCAGGCAAGGGGGCTTGGCCAGAGTTCGAGTGAAAGGCTCGGCAGGACGTTCGACCTTACCTCGGCAGGGAGAACAAGCTTCCCAAGCCCAGCAGGAGAGTCAGGCAAAGGGGGCTTGGCCGGAGTTCGAGTGTAAGGCTCGGCAGGACGTTCGGCCTTACCTCGGCAGGGAGACCAAGCTTCCCAAGCCTAGCAGGAGAGTCAGGCAAGGGGGCTTGGCCGGAGTTCGAGTGTAAGGCTCGACAGGACGTTCGACCTTACCTCGGCAGGGAGACCAAGCTTCCCAAGCCTACTAGGATCAGGCAAGAAGGCTTGGCCAGAGTTCGAGTGTAAGGCTCGGCAGGACGTTTGACCTTACCTCGGCAGGGAGACCAAGCTTCCCAAGCCTAGTAGGAGAGTCAGGCAAGGGGGCTTGGCCGGAGTTCGAGTGTAAGTCTCGGCAGGACGTTCGGCCTTACCTCGGCAGGGAGACCAAACTTCCCAAGCCTAGCAGGAGATTCAGGCAAGGGGGCTTGGCCGGAGTTCGAGTGTAAGGCTCGTCCGGACGTTCGACCTTACCTCGGCAGGGAGACCAAGCTTCCCAAGCCTACTAGGCTCAGGCCAGAAGGATTGGCCGGAGTTCGAGTGTAAGGCTTGGCAGGACGTTTGACCTTACCTCGGCAGGGAGACCAAGCTTCCCAAGCCTAGTAGGGGCAGGCAAGGGGGCTTTGCCGGAGTTCGAGTGAAAGGCTCGGCAGGACGTTTGACCTTACCTCGGCAGGGAGACCAAGCTTCCCAAGCCTAGTAGGAGAGTCAGGCAAGGGGGCTTGGCCGGAGTTCGAGTGTAAGGCTCGGAAGGACGTTCGGCCTTACCTCGGCAGGGAGAACAAGCTTCCCAAGCCCAGAAGGACAGTCAGGCAAGGGGGCTTGGCCGGAGTTCGAGTGTAAGGCTTGGCAGGACGTTCGGCCTTACCTCGGCAGGGAGACGAAGCTTCCCAAGCCTAGTAGGATAGTCAGGCAAGGGGGCTTGGCCTTAGTTCGGGCGTAAGGCTCGGCAGGAGGTTTGACCTTACCTCGTCAGGGAGAACAAGCTTCCCAAGCCCAGAAGGAGAGTCAGGCAAGGGGCCTTGGCCGGAGTTCGAGTGTAAGGCTTGCCAGGACGTTCGACCTTACCTCGGCAGGGAGACCAAGCTTCCCAAGCCTACTAGGCTCAGGCAAGGGGGCCTGGCCGAAGTTCGAGTGTAAGATTCTGCAGGACGTTCGACCTTACTTCGGCAGGGAGACCAAGCTTCCCAAGCCTAGTAGGAGAGTCAGGCAAGGGGGCTTGGCCGGAGTTCGAGTGTAAGGCTCGGCAGGACGTTCGGCCTTACCTCGGCAGGGAGACCAAGGTTCCCAAGCCTAGCAGGAGAGTCAGGCAAGGGGGCTTGGCCGGAGTTCGAGTGTAAGACTCGGCAGGACGTTCGGCCTTACCTCGGCAGGGAGACCAAGCTTCCCAAGCCTAGCAGGAGAGTCAGGCAAGGGGGCTTGGCCGGAGTTCGAGTGTAAGACTCGGCAGGACGTTCTGCCTTACCTCGGCAGGGAGATCAAGCTTCCCAAGCCTAGTAGGAGAGTCAGGCAAGGGGGCTTGGCCGGAGTTCGAGTGTAAGGCTCGGCAGGACGTTCAACCTTACGTCGGCAGGGAGACGAAGTTTCCCAAGCCTACTAGGCTCAGGCAAGGGGGCTTGGCCAGAGTTCGAGTGTAAGACTCGGCAGGACGTTCGACCTTACCTCGGCAGGGAGACCAAGCTTCCCAAGCCTACTAGGCTCAGGCAAGGGGGCTTGGCGGGAGTTCGACTGTAAGGCTCGGCAGGATGTTCGACCTTACCTCGGCAGGGAGACCAAGATTCCCAAGCCTAGTAGGATTGTCAGGCAAGGGGGCTTGGCCAGAGTTCGAGTGTAAGGCTCGGCAGGACGTTCGACCTTACCTCGGCAGGGAGAACAAGCTTCCCAAGCCTACTAGGATCAGGCAAGAAGGCTTGGCCAGAGTTCGAGTGTAAGGCTCGGCAGGACGTTCGACCTTACCTCGTCAGGGAGACCAAGCTTCCCAAGCCTAGTAGGGGCAGGCAAGGAAGCTTGGCCGGAGTTCGAGTGTAAGGGTCGGCAGGAGGTTTGACCTTACCTCGTCAGGGAGACCAAGCTTCCCAAGCCTAGTAGGGGCAGGCAAGGGGGCTTTGCCGGAGTTCGAGTGAAAGGCTCGGCAGGACGTTTGACCTCACCTCGGCAGGGAGACCAAGCTTCCCAAGCCTAGTAGGAGAGTCAGGCAAGGGGGCTTGGCCGGAGTTCGAGTGTAAGGCTCGGAAGGACATTCGGCCTTACCTCGGCATGGAGACCAAGCTTCCCAAGCCTAGCAGGAGAGTCAGGCAAGGGGGCTTGGCCGGAGTTCGAGTGTAAGACTCGGCAGGACGTTCTGCCTCACCTCGGCAGGGAGATCAAGCTTCCCAAGCCTAGTAGGAGAGTCAGGCAAGGGGGCTTGGCCGGACTTCGAGTGTAAGGCTCGGCAGGACGTTCGACCTTACGTCGGCAGGGAGACGAAGCTTCCCAAGCCTACTAGGCTCAGGCAAGGGGGCTTGGCCAGAGTTCGAGTGTAAGACTCGGCAGGACGTTCGACCTTACCTCGGCAGGGAGAACAAGCTTCCCAAGCCTACTAGGCTCAGGCAAGGGGCCTTGGCCAGAGTTCGAGTGTAAGGCTCGGCAGGATGTTCGACCTTACCTCGGCAGGGAGAACAAGCTTCCCAAGCCCAGAAGGAGAGTCAGGCAAGGGGGCTTGGCCGGAGTTCGAGTGTAAGGCTTGGCAGGACGTTCGGCCTTACCTCGGCAGGGAGACGAAGCTTCCCAAGCCTAGTAGGATAGTCAGGCAAGGGGGCTTGGCCTTAGTTCGGGTGTAAGGCTCGGCAGGACGTTCGACCTTACCTCGGCAGGGAGAACAAGCTTCCCAAGCCCAGAAGGAGAGTCAGGCAAGGGGCCTTGGCCGGAATTCGAGTGTAAGGCTCGGCAGGACGTTCGACCTTACGTCGGCAGGGAGACGAAGCTTCCCAAGCCTACTAGGCTCAGGCAAGGGGGCTTGGCCAGAGTTCGAGTGTAAGGCTCGGCAGGATGTTCATCCTTACCTCGGCAGGGAGGACAAGCTTCCCAAGCCCAGAAGGAGAGTCAGGCAAGGGGGCTTGGCCGGAGTTCGATTGTAAGGCTTGGCAGGACGTTCGGCATTACCTCGGCAGGGAGACGAAGCTTCCCAAGCCTAGTAGGATAGTCAGGCAAGGGGGCTTGGCCTTAGTTCGGGTGTAAGGCTCGGCAGGACGTTCGACCTTACCTCGGCAGGGAGAACAAGCTTCCCAAGCCCAGAAGGAAAGTCAGGCAAGGGGCCTTGGCCGGAGTTCGAGTGTAAGGCTTGGCAGGACGTTCGGCCTGACCTCGGCATGGAGACCAAGCTTCCCAAGCCTAGCAGGAGAGTCAGGCAAGGGGGCTTGGCCGGAGTTCGAGTGTAAGACTCGGCAGGACGTTCTGCCTTACCTCGGCAGGGAGATCAAGCTTCCCAAGCCTAGTAGGAGAGTCAGGCAAGGGGGCTTGGCCGGAGTTCGAGTGTAACGCTCGGCAGGACGTTCGACCTTACGTCGGCAGGGAGACGAAGCTTCCCAAGCCTACTAGGCTCAGGCAAGGGGGCTTGGCCAGAGTTCGAGTGTAAGGCTCGGCAGGATGTTCGACCTTACCTCGGCAGGGAGAACAAGCTTCCCAAGCCCAGAAGGAGAGTCAGGCAAGGGGGCTTGGCCGGAGTTCGAGTGTAAGGCTTGGCAGGACGTTCGGCCTTACCTCGGCAGGGAGACGAAGCTTCCCAAGCCTAGTAGGATAGTCAGGCAAGGGGGCTTGGTTTTAGTTCGGGTGTAAGGCTCGGCAGGACGTTCGACCTTACCTCGGCAGGGAGAACAAGCTTCCCAAGCCCAGAAGGAAAGTCAGGCAAGGGGCCTTGGCCGGAGTTTGAGTTTAAGGCTTGGCAGGACGTGTGGCCTGACCTCGGCAGGGAGACCAAGCTTCCCAAGCCTAGTAGGAGAGTCAGGAGAGGGGGCTTGGCCCGAGTTCGAGTGTAAGGCTCGGCAGGACGTTCGGCCTTACCTCGGCAGGGAGGCCAAGCTTCCCAAGCCTAGCAGGAGAGTCAGGCAAGGGGGCTTGGCCGGAGTTCGAGTGTAAGGCTCGAAAGGACGTTCGGCCTTACCTCGGCAGGGAGACCAAGCTTCCCAAGCCTAGCAGGAGAGTCAGGCAAGGGGGCTTTGCCGGAGTTCGAGTGTAAGGCTCGTCCGGACGTTCGACCTTACCTCGGCAGGGAGACCAAGCTTCCCAAGCCTACTAGGCTCAGGCCAGAAGGCTTGGCCAGAGTTCGAGTGTAAGGCTCAGCAGGAGGTTTGACCTTACCTCGTCAGGGAGACCAAGCTTCCCAAGCCTAGTAGGGGCAGGCAAGGGGGCTTTGCCGGAGTTCGAGTGAAAGGCTCGGCAGGACGTTTGGCCTTACCTCGGCAGGGAGACCAAGCTTCCCAAGCCTAGTAGGAGAGTCAGGCAAGGGGGCTTGGCCGGAGTTCGAGTGTAAGGCTCGGAAGGACGTTCGGCCTTACCTCGGCAGGGAGACCAAGCTTCCCAAGCCCAGAAGGAGAGTCAGGCAAGGGGCCTTGGCCGGAATTCGAGTGTAAGGCTCGGCAGGACGTTCGACGTTACGTCGGCAGGGAGACGAAGCTTCCCAAGCCTACTAGGCTCAGGCAAGGGGGCTTGGCCAGAGTTCGAGTGTAAGGCTCGGCAGGATGTTCATCCTTACCTCGGCAGGGAGGACAAGCTTCCCAAGCCCAGAAGGAGAGTCAGGCAAGGGGGCTTGGCCGGAGTTCGATTGTAAGGCTTGGCAGGACGTTCGGCATTACCTCGGCAGGGAGACGAAGCTTCCCAAGCCTAGTAGGATAGTCAGGCAAGGGGGCTTGGCCTTAGTTCGGGTGTAAGGCTCGGCAGGACGTTCGACCTTACCTCGGCAGGGAGAACAAGCTTCCCAAGCCCAGAAGGAAAGTCAGGCAAGGGGCCTTGGCCGGAGTTCGAGTGTAAGGCTTGGCAGGACGTTCGGCCTGACCTCGGCATGGAGACCAAGCTTCCCAAGCCTAGCAGGAGAGTCAGGCAAGGGGGCTTGGCCGGAGTTCGAGTGTAAGACTCGGCAGGACGTTCTGCCTTACCTCGGCAGGGAGATCAAGCTTCCCAAGCCTAGTAGGAGAGTCAGGCAAGGGGGCTTGGCCGGAGTTCGAGTGTAACGCTCGGCAGGACGTTCGACCTTACGTCGGCAGGGAGACGAAGCTTCCCAAGCCTACTAGGCTCAGGCAAGGGGGCTTGGCCAGAGTTCGAGTGTAAGGCTCGGCAGGATGTTCGACCTTACCTCGGCAGGGAGAACAAGCTTCCCAAGCCCAGAAGGAGAGTCAGGCAAGGGGGCTTGGCCGGAGTTCGAGTGTAAGGCTTGGCAGGACGTTCGGCCTTACCTCGGCAGGGAGACGAAGCTTCCCAAGCCTAGTAGGATAGTCAGGCAAGGGGGCTTGGTTTTAGTTCGGGTGTAAGGCTCGGCAGGACGTTCGACCTTACCTCGGCAGGGAGAACAAGCTTCCCAAGCCCAGAAGGAAAGTCAGGCAAGGGGCCTTGGCCGGAGTTTGAGTTTAAGGCTTGGCAGGACGTGTGGCCTGACCTCGGCAGGGAGACCAAGCTTCCCAAGCCTAGTAGGAGAGTCAGGAGAGGGGGCTTGGCCCGAGTTCGAGTGTAAGGCTCGGCAGGACGTTCGGCCTTACCTCGGCAGGGAGGCCAAGCTTCCCAAGCCTAGCAGGAGAGTCAGGCAAGGGGGCTTGGCCGGAGTTCGAGTGTAAGGCTCGAAAGGACGTTCGGCCTTACCTCGGCAGGGAGACCAAGCTTCCCAAGCCTAGCAGGAGAGTCAGGCAAGGGGGCTTTGCCGGAGTTCGAGTGTAAGGCTCGTCCGGACGTTCGACCTTACCTCGGCAGGGAGACCAAGCTTCCCAAGCCTACTAGGCTCAGGCCAGAAGGCTTGGCCAGAGTTCGAGTGTAAGGCTCAGCAGGAGGTTTGACCTTACCTCGTCAGGGAGACCAAGCTTCCCAAGCCTAGTAGGGGCAGGCAAGGGGGCTTTGCCGGAGTTCGAGTGAAAGGCTCGGCAGGACGTTTGGCCTTACCTCGGCAGGGAGACCAAGCTTCCCAAGCCTAGTAGGAGAGTCAGGCAAGGGGGCTTGGCCGGAGTTCGAGTGTAAGGCTCGGAAGGACGTTCGGCCTTACCTCGGCAGGGAGACCAAGCTTCCCAAGCCTAGCAGGAGAGTCAGGCAAGGGGGCTTGGCCGGAGTTCGAGTGTAAGACTCGGCAGGACGTTCTGCCTTACCTCGGCAGGGAGATCAAGCTTCCCAAGCCTAGTAGGAGAGTCAGGCAAGGGGGCTTGGCCGGAGTTCGAGTGTAAGGCTCGGCAGGACGTTCGACCTTACCTCGGCAGGGAGAACAAGCTTCCCAAGCCTACTAGGCTCAGGCAAGGGGGCTTGGCGGGAGTTCGACTGTAAGGCTCGGCAGGATGTTCGACCTTACCTCGGCAGGGAGACAAAGATTCCCAAGCCTAGTAGGATTGTCAGGCAAGGGGGCTTGGCCAGAGTTCGAGTGTAAGGCTCGGCAGGACGTTCGACCTTACCTCGGCAGGGAGAACAAGCTTCCCAAGCCTAATAGGATCAGGCAAGAAGGCTTGGCCAGAGTTCGAGTGTAAGGCTCGGCAGGACGTTCGACCTTACCTCGTCAGGGAGACCAAGCTTCCCAAGCCTAGTAGGGGCAGGCAAGGAAGCTTGGCCGGAGTTCGAGTGTAAGGGTCGGCAGGAGGTTTGACCTTACCTCGTCAGGGAGACCAAGCTTCCCAAGCCTAGTAGGGGCAGGCAAGGGGGCTTTGCCGGAGTTCGAGTGAAAGGCTCGGCAGGACGTTTGACCTCACCTCGGCAGGGAGACCAAGCTTCCCAAGCCTAGTAGGAGAGTCAGGCAAGGGGGCTTGGCCGGAGTTCGAGTGTAAGGCTCGGAAGGACATTCGGCCTTACCTCGGCATGGAGACCAAGCTTCCCAAGCCTAGCAGGAGAGTCAGGCAAGGGGGCTTGGCCGGAGTTCGAGTGTAAGACTCGGCAGGACGTTCTGCCTTACCTCGGCAGGGAGATCAAGCTTCCCAAGCCTAGTAGGAGAGTCAGGCAAGGGGGCTTGGCCGGAGTTCGAGTGTAAGGCTCGGCAGGACGTTCGACCTTACGTCGGCAGGGAGACGAAGCTTCCCAAGCCTACTAGGCTCAGGCAAGGGGGCTTGGCCAGAGTTCGAGTGTAAGACTCGGCAGGACGTTCGACCTTACCTCGGCAGGGAGAACAAGCTTCCCAAGCCTACTAGGCTCAGGCAAGGGGCCTTGGCCAGAGTTCGAGTGTAAGGCTCGGCAGGATGTTCGACCTTACCTCGGCAGGGAGAACAAGCTTCCCAAGCCCAGAAGGAGAGTCAGGCAAGGGGGCTTGGCCGGAGTTCGAGTGTAAGGCTTGGCAGGACGTTCGGCCTTACCTCGGCAGGGAGACGAAGCTTCCCAAGCCTAGTAGGATAGTCAGGCAAGGGGGCTTGGCCTTAGTTCGGGTGTAAGGCTCGGCAGGACGTTCGACCTTACCTCGGCAGGGAGAACAAGCTTCCCAAGCCCAGAAGGAGAGTCAGGCAAGGGGCCTTGGCCGGAATTCGAGTGTAAGGCTCGGCAGGACGTTCGACCTTACGTCGGCAGGGAGACGAAGCTTCCCAAGCCTACTAGGCTCAGGCAAGGGGGCTTGGCCAGAGTTCGAGTGTAAGGCTCGGCAGGATGTTCATCCTTACCTCGGCAGGGAGGACAAGCTTCCCAAGCCCAGAAGGAGAGTCAGGCAAGGGGGCTTGGCCGGAGTTCGATTGTAAGGCTTGGCAGGACGTTCGGCATTACCTCGGCAGGGAGACGAAGCTTCCCAAGCCTAGTAGGATAGTCAGGCAAGGGGGCTTGGCCTTAGTTCGGGTGTAAGGCTCGGCAGGACGTTCGACCTTACCTCGGCAGGGAGAACAAGCTTCCCAAGCCCAGAAGGAGAGTCAGGCAAGGGGCCTTGGCCGGAGTTCGAGTGTAAGGCTTGGCAGGACGTTCGGCCTGACCTCGGCAGGGAGACCAAGCTTCCCAAGCCTACTAGGCTCAGGCAAGGGGGCCTGGCCGAAGTTGGAGTGTAAGACTCTGCAGGATGTTCGACCTTACTTCGGCAGGGAGACCAAGCTTCCCAAGCCTAGTAGGAGAGTCAGGCAAGGGGGCTTGGCCGGAGTTCGAGTGTAAGGCTCGGCAGGACGTTCGGCCTTACCTCGGCAGGGAGACCAAGCTTCCCAAGCCTACTAGGCTCAGGCAAGGGGGCTTGGCGGGAGTTCGAGTGTAAGGCTTGGCAGGACGTTCGGCCTTACCTCGGCAGGGAGACCAAGTTTCCCAAGCCTAGCAGGAGAGTCAGGCAAGGGGGCTTGGCCGGAGTTCGAGTGTAAGGCTCGACAGGACGTTCGACCTTACCTCGGCAGGGAGACCAAGCTTCCCAAGCCTACTAGGATCAGGCAAGAAGGCTTGGCCAGAGTTCGAGTGTAAGGCTCGGCAGGACGTTTGACCTTACCTCGTCAGGGAGACCAAGCTTCCCAAGCCTAGTAGGGGCAGGCAAGGAAGCGTGGCCGGAGTTCGAGTGTAAGGGTCGGCAGGACGTTTGACCTTACCTCGGCAGGGAGACCAAGATTCCCAAGCCTAATAGGAGAGTCAGGCAAGGGGGCTTGGCCGGAGTTCGAGTGTAAGGCTCGGCAGGACGTTCGGCCTTACCTCGGCAGGGAGACCAAGCTTCCCAAGCCTAGCAGGAGAGTCAGGCAAGGGGGCTTGGCCGGAGTTCGAGTGTAAGACTCGGCAGGACGTTCTGCCTTACCTCGGCAGGGAGATCAAGCTTCCCAAGCCTAGTAGGAGAGTCAGGCAAGGGGGCTTGGCCGGAGTTCGAGTGTAAGGCTCGGCAGGACGTTCGACCTTACGTCGGCAGGGAGACGAAGCTTCCCAAGCCTACTAGGCTCAGGCAAGGGGGCTTGGCCAGAGTTCGAGTGTAAGACGCGGCAGGACGTTCGACCTTACCTCGGTAGGGAGACCAAGCTTCCCAAGCCTACTAGGCTCAGGCAAGGGGGCTTGGCCAGAGTTCGAGTGTAAGGCTCGGCAGGATGTTCGACCTTACCTCGGCAGGGAGAACAAGCTTCCCAAGCCCAGAAGGACAGTCAGGCAAGGGGGCTTGGCCGGAGTTCGAGTGTAAGGCTTGGCAGGACGTTCGGCCTTACCTCAGCAGGGAGACGAAGCTTCCCAAGCCTAGTAGGATAGTCAGGCAAGGGGGCTTGGCCTTAGTTCGGGTGTAAGGCTCGGCAGGACGTTCGACCTTACCTCGGCAGGGAGAACAAGCTTCCCAAGCCCAGAAGGAGAGTCAGGCAAGGGGCCTTGGCCGGAGTTCGAGTGTAAGGCTTGGCAGGACGTTCGGCCTGACCTCGGCAGGGAGACCAAGCTTCCCAAGCCTACTAGGCTCAGGCAAGGGGGCCTGGCCGAAGTTCGAGTGTAAGACTCTGCAGGACGTTCGACCTTACTTCGGCAGGGAGACCAAGCTTCCCAAGCCTAGTAGGAGAGTCAGGCAAGGGGGCTTGGCCGGAGTTCGAGTGTAAGACTCGGCAGGACGTTCTGCCTTACCTCGGGAGGGAGATCAAGCTTCCCAGGCCTAGTAGGAGAGTCAGGCAAGGGGGCTTGGCCGGAGTTCGAGTGTAAGGCTCGGCAGGACGTTCAACCTTATGTCGGCAGGGAGACGAAGCTTCCCAAGCCTACTAGGCTCAGGCAAGGGGGCTTGGCCAGAGTTCGAGTGTAAGACTCGGCAGGACGTTCGACCTTACCTCGGCAGGGAGACCAAGCTTCCCAAGCCTAGCAGGAGAGTCAGGCAAGGGGGCTTGGCCGGAGTTCGAGTGTAAGGCTCGTCCGGACGTTCGACCTTACCTCGGCAGGGAGACCAAGCTTCCCAAGCCTACTAGGCTCAGGCCAGAAGGCTTGGCCAGAGTTCGAGTGTAAGGCTCGGCAGGAGGTTTGACCTTACCTCGTCAGGGAGACCAAGCTTCCCAAGCCTAGTAGGGGCAGGCAAGGGGGCTTTGCCGGAGTTCGAGTGAAAGGCTCGGCAGGACGTTTGGCCTTACCTCGGCAGGGAGACCAAGCTTCCCAAGCCTAGTAGGAGAGTCAGGCAAGGGGGCTTGGCCGGAGTTCGAGTGTAAGGCTCGGAAGGACGTTCGGCCTTACCTCGGCAGGGAGACCAAGCTTCCCAAGCCTAGCAGGAGAGTCAGGCAAGGGGGCTTGGCCGGAGTTCGAGTGTAAGACTCGGCAGGACGTTCTGCCTTACCTCGGCAGGGAGATCAAGCTTCCCAAGCCTAGTAGGAGAGTCAGGCAAGGGGGCTTGGCCGGAGTTCGAGTGTAAGGCTCGGCAGGACGTTCGACCTTACCTCGGCAGGGAGAACAAGCTTCCCAAGCCTACTAGGCTCAGGCAAGGGGGCTTGGCCAGAGTTCGAGTGTAAGGCTCGGCAGGATGTTCGACCTTACCTCGGCAGGGAGAACAAGCTTCCCACGCCCAGAAGGAGAGTCAGGCAAGGGGGCTTGACCGGAGTTCGAGTGTAAGGCTCGACAGGACGTTCGACCTTACCTCGGCAGGGAGACCAAGCTTCCCAAGCCTACTAGGATCAGGCAAGAAGGCTTGGCCAGAGTTCGAGTGTAAGGCTCGGCAGGACGTTCGGCCTTACCTCGGCAGGGAGACCAAGCTTCCCAAGCCTAGTAGGGGCAGGCAAGGAAGCTTGGCCGGAGTTCGAGTGTAAGGGTCGGCAGGACGTTTGACCTTACCTCGGCAGGGAGACCAAGCTTCCCAAGCCTAGTAGGAGAGTCAGGCAAGGGGGCTTGGCCGGAGTTCGAGTGTAAGGCTCGGCAGGACGTTCGGCCTTACCTCGGCAGGGAGACCAAGCTTCCCAAGCCTAGCAGGAGAGTCAGGCAAGGGGGCTTGGCCGGAGTTCGAGTGTAAGACTCGGCAGGACGTTCTGCCTTACCTCGGCAGGGAGATCAAGCTTCCCAAGCCTAGTAGGAGAGTCAGGCAAGGGGGCTTGGCCGGAGTTCGAGTGTAAGGCTCGGCAGGACGTTCGACCTTACGTCGGCAGGGAGACGAAGCTTCCCAAGCCTACTAGGCTCAGGCAAGGGGGCTTGGCCAGAGTTCGAGTGTAAGACGCGGCAGGACGTTCGACCTTACCTCGGTAGGGAGAACAAGCTTCCCAAGCCTACTAGGCTCAGGCAAGGGGGCTTGGCCAGAGTTCGAGTGTAAGGCTCGGCAGGATGTTCGACCTTACCTCGGCAGGGAGAACAAGCTTCCCAAGCCCAGAAGGAGAGTCAGGCAAGGGGGCTTGGCCGGAGTTCGAGTGTAAGGCTTGGCAGGACGTTCGGCCTTACCTCAGCAGGGAGACGAAGCTTCCCAAGCCTAGTAGGATAGTCAGGCAAGGGGGCTTGGCCTTAGTTCGGGTGTAAGGCTCGGCAGGACGTTCGACCTTACCTCGGCAGGGAGAACAAGCTTCCCAAGCCCAGAAGGAGAGTCAGGCAAGGGGCCTTGGCCGGAGTTCGAGTGTAAGGCTTGGCAGGACGCTCGGCCTGACCTCGGCAGGGAGACCAAGCTTCCCAAGCCTACTAGGCTCAGGCAAGGGGGCCTGGCCGAAGCTCGAGTGTAAGACTCTGCAGGACGTTCGACCTTACTTCGGCAGGGAGACCAAGCTTCCCAAGCCTAGTAGGAGAGTCAGGCAAGGGGGCTTGGCCGGAGTTCGAGTGTAAGGCTCGGCAGGACGTTCGGCCTTACCTCGGCAGGGAGACCAAACTTCCCAAGCCTAGCAGGAGAGTCAGGCAAGGGGGCTTGGCCGGAGTTCGAGTGTAAGACTCGGCAGGACGTTCTGCCTTACCTCGGGAGGGAGATCAAGCTTCCCAGGCCTAGTAGGAGAGTCAGGCAAGGGGGCTTGGCCGGAGTTCGAGTGTAAGGCTCGGCAGGACGTTCGACCTTACCTCAGGAGGGAGACCAAGCTTCCCAAGCCTAGTAGGAGAGTCAGGCAAGGGGGCTTGGCCTTAGTTTGAGTGTAAGGCTCGGCAGGACGTTCGACCTTACCTCGGCAGGGAGACCAAGCTTCCCAAGCCTAGTAGGAGAGTCAGGCAAAGGGGCTTGGCTGGAGTTCGAGTGTAAGGCTTGGCAGGACGTTCGACCTTACCTCGGCAGGGAGAACAAGCTTCCCAAGCCCAGAAGGAGAGTCAGGCAAGGGGCCTTGGCCGGAATTCGAGTGTAAGGCTCGGCAGGACGTTCGACCTTACGTCGGCAGGGAGACGAAGCTTCCCAAGCCTACTAGGCTCAGGCAAGGGGGCTTGGCCAGAGTTCGAGTGTAAGGCTCGGCAGGATGTTCATCCTTACCTCGGCAGGGAGGACAAGCTTCCCAAGCCCAGAAGGAGAGTCAGGCAAGGGGGCTTGGCCGGAGTTCGATTGTAAGGCTTGGCAGGACGTTCGGCATTACCTCGGCAGGGAGACGAAGCTTCCCAAGCCTAGTAGGATAGTCAGGCAAGGGGGCTTGGCCTTAGTTCGGGTGTAAGGCTCGGCAGGACGTTCGACCTTACCTCGGCAGGGAGAACAAGCTTCCCAAGCCCAGAAGGAAAGTCAGGCAAGGGGCCTTGGCCGGAGTTCGAGTGCAAGGCTTGGCAGGACGTTTGGCTTGACCTCGGCATGGAGACCAAGCTTCCCAAGCCTAGCAGGAGAGTCAGGCAAGGGGGCTTGGCCGGAGTTCGAGTGTAAGACTCGGCAGGACGTTCTGCCTTACCTCGGCAGGGAGATCAAGCTTCCCAAGCCTAGTAGGAGAGTCAGGCAAGGGGGCTTGGCCGGAGTTCGAGTGTAAGGCTCGGCAGGACGTTCGACCTTACGTCGGCAGGGAGACGAAGCTTCCCAAGCCTACTAGGCTCAGGCAAGGGGGCTTGGCCAGAGTTCGAGTGTAAGGCTCGGCAGGATGTTCGACCTTACCTCGGCAGGGAGAACAAGCTTCCCAAGCCCAGAAGGAGAGTCAGGCAAGGGGGCTTGGCCGGAGTTCGAGTGTAAGGCTTGGCAGGACGTTCGGCCTTACCTCGGCAGGGAGACGAAGCTTCCCAAGCCTAGTAGGATAGTCAGGCAAGGGGGCTTGGTTTTAGTTCGGGTGTAAGGCTCGGCAGGACGTTCGACCTTACCTCGGCAGGGAGAACAAGCTTCCCAAGCCCAGAAGGAAAGTCAGACAAGGGGCCTTGGCCGGAGTTTGAGTTTAAGGCTTGGCAGGACGTGTGGCCTGACCTCGGCAGGGAGACCAAGCTTCCCAAGCCTAGTAGGAGAGTCAGGAGAGGGGGCTTGGCCCGAGTTCGAGTGTAAGGCTCGGCAGGACGTTCGGCCTTACCTCGGCAGGGAGGCCAAGCTTCCCAAGCCTAGCAGGAGAGTCAGGCAAGGGGGCTTGGCCGGAGTTCGAGAGTAAGGCTTGGCAGGACGTTCGGCCTTACCTCGGCAGGGAGACGAAGCTTCCCAAGCCTAGCAGGAGAGTCAGGCAAGGGGGCTTGGCCGGAGTTCGAGTGTAAGGCTCGTCCGGACGTTCGACCTTACCTCGGCAGGGAGACCAAGCTTCCCAAGCCTACTAGGCTCAGGCCAGAAGGCTTGGCCAGAGTTCGAGTGTAAGGCTCGGCAGGAGGTTTGACCTTACCTCGTCAGGGAGACCAAGCTTCCCAAGCCTAGTAGGGGCAGGCAAGGGGGCTTTGCCGGAGTTCGAGTGAAAGGCTCGGCAGGACGTTTGGCCTTACCTCGGCAGGGAGACCAAGCTTCCCAAGCCTAGTAGGAGAGTCAGGCAAGGGGGCTTGGCCGGAGTTCGAGTGTAAGGCTCGGAAGGACGTTCGGCCTTACCTCGGCAGGGAGACCAAGCTTCCCAAGCCTAGCAGGAGAGTCAGGCAAGGGGGCTTGGCCGGAGTTCGAGTGTAAGACTCGGCAGGACGTTCTGCCTTACCTCGGCAGGGAGATCAAGCTTCCCAAGCCTAGTAGGAGAGTCAGGCAAGGGGGCTTGGCCGGAGTTCGAGTGTAAGGCTCGGCAGGACGTTGGACCTTACCTCGGCAGGGAGAACAAGCTTCCCAAGCCTACTAGGCTCAGGCAAGGGGGCTTGGCCAGAGTTCGAGTGTAAGACGCGGCAGGACGTTCGACCTTACCTCGGTAGGGAGAACAAGCTTCCCAAGCCTACTAGGCTCAGGCAAGGGGGCTTGGCCATAGTTCCAGTGTAAGGCTCGGCAGGACGTTCGGCCTTACCTCGGCAGGGAGACGAAGCTTCCCAAGCCTAGTAGGATAGTCAGGCAAGGGGGCTTGGCCTTAGTTCGGGTGTAAGGCTCGGCAGGACGTTCGACCTTACCTCGGCAGGGAGAACAAGCTTCCCAAGCCCAGAAGGAGAGTCAGGCAAGGGGCCTTGGCCGGAGTTCGAGTGTAAGGCTTGGCAGGACGTTCGGCCTGACCTCGGCAGGGAGACCAAGCTTCCCAAGCCTACTAGGCTCAGGCAAGGGGGCCTGGCCGAAGTTCGAGTGTAAGACTCTGCAGGATGTTCGACCTTACTTCGGCAGGGAGACCAAGCTTCCCAAGCCTAGTAGGAGAGTCAGGCAAGGGGGCTTGGCCGGAGTTCGAGTGTAAGGCTCGGCAGGACGTTCGGCCTTACCTCGGCAGGGAGACCAAGCTTCCCAAGACTACTAGGCTCAGGCAAGGGGGCTTGGCGGGAGTTCGAGTGTAAGGCTTGGCAGGATGTTCGACCTTACCTCGGCAGGGAGACCAAGCTTCCCAAGCCTAGTAGGATAGTCAGGCAAGGGGGCTTGGCCAGAGTTCAAGTGTAAGGCTCGGCAGGACGTTCGACCTTACCTCGGCAGGGAGAACAAGCTTCCCAAGCCCAGCAGGATAGTCAGGCAAGGGGGCTGGGCCGGAGTTCGAGTGTAAGGCTCGGCAGGACGTTCGGCCTTACCTCGGCAGGGAGACCAAGTTTCCCAAGCCTAGCAGGAGAGTCAGGCAAGGGGGCTTGGCCGGAGTTCGAGTGTAAGGCTCGACAGGACGTTCGACCTTACCTCGGCAGGGAGACCAAGCTTCCCAAGCCTACTAGGATCAGGCAAGAAGGCTTGGCCAGAGTTCGAGTGTAAGGCTCGGCAGGACGTTTGACCTTACCTCGTCAGGGAGACCAAGCTTCCCAAGCCTAGTAGGGGCAGGCAAGGAAGCTTGGCCGGAGTTCGAGTGTAAGGGTCGGCAGGACGTTTGACCTTACCTCGGCAGGGAGACCAAGCTTCCCAAGCCTAGTAGGAGAGTCAGGCAAGGGGGCTTGGCCGGAGTTCGAGTGTAAGGCTCGGCAGGACGTTCGGCCTTACCTCGGCAGGGAGACCAAGCTTCCCAAGCCTAGCAGGAGAGTCAGGCAAGGGGGCTTGGCCGGAGTTCGAGTGTAAGACTCGGCAGGACGTTCTGCCTTACCTCGGCAGGGAGATCAAGCTTCCCAAGCCTAGTAGGAGAGTCAGGCAAGGGGGCTTGGCCGGAGTTCGAGTGTAAGGCTCGGCAGGACGTTCGACCTTACGTCGGCAGGGAGACGAAGCTTCCCAAGCCTACTAGGCTCAGGCAAGGGGGCTTGGCCAGAGTTCGAGTGTAAGACGCGGCAGGACGTTCGACCTTACCTCGGTAGGGAGAACAAGCTTCCCAAGCCTATTAGGCTCAGGCAAGGGGGCTTGGCCAGAGTTCGAGTGTAAGGCTCGGCAGGATGTTCGACCTTACCTCGGCAGGGAGAACAAGCTTCCCAAGCCCAGAAGGAGAGTCAGGCAAGGGGGCTTGGCCGGAGTTCGAGTGTAAGGCTTGGCAGGACGTTCGGCCTTACCTCAGCAGGGAGACGAAGCTTCCCTAGCCTAGTAGGATAGTCAGGCAAGGGGGCTTGGCCTTAGTTCGGGTGTAAGGCTCGGCAGGACGTTCGACCTTACCTCGGCAGGGAGAACAAGCTTCCCAAGCCCAGAAGGAGAGTCAGGCAAGGGGCCTTGGCCGGAGTTCGAGTGTAAGGCTTGGCAGGACGTTCGGCCTGACCTCGGCAGGGAGACCAAGCTTCCCAAGCCTACTAGGCTCAGGCAAGGGGGCCTGGCCGAAGTTCGAGTGTAAGACTCTGCAGGACGTTCGACCTTACTTCGGCAGGGAGACCAAGCTTCCCAAGCCTAGTAGGAGAGTCAGGCAAGGGGGCTTGGCCGGAGTTCGAGTGTAAGGCTCGGCAGGACGATCGGCCTTACCTCGGCAGGGAGACCAAACTTCCCAAGCCTAGCAGGAGAGTCAGGCAAGGGGGCTTGGCCGGAGTTCGAGTGTAAGACTCGGCAGGACGTTCTGCCTTACCTCGGGAGGGAGATCAAGCTTCCCAGGCCTAGTAGGAGAGTCAGGCAAGGGGGCTTGGCCGGAGTTCGAGTGTAAGGCTCGGCAGGACGTTCAACCTTATGTCGGCAGGGAGACGAAGCTTCCCAAGCCTACTAGGCTCAGGCAAGGGGGCTTGGCCAGAGTTCGAGTGTAAGACTGGGCAGGACGTTCGACCTTACCTCGGCAGGGAGACCAAGCTTCCCAAGCCTAGTAGGATAGTCAGGCAAGGGGGCTTGGCCAGAGTTCGAGTGTAAGGCTTGGCAGGACGTTCGGCCTGACCTCGGCAGGGAGACCAAGCTTCCCAAGCCCAGAAGGAGAGTCAGGCAAGGGGGCTTGGCCGGAGTTCGAGTGTAAGGCTTGGCAGGACGTTCGGCCTGACCTCGGCAGGGAGACCAAGCTTCCCAAGCCTACTAGGCTCAGGCAAGGGGGCTTGGCCAGAGTTCGAGTGTAAGACTCGGCAGGACGTTCGACCTTACTTCGCAGGGAGACCAAGCTCCCCAAGCCGAGTAGGAGAGTCAGGCAAGGGGGCTTGGCCGGAGTTCGAATGTAAGGCTTGGCAGGACGTTCGGCCTTACCTCAGCAGGGAGACCAAGCTTCCCAAGCCTAGCAGGAGAGTCAGGCAAGGAAGCTTGGCCGGAGTTCGAGTGTAAGGCGCGGCAGGACGTTCGACCTTACCTCGGCAGGGGGACCAAGCTTCCCAAGCCTACTAGGCTCAGGCAAGAAGGTTTGGCCAGAGTTCGAGTGTAAGGCTCGGGAGGACGTTTGACCTTACCTCGTCAGGGAGACCAAGCTTCCCAAGCCTAGTAGGGGCAGGCAAGGGGGCTTGGCCGGAGTTTGAGTGTAAGGCTCGGCAGGACGTTCGACCTTACCTCAGGAGGGAGACCAAGCTTCCCAAGCCTAGTAGGAGAGTCAGGCAAGGGGGCTTGGCCTTAGTTTGAGTGTAAGGCTCGGCAGGACGTTCGACCTTACCTCGGCAGGGAGACCAAGCTTCCCAAGCCTAGTAGGAGAGTCAGGCAAAGGGGCTTGGCTGGAGTTCGAGTGTAAGGCTTGGCAGGACGTTCGGCCTGACCTCGGCAGGGAGACCAAGCTTCCCAAGCCTAGTAGGAGAGTCAGGAAAGGGGGCTTGGCCCGAGTTCGAGTGTAAGGCTCGGCAGGACGTTCAACCTTACCTCGGCAGGGAGAAGAAGCTTCCCAAGCCCAGAAGGAGAGTCAGGCAAGGGGGCTTGGCCGGAGTTCGAGTGTAAGGCTTGGCAGGACGTTCGGCCTTACCTCGGCAGGGAGACCAAGCTTCCCAAGCCTAGCAGGCGTGTCAGGCAAGGGGGCTTTGCCGGAGTTCGAGTGTAAGGCTCGGCAGGACGTTCGACCTTACCTCGGCAGGGAGACCAAGCTTCCCAAGCCTAGTAGGCTCAGGCAAGGGGGCTTAGCCAGAGTTCGAGTGTAAGACTCGACAGGACGTTCGACCTTACCTCTGCAGGGAGACCAAGCTTCCCAAGCCTACTCGGCTCAGGCAAGGGGGCTTGGCCAGAGTTCGAGTGTAAGGCTCGGCAGGATGTTCGACCTTACCTCGGCAGGGAGACCAAGCTTCCCAAGCCTAGAAGGGGAGTCCGGCAAGGGGGCTTGGCCCGAGTTCGAGTGTAAGGCTCGGCAGGACGTTCAACCTTACCTCGGCAGGGAGAACAAGCTTCCCAAGCCTAGTAGGGGCAGGCAAGGGGGCTTTGCCGGAGTTCGGGTGTAAGGCTCGGCAGGACGTTCGACCTTACCTCGGCAGGGAGAACAAGCTTCCCAAGCCTAGTAGGGGCAGGCAAGGGGGCTTTGCCGGAGTTCGGGTGTAAGGCTCGGCAGGACGTTCGACCTTACCTCGGCAGGGAGACCAAGCTTCCCAAGCCTACTAGGCTCAGGCAAGGGGGCTTGGCCAGAGTTCGAGTGTAAGAATCGGCAGGACGTTCGGCCTGACCTCGGCAGGGAGACCAAGCTTCCCAAGCCTAGTAGGAGAGTCAGGAAAGCGGGCTTGGCCGGAGTCCGAGTGTAAGGCTCGGCAGGACGTTCGGCCTTACCTCGGCAGGGAGACCAAGCTTCCCAAGCGTAGTAGGAGAGTCAGGCAAGGGGGCTTGGCCGGACTTTGAGTGTAAGTCTCGGCAGGACGTTCGACCTTACCTCGGCAGGGAGACCAAGCTTCCCAAGCCTAGTAGGAGAGTCAGGCAAGGGGGCTTGGCCGGAGTTCGAGTGTAAGGCTTGGCAGGACGTTCGGCCTTACCTCGGCAGGGAGACAAAGCTTCCCAAGCCTAGCAGGAGAGTCAGGAAGGGAAGCTTGGCAAGAGTTCGAGTGTAAGGCTTGACAGGACGTTCGACCTTACCTCGGCAGGGAGACGAAGCTTCCCAAGCCTACTAGGCTCAGGCAAGGGGGCTTGGCCAGAGTTTGTGTGTAAGGCTCGGCAGGATGTTCGACCTTACCTCGCCAGGGAGACCAAGCTTCCCAAGCCGAGTAGGATAGTCAGGCAAGGGGGCTTGGCCTTAGTTCGAGTGTAATGCTCGGCAGGACGTTCGACCTTACCTTGGCAGGGAGAACAAGCTTCCCAAGCCCAGAAGGAGAGTCAGGCAAGGGGGCTTGGCCGGAGTTCGAGTGTAAGGCTTGGCAGGACGTTCGGCCTGACCTCGGCAGGGAGACCAAGCTTCCCAAGCCTACTAGGCTCAGGCAAGGGGGCTTGGCCAGAGTTCAAGTGTAAGACTCGGCAGGACGTTCGACCTTACTTCGGCAGGGAGACCAAGCTTCCCAAGCCGAGTAGGAGAGTCAGGCAAGGGGGCTTGGCCGGAGTTCGAGTGTAAGGCTTAGCAGGACGTTCGGCCTTACCTCGGCAGGGAGACCAAGCTTCCCAAGCCTAGCAGGAGAGTCAGGCAAGGAAGATTGGCCGGAATTCGAGTGTAAGGCGCGGCAGGATGTTTGACCTTACCTCGGCAGGGGGACCAAGCTTCCCAAGCCTACTAGGCTCAGGCAAGAAGGCTTGGCCAGAGTTCGAGTGTAAGGCTCGGGAGGACGTTTGACCTTACCTCGTCAGGGAGACCAAGCTTCCCAAGCCTAGCAGGAGAGTCAGGCAAGGGGGCTTGGCCGGAGTTCGAGTGTAAGGCTCGGCAGGACGTTCGACCTTACGTTGGCAGGGAGACGAAGCTTCCCAAGCCTACTAGGCTCAGGCAAGGGGGCTTGGCCAGAGTTCGAGTGTAAGGCTTGGCAGGACGTTCGGCCTGACCTCGGCAGGGAGACCAAGTTTCCCAAGCCTAGTAGGAGAGTCAGGCAAGGGGGCTTGGCCCGAGTTCGAGTGTAAGGCTCGGCAGGACGTTCAACCTTACCTCGGCAGGGAGAACAAGCTTCCCAAGCCCAGAAGGAGAGTCAGGCAAGGGGGCTTGGCCGGGGTTCGAGTGTAAGGCTTGGCAGGACGTTCGGCCTTACCTCGGCAGGGAGACCAAGCTTCCCAAGCCTAGCAGGCGTGTCAGGCAAGGGGGCTTTGCCGGAGTTCGAGTGTAAGGCTCGACAGGACGTTCGACCTTACCTCGGCCGGGAGACCAAGCCTCCCGAGCCTAGTAGGCTCAGGCAAAGGGGCTTGGCCAGAGTTCGAGTGTAAGGCTCGGCAGGACGTTTGACCTTACCTCGTCAGGGAGACCAAGCTTCCCAAGCCTAGTAGGGGCAGGCAAGGGGGCTTGGCCGGAGTTCGAGTGTAACGCTCGGCAGCACGTTCGACCTTACCTCAGGAGGGAGACCAAGCTTCCCAAGCCTAGTAGGAGAGTCAGGCAAGGGGGCTTGGCCTTAGTTTGAGTGTAAGGCTCGGCAGGACGTTCGACCTTACCTCGGCAGGGAGACCAAGCTTCCCAAGCCCAGAAGGACAGTCAGGCAAGGGGGCTTGGCTGGAGTTCGAGTGTAAGGCTTGGCAGGACGTTCGACCTGACCTCGGCAGGGAGACCAAGCTTCCCAAGCCTAGTAGGAGAGTCAGGAAAGGGGGCTAGGCCCGAGTTCGAGTGTAAGGCTCGGCAGGACGTTCAACCTTACCTCGGCAGGGAGAACAAGCTTCCCAAGCCCAGAAGGAGAGTCAGGCAAGGGGGCTTGGCCGGAGTTCGAGTGTAAGGCTCGGCAGGACGTTCAACCTTACATCGGCAGGGAGACGAAGCTTCCCAAGCCTAGCAGGAGAGTCAGGCAAGGGGGCTTGGCCGGAGTTCGAGTGTAAGACTCGGCAGGACGTTCTGCCTTACCTCGGCAGGGAGACGAAGCTTCCTAAGCCTACTAGGCTCAGGCAAGGGGGCTTGGCCAGAGTTCCAGTGTAAGACTCGGCAGGACGTTCGACCTTACCTCGGCAGGGAGACCAAGCTTCCCAAGCCTACTAGGCTCAGGCAAGGGGGCTTGGCCAGAGTTCGAGTGTAAGGCTCGGCAGGATGTTCTACCTTACCTCGGCAGGGAGAACAAGCTTCCCAAGCCCAGAAGGAGAGTCAGGCAAGGGGGCTTGGCCGGAGTTCGAGTGTAAGTCTTGGCAGGACGTTCGGCCTTACCTCGGCAGGGAGACCAAGCTTCCCAAGCCTAGCAGGAGAGTCAGGCAAGGGGGCTTGGCCGGAGTTCGGGTGTAAGGCTCGGCAGGACGTTCGACCTTACCTCGGCAGGGAGACCAAGCTTCCCAAGCCTACTAGGCTCAGGCAAGGGGGCTTGGCCAGAGTTCGAGTGTAAGGCTCGGCAGGACGTTCGACCTTACCTCAGCAGGGAGGCCAAGCTTCCCAAGCCTAGTAGGAGAGTCAGGCAAGGGGGCTTGGCCGGAGTTCGAGTGTAAGGCTTGGCAGGACGTTCGGCCTTACCTCGGCAGGGAGAGCAAGCTTCCCAAGCCTAGCAGGGGTGTCAGGCAAGGGGGCTTTGCCAGAGTTCGAGTGTAAGGCTCGGCAGGATGTTCGACCTTACCTCGGCAGGGAGACCAAGTTTCCCAAGCCTAGTAGGAGAGTCAGGCAAGGGGGCTTGGCCCGAGTTCGAGTGTAAGGCTCGACAGGACCTTCAACCTTACCTCGGCAGGGAGAACAAGCTTCCCAAGCCCAGAAGGAGAGTCAGGCAAGGGGGCTTGGCATGAGTTCGAGTGTAAGGCTTGGCAGGACGTTCGGCCTTACCTCGGCAGGGAGACCAAGCTTCCCAAGCCTAGCAGGCGTGTCAGGCAAGGGGGCTTTGCCGGAGTTCGAGTGTAAGGCTCGACAGGACGTTCGACCTTACCTCGGCAGAGAGACCAAGCTTCCCGAGCCTAGTAGGTTCAGGCAAGGGGGCTTGGCAAGAGTTCGAGTGTAAGGCTCGGCAGGACGTTTGACCTTACCTCGTCAGGGAGACCAAGCTTCCCAAGCCTAGTAGGGGCAGGCAAGGGGGCTTGGCCGGAGTTCGAGTGTAAGGCTCGGCAGGACGTTCGACCTTACCTCAGGAGGGAGACCAAGCTTCCCAAGCCTAGTAGGAGAGTCAGGCAAGGGGGCTTGGTCTTAGTTTGAGTGTAAGGCTCGGCAGGACGTTCGACCTTACCTCGGCAGGGAGACCAAGCTTCCCAAGCCCAGAAGGACAGTCAGGCAAGGGGGCTTGGCTGGAGTTCGAGTGTAAGGCTTGGCAGGACGGTCGGCCTGACCTCGGCAGGGAGACCAAGCTTCCCAAGCCTAGTAGGAGAGACAGGCAAGGGGGCTTGGCCCGAGTTCGAGTGTAAGGCTCGGCAGGACGTTCAACCTTACCTCGGCAGGGAGAACAAGCTTCCCAAGCCCAGAAGGAGAGTCAGGCAAGGGGGCTTGGCCGGAGTTCGAGTGTAAGGCTTGGCAGGACGTTCGGCCTTACCTCGGCAGGGAGACCAAGCTTCCCAAGCCTAGTAGGAGAGTCAGGAAAGGGGGCTAGGCCCGAGTTCGAGTGTAAGGCTCGGCAGGACGTTCAACCTTACCTCGGCAGGGAGAACAAGCTTCCCAAGCCCAGAAGGAGAGTCAGGCAAGGGGGCTTGGCCGGAGTTCGAGTGTAAGGCTCGGCAGGACGTTCGGCCTTACCTCGGCAGGGAGACCAAGCTTCCCAAGCCTAGCAGGAGAGTCAGGCAAGGGGGCTTGGCCGGAGTTCGAGTGTAAGACTCGGCAGGACGTTCTGCCTTACCTCGGCAGGGAGACGAAGCTTCCTAAGCCTACTAGGCTCAGGCAAGGGGGCTTGGCCAGAGTTCCAGTGTAAGACTCGGCAGGACGTTCGACCTTACCTCGGCAGGGAGACCAAGCTTCCCAAGCCTACTAGGCTCAGGCAAGGGGGCTTGGCCAGAGTTCGAGTGTAAGGCTCGGCAGGATGTTCGACCTTACCTCGGCAGGGAGAACAAGCTTCCCAAGCCCAGAAGGAGAGTCACGCAAGGGGGCTTGGCCAGAGTTCGAGTGTAAGTCTTGGCAGGACGTTCGGCCTTACCTCGGCAGGGAGACCAAGCTTCCGAAGCCTAGCAGGAGAGTCAGGCAAGGGGGCTTGGCCGGAGTTCGGGTGTAAGGCTCGGCAGGACGTTCGACCTTACCTCGGCAGGGAGACCAAGCTTCCCAAGCCTAGCAGGCGTGTCAGGCAAGGGGGCTTTGCCGGAGTTCGGGCGTAAGGCTCGGCAGGATGTTCGACCTTACCTCGGCAGGGAGACCAAGCTTCCCAAGCCTAGTAGGCTCCGGCAAGGGGGCTTGGCCAGAGTTCGAGTGTAAGACTCGGCAGGACGTTCGACCTTACCTCGGCAGGGAGACCAAGCTTCCCAAGCCTAGTAGGAGAGTCAGGAAAGCGGGCTTGGCCGGACTTTGAGTGTAAGTCTCGGCAGGACGTTCGACCTTACCTCGGCAGGGAGACCAAGCTTCCCAAGCCGAGTAGGATAGTCAGGCAAGGGGGCTTGGCCTTAGTTCGAGTGTAATGCTCGGCAGGACGTTCGACCTTACCTCGGCAGGGAGACCAAGCTTCCCAAGCCTACTAGGCTCAGGCAAGGGGGCTTGGCCAGAGTTCAAGTGTAAGACTCGGCAGGACGTTCGACCTTACTTCGGCAGGGAGACCAAGCTTCCCAAGCCGAGTAGGAGAGTCAGGCAAGGGGGCTTGGCCGGAGTTCGAGTGTAAGGCTTAGCAGGACGTTCGGCCTTACCTCGGCAGGGAGACCAAGCTTCCCAAGCCTAGCAGGAGAGTCAGGCAAGGAAGATTGGCCGGAATTCGAGTGTAAGGCGCGGCAGGATGTTTGACCTTACCTCGGCAGGGGGACCAAGCTTCCCAAGCCTACTAGGCTCAGGCAAGAAGGCTTGGCCAGAGTTCGAGTGTAAGGCTCGGGAGGACGTTTGACCTTACCTCGTCAGGGAGACCAAGCTTCCCAAGCCTAGCAGGAGAGTCAGGCAAGGGGGCTTGGCCGGAGTTCGAGTGTAAGGCTTGGCAGGACGTTCGGCCTGACCTCGGCAGGGAGACGAAGCTTCCCAAGCCTACTAGGCTCAGGCAAGGGGGCTTGGCCAGAGTTCGAGTGTAAGGCTTGGCAGGACGTTCGGCCTGACCTCGGCAGGGAGACCAAGTTTCCCAAGCCTAGTAGGAGAGTCAGGCAAGGGGGCTTGGCCCGAGTTCGAGTGTAAGGCTCGGCAGGACCTTCAACCTTACCTCGGCAGGGAGAACAAGCTTCCCAAGCCCAGAAGGAGAGTCAGGCAAGGGGGCTTGGCCGGAGTTCGAGTGTAAGGCTTGGCAGGACGTTCGGCCTTACCTCGGCAGGGAGACCAAGCTTCCCAAGCCTAGCAGGCGTGTCAGGCAAGGGGGCTTTGCCGGAGTTCGAGTGTAAGGCTCGACAGGACGTTCGACCTTACCTCGGCAGGGAGACCAAGCTTCCCGAGCCTAGTAGGTTCAGGCAAGGGGGCTTGGCAAGAGTTCGAGTGTAAGGCTCAGCAGGACGTTTGACCTTACCTCGTCAGGGAGACCAAGCTTCCCAAGCCTAGTAGGGGCAGGCAAGGGGGCTTGGCTGGAGTTCGAGTGTAAGGCTCGGCAGGACGTTCGACCTTACCTCAGGAGGGAGACCAAGCTTCCCAAGCCTAGTAGGAGAGTCAGGCAAGGGGGCTTGGTCTTAGTTTGAGTGTAAGGCTCGGCAGGACGTTCGACCTTACCTCGGCAGGGAGACCAAGCTTCCCAAGCCCAGAAGGACAGTCAGGCAAGGGGGCTTGGCTGGAGTTCGAGTGTAAGGCTTGGCAGGACGTTCGGCCTGACCTCGGCAGGGAGACCAAGCTTCCCAAGCCTAGTAGGAGAGACAGGAAAGGGGGCTTGGCCCGAGTTCGAGTGTAAGGCTCAGCAGGACGTTCAACCTTACCTCGGCAGGGAGGACAAGCTTCCCAAGCCCAGAAGGAGAGTCAGGCAAGGGGGCTTGGCCGGAGTTCGAGTGTAAGGCTCGGCAGGATGTTCGACCTTACCTCGGCAGGGAGACCAAGCTTCCCAAGCCTAGAAGGGGAGTCAGGCAAGGGGGCTTGGCCCGAGTTCGAGTGTAAGGCTCGGCAGGACGTTCAACCTTACCTCGGCAGGGAGGACAAGCTTCCCAAGCCCAGAAGGAGAGTCAGGCAAGGGGGCTTGGCCGGAGTTCGAGTGTAAGGCTTGGCAGGACGTTCGGCCTGACCTCGGCAGGGAGACCAAGCTTCCCAAGCCTAGTAGGAGAGTCAGGAAAGGGGGCTAGGCCCGAGTTCGAGTGTAAGGCTCGGCAGGACGTTCAACCTTACCTCGGCAGGGAGAACAAGCTTCCCAAGCCCAGAAGGAGAGTCAGGCAAGGGGGCTTGGCCGGAGTTCGAGTGTAAGGCTCGGCAGGACGTTCGGCCTTACCTCGGCAGGGAGACCAAGCTTCCCAAGCCTAGCAGGAGAGTCAGGCAAGGGGGCTTGGCCGGAGTTCGAGTGTAAGACTCGGCAGGACGTTCTGCCTTACCTCGGCAGGGAGACGAAGCTTCCTAAGCCTACTAGGCTCAGGCAAGGGGGCTTGGCCAGAGTTCCAGTGTAAGACTCGGCAGGACGTTCGACCTTACCTCGGCAGGGAGACCAAGCTTCCCAAGCCTACTAGGCTCAGGCAAGGGGGCTTGGCCAGAGTTCGAGTGTAAGGCTCGGCAGGATGTTCGACCTTACCTCGGCAGGGAGAACAAGCTTCCCAAGCCCAGAAGGAGAGTCAGGCAAGGGGGCTTGGCCGGAGTTCGAGTGTAAGTCTTGGCAGGACGTTCGACCTTACCTCGGCAGGGAGACCAAGCTTCCGAAGCCTAGCAGGAGAGTCAGGCAAGGGGGCTTGGCCGGAGTTCGGGTGTAAGGCTCGGCAGGACGTTCGACCTTACCTCGGCAGGGAGACCAAGCTTCCCAAGCCTACTAGGCTCAGGCAAGGGGGCTGGGCCAGAGTTCGAGTGTAAGGCTCGGCAGGACGTTCGACCTTACCTCAGCAGGGAGGCCAAGCTTCCCAAGCCTAGTAGGAGAGTCAGGCAAGGGGGCTTGGCCGGAGTTCGAGTGTAAGGCTTGGCAGGACGTTCGGCCTTACCTCGGCAGGGAGACCAAGCTTCCCAAGCCTAGCAGGCGTGTCAGGCAAGGGGGCTTTGCCAGAGTTCGAGTGTAAGGCTCGGCAGGATGTTCGACCTTACCTCGGCAGGGAGACCAAGTTTCCCAAGCCTAGTAGGAGAGTCAGGCAAGGGGGCTTGGCCCGAGTTCGAGTGTAAGGCTCAGCAGGACCTTCAACCTTACCTCGGCAGGGAGAACAAGCTTCCCAAGCCCAGAAGGAGAGTCAGGCAAGGGGGCTTTGCCGGAGTTAGAGTGTAAGGCTCGACAGGACGTTCGACCTTACCTCGGCAGGGAGACCAAGCTTCCCGAGCATAGTAGGTTCAGGCAAGGGGGCTTGGCAAGAGTTCGAGTGTAAGGCTCGGCAGGACGTTTGACCTTACCTCGTCAGGGAGACCAAGCTTCCCAAGCCTAGTAGGGGCAGGCAAGGGGGCTTGGCCGGAGTTCGAGTGTAAGGCTCGGCAGGACGTTCGACCTTACCTCAGGAGGGAGACCAAGCTTCCCAAGCCTAGTAGGAGAGTCAGGCAAGGGGGCTTGGCCTTAGTTTGAGTGTAAGGCTCGGCAGGACGTTCGACCTTACCTCGGCAGGGAGACCAAGCTTCCCAAGCCCAGAAGGACAGTCAGGCAAGGGGGCTTGGCTGGAGTTCGAGTGTAAGGCTTGGCAGGACGTTCGGCCTGACCTCGGCAGGGAGACCAAGCTTCCCAAGCCTAGTAGGAGAGACAGGAAAGGGGGCTTGGCCCGAGTTCGAGTGTAAGGCTCAGCAGGACGTTCAACCTTACCTCGGCAGGGAGGACAAGCTTCCCAAGCCCAGAAGGAGAGTCAGGCAAGGGGGCTTGGCCGGAGTTCGAGTGTAAGGCTCGGCAGGATGTTCGACCTTATCTCGGCAGGGAGACCAAGCTTCCCAAGCCTAGAAGAGGAGTCAGGCAAGGGGGCTTGGCCCGAGTTCGAGTGTAAGGCTCGGCAGGACGTTCAACCTTACCTCGGCAGGGAGAACAAGCTTCCCAAGCCCAGAAGGAGAGTCAGGCAAGGGGGCTTGGCTGGAGTTCGAGTGTAAGGCTTGGCAGGACGTTCGGCCTTACCTCGGCAGGGAGACCAAGCTTCCCAAGCCTAGCAGGCGTGTCAGGCAAGGGGGCTTTGCCGGAGTTCGGGCGTAAGGCTCGGCAGGACGTTCGACCTTACCTCGGCAGGGAGACCACGCTTCCCAAGCCTAGTAGGCTCCGGCAAGGGGGCTTGGCCAGAGTTCGAGTGTAAGACTCGGCAGGACGTTCGACCTTACCTCGGCAGGGAGACCAAGCTTCCCAAGCCTAGTAGGAGAGTCAGGAAAGCGGGCTTGGCCGGAGTCCGAGTGTAAGGCTTGGCAGGACGTTCGGCCTTACCTCGGCAGGGAGACCAAGCTTCCCAAGCGTAGTAGGAGAGTCAGGCAAGGGGGCTTGGCCAGACTTTGAGTGTAAGTCTCGGCAGGACGTTCGACCTTACCTCGGCAGGGAGACCAAGCTTCCCAAGCCTAGTAGGAGAGTCAGGCAAGGGGGCTTGGCCGGAGTTCGAGTGTAAGGCTTGGCAGGACGTTCGGCCTTACCTCGGCAGGGAGACCAAGCTTCCCAAGCCTAGCAGGAGAGTCAGGCAAGGAAGCTTGGCCGGAGTTCGAGTGTAAGGCTCGACAGGATGTTCGACCTTACCTCGGCAGGGAGACCAAGCTTCCCAAGCCTAGTAGGCTCAGGCAAGGGGGTTTGGCCAGAATTCGAGTGTAAGGCTCGGCAGGACGTTTGACCTTACCTCGTCAGGGAGACCAAGCTTCCGAAGCCTAGTAGGGGCAGGCAAGGGGGCTTGGCCAGAGTTCGAGTGTAAGGCTCGGCAGGATGTTCGACCTTACCTCGGCAGGGAGACGAAGTTTCCCAAGCCTAGCAGGAGAGTCAGGCAAGGGGGCTTGGCCGGAGTTCGAGTGTAAGACTCGGCAGGACGTTTGACCTTACCTCGTCAGGGAGACCAAGCTTCCCAAGCCTAGTAGGGGCAGGCAAGGAAGCTTGGCCGGAGTTCGAGTGTAAGGCTTGGCAGGACGTTTGACCTTACCTCGGCAGGGAGACCAAGCTTCCCAAGCCTACTAGGCTCAGGCCAGAAGGCTTGGCCAGAGTTCGAGTGTAAGGCTCGGCAGGATGTTCGACCTTACCTCGGCAGGGAGACCAAGTTTCCCAAGCCTAGTAGGAGAGTCAGGAAAGGGGGCTAGGCCCGAGTTCGAGTGTAAGGCTCGGCAGGACGTTCAACCTTACCTCGGCAGGGAGAACAAGCTTCCCAAGCCCAGAAGGAGAGTCAGGCAAGGGGGCTTGGCCGGAGTTCGAGTGTAAGGCTCGGCAGGACGTTCGGCCTTACCTCGGCAGGGAGACCAAGCTTCCCAAGCCCAGAAGGAGAGTCAGGCAAGGGGGCTTGGCCGGAGTTCGAGTGTAAGACTCGGCAGGACGTTCTGCCTTACCTCGGCAGGGAGACGAAGCTTCCTAAGCCTACTAGGCTCAGGCAAGGGGGCTTGGCCAGAGTTCGAGTGTAAGACTCGGCAGGACGTTCGACCTTACCTCGGCAGGGAGACCAAGCTTCCCAAGCCTACTAGGCTCAGGCAAGGGGGCTTGGCCAGAGTTCGAGTGTAAGGCTCGGCAGGACGTTCGACCTTACCTCGGCAGGGAGACCAAGCTTCCCAAGCCCAGAAGGACAGTCAGGCAAGGGGGCTTGGCTGGAGTTCGAGTGTAAGGCTTGGCAGGACGTTCGGCCTGACCTCGGCAGGGAGACCAAGCTTCCCAAGCCTAGTAGGAGAGACAGGAAAGGGGGCTTGGCCCGAGTTCGAGTGTAAGGCTCAGCAGGACGTTCAACCTTACCTCGGCAGGGAGAACAAGCTTCCCAAGCCCAGAAGGAGAGTCAGGCAAGGGGGCTTGGCCGGAGTTCGAGTGTAAGGCTCGGCAGGATGTTCGACCTTACCTCGGCAGGGAGACCAAGCTTCCCAAGCCTAGAAGGGGAGTCAGGCAAGGGGGCTTGGCCCGAGTTCGAGTGTAAGGCTCGGCAGGACGTTCAACCTTACCTCGGCAGGGAGAACAAGCTTCCCAAGCCCAGAAGGAGAGTCAGGCAAGGGGGCTTGGCCGGAGTTCGAGTGTAAGGCTTGGCAGGACGTTCGGCCTTACCTCGGCAGGGAGACCAAGCTTCCCAAGCCTAGCAGGGATGTCAGGCAAGGGGGCTTTGCCGGAGTTCGGGCGTAAGGCTCGGCAGGACGTTCGACCTTACCTCGGCAGGGAGACCAAGCTTCCGAAGCCTAGTAGGGGCAGGCAAGGGGGCTTGGCCAGAGTTCGAGTGTAAGACTCGGCAGGACGTTCGACCTTACCTCGGCAGGGAGAACAAGCTTCCCAAGCCTAGTAGGAGAGTCAGGCAAGGGGGCTTGGCCGGAGTTCGAGTGTAAGGCTCGGCAGGACGTTCGACCTTACCTCGGCAGGGAGACGAAGCTTCCCAAGCCTAGCAGGAGATTCAGGCAAGGGGGCTTGGCCGGAGTTCGAGTGTAAGACTCGGCAGGACGTTTGACCTTACCTCGTCAGGGAGACCAAGCTTCCCAAGCCTAGTAGGGGCAGGCAAGGAAGCTTGGCCGGAGTTCGAGTGTAAGGGTCGGCAGGACGTTTGACCTTACCTCGGCAGGGAGACCAAGCTTCCCAAGCCTAGCAGGAGAGTCAGGCAAGGGGGCTTGGCCGGAGTTCGAGTGTAAGGCTCGTCAGGACGTTCTGCCTTACCTCGGCAGGGAGATCAAGCTTCCCAAGCCTAGTAGGGGCAGGCAAGGGGGCTTGGCCAGAGTTCGAGTGTAAGGCTCGGCAGGACGTTTGACCTTACCTCGTCAGGGAGACCAAGCTTCCCAAGCCTAGTAGGAGAGTCAGGCAAGGGGGCTTGGCCGGAGTTCGAGTGTAAGGCTCGGCAGGACGTTCGGCCTTACCTCGGCAGGGAGACCAAGCTTCCCAAGCCTAGCAGGAGAGTCAGGCAAGGAAGCTTGGCCGGAGTTCGAGTGTAAGGCTCGACAGGACGTTCGACCTTACCTCGGCAGGGAGACCAAGCTTCCCAAGCCTACTAGGCTCAGGCCTGAAGGCTTGGCCAGAGTTCGAGTGTAAGGCTCGGCAGGACGTTTGACCTTACCTCGTCAGGGAGACCAAGCTTCCCAAGCCTAGTAGGGGCAGGCAAGGGGGCTTTGCCGGAGTACGAGTGAAAGGCTCGGCAGGACGTTTGACCTTACCTCGGCAGGGAGACCAAGCTTCCCAAGCCTAGTAGGAGAGACAGGAAAGGGGGCTAGGCCCGAGTTCGAGTGTAAGGCTCGGCAGGACGTTCAACCTTACCTCGGCAGGGAGAACAAGCTTCCCAGGCCCAGAAGGAGAGTCAGGCAAGGGGGCTTGGCCGGAGTTCGAGTGTAAGGCTCGGCAGGACGTTCGGCCTTACCTCGGCAGGGAGACCAAGCTTCCCAAGCCTAGCAGGAGCGTCAGGCAAGGGGGCTTGGCCGGAGTTCGAGTGTAAGACTCGGCAGGACGTTCTGCCTTACCTCGGCAGGGAGACGAAGCTTCCTAAGCCTACTAGGCTCAGGCAAGGGGGCTTGGCCAGAGTTCGAGTGTAAGACTCGGCAGGACGTTCGACCTTACCTCGGCAGGGAGAACAAGCTTCCCAAGCCCAGAAGGAGAGTCAGGCAAGGGGGCTTGGCCGGGGTTCGAGTGTAAGGCTTGGCAGGACGTTCGGCCTTACCTCGGCAGGGAGACCAAGCTTCCCAAGCCTAGCAGGCGTGTCAGGCAAGGGGGCTTTGCCGGAGTTCGAGTGTAAGGCTCGACAGGACGTTCGACCTTACCTCGGCAGGGAGACCAAGCTTCCCGAGCCTTGTAGGCTCAGGCAAGGGGGCTTGGCAAGAGTTCGAGTGTAAGGCTCGGCAGGACGTTTGACCTTACCTCGTCAGGGAGACCAAGCTTCCCAAGCCTAGTAGGGGCAGGCAAGGGGGCTTGGCCGGAGTTCGAGTGTAAGGCTCGGCAGGACGTTCGACCTTACCTCAGGAGGGAGACCAAGCTTCCCAAGCCCAGAAGGAGAGTCAGGCAAGGGGGCTTGGCCGGAGTTCGAGTGTAAGGCTCGGCAGGACGTTCGGCCTTACCTCGGCAGGGAGACCAAGCTTCCCAAGCCCAGAAGGAGAGTCAGGCAAGGGGGCTTGGCCGGACTTTGAGTGTAAGACTCGGCAGGACGTTCTGCCTTACCTCGGCAGGGAGACGAAGCTTCCTAAGCCTACTAGGCTCAGGCAAGGGGGCTTGGCCAGAGTTCGAGTGTAAGACTCGGCAGGACGTTCGACCTTACCTCGTCAGGGAGACCAAGCTTCCCAAGCCTACTAGGCTCAGGCAAGGGGGCTTGGCCAGAGTTCGAGTGTAAGGCTCGGCAGGACGTTCGACCTTACCTCGGCAGGGAGACCAAGCTTCCCAAGCCCAGAAGGACAGTCAGGCAAGGGGGCTTGGCTGGAGTTCGAGTGTAAGGCTTGGCAGGACGTTCGGCCTGACCTCGGCAGGGAGACCAAGCTTCCCAAGCCTAGTAGGAGAGACAGGAAAGGGGGCTTGGCCCGAGTTCGAGTGTAAGGCTCAGCAGGACGTTCAACCTTACCTCGGCAGGGAGAACAAGCTTCCCAAGCCCAGAAGGAGAGTCAGGCAAGGGGGCTTGGCCGGAGTTCGAGTGTAAGGCTCGGCAGGATGTTCGACCTTACCTCGGCAGGGAGACCAAGCTTCCGAAGCCTAGTAGGGGCAGGCAAGGGGGCTTGGCCAGAGTTCGAGTGTAAGACTCGGCAGGACGTTCGACCTTACCTCGGCAGGGAGAACAAGCTTCCCAAGCCTAGTAGGAGAGTCAGGCAAGGGGGCTTGGCCGGAGTTCGAGTGTAAGGCTCGGCAGGACGTTCGACCTTACCTCGGCAGGGAGACGAAGCTTCCCAAGCCTAGCAGGAGAGTCAGGCAAGGGGGCTTGGCCGGAGTTCGAGTGTAAGGCTCGGCAGGACGTTCTGCCTTACCTCGGCAGGGAGATCACGCTTCCCAAGCCTAGTAGGGGCAGGCAAGGGGGCTTGGCCAGAGTTCGAGTGTAAGGCTCGGCAGGACGTTTGACCTTACCTCGGCAGGGAGACCAAGCTTCCCAAGCCTAGTAGGAGAGTCAGGCAAGGGGGCTTGGCCGGAGTGCGAGTGTAAGGCTCGGCAGGACGTTCGGCCTTACCTCGGCAGGGAGACCAAGCTTCCCAAGCCTAGTAGGAGAGTCAGGCAAGGGGGCTTGGCCGGAGTTCGAGTGTAAGGCTCGACAGGACGTTCGACCTTACCTCGGCAGGGAGACCAAGCTTCCCAAGCCTACTAGGCTCAGGCCTGAAGGCTTGGCCAGAGTTCGAGTGTAAGGCTCGGCAGGACGTTTGACCTTACCTCGTCAGGGAGACCAAGCTTCCCAAGCCTAGTAGGGGCAGGCAAGGGGGCTTTGCCGGAGTACGAGTGAAAGGCTCGGCAGGACGTTTGACCTTACCTCGGCAGGGAGACCAAGCTTCCCAAGCCTAGTAGGAGAGTCAGGAAAGGGGGCTAGGCCCGAGTTCGAGTGTAAGGCTCGGCAGGACGTTCAACCTTACCTCGGCAGGGAGAACAAGCTTCCCAAGCCCAGAAGGAGAGTCAGGCAAGGGGGCTTGGCCGGAGTTTGAGTGTAAGGCTCGGCAGGACGTTCGGCCTTACCTCGGCAGGGAGACCAAGCTTCCCAAGCCTAGCAGGAGAGTCAGGCAAGGGGGCTTGGCCGGAGTTTGAGTGTAAGACTCGGCAGGACGTTCTGCCTTACCTCGGCAGGGAGACGAAGCTTCCTAAGCCTACTAGGCTCAGGCAAGGGGGCTTGGCCAGAGTTCGAGTGTAAGACTCGGCAGGACGTTCGACCTTACCTCGGCAGGGAGAACAAGCTTCCCAAGCCCAGAAGGAGAGTCAGGCAAGGGGGCTTGGCCGGAGTTCGAGTGTAAGGCTTGGCAGGACGTTCGGCCTTACCTCGGCAGGGAGACCAAGCTTCCCAAGCCTAGCAGGCGTGTCAGGCAAGGGGGCTTTGCCGGAGTTCGAGTGTAAGGCTCGACAGGACGTTCGACCTTACCTCGGCAGGGAGACCAAGCTTCCCGAGCCTAGTAGGCTCAGGCAAGGGGGCTTGGCAAGAGTTCGAGTGTAAGGCTCGGCAGGACGTTTGACCTTACCTCGTCAGGGAGACCAAGCTTCCCAAGCCTAGTAGGGGCAGGCAAGGGGGCTTGGCCGGAGTTCGAGTGTAAGGCTCGGCAGGACGTTCGACCTTACCTCAGGAGGGAGACCAAGCTTCCCAAGACTAGTAGGAGAGTCAGGCAAGGGGGCTTGGCCTGTGTTTGAGTGTCAGGCTCGGCAGGACGTTCGACCTTACCTCGGCAGGGAGACCAAGCTTCCCAAGCCCAGAAGGACAGTCAGGCAAGGGGGCTTGGCTGGAGTTCGAGTGTAAGGCTTGGCAGGACGTTCGGCCTGACCTCGGCAGGGAGACCAAGCTTTCCAAGCCTAGTAGGAGAGACAGGAAAGGGGGCTTGGTCCGAGTTCGAGTGTAAGGCTCAGCAGGACGTTCAACCTTACCTCGGCAGGGAGAACAAGCTTCCCAAGCCCAGAAGGAGAGTCAGGCAAGGGGGCTTGGCCGGAGTTCGAGTGTAAGGCTTGGCAGGACGTTCGGCCTTACCTCGGCAGGGAGACCAAGCTTCCCAAGCCTAGAAGGCGTGTCAGGCAAGGGGGCTTTGCCGGAGTTCGGGTGTAAGGCTCGGCAGGACGTTCGACCTTACCTCGGCAGGGAGACCAAGCTTCCCAAGCCTAGTAGGCTCCGGCAAGGGGGCTTGGCCAGAGTTCGAGTGTAAGACTCGGCAGGACGTTCGACCTTACCTCGGCAGGGAGACCAAGCTTCCCAAGCCTAGTAGGAGAGTCAGGCAAGGGGGCTTGGCCGGAGTCCGAGTGTAAGGCTTGGCAGGACGTTCGGCCTTACCTCGGAAGGGAGACCAAGCTTCCCAAACGTAGTAGGAGAGTCAGGCAAGGGGGCTTGGCCGGACTTTGAGTGTAAGTCTCGGCAGGACGTTCGACCTTACCTCGGCAGGGAGACCAAGCTTCCCAAGCCTAGTAGGAGAGTCAGGCAAGGGGGCTTGGCCGGAGTTCGAGTTTAAGGCTTGGCAGGACGTTCGGCCTTACCTCGGCAGGGAGACCAAGCTTCCCAAGCCTAGCAGGAGAGTCAGGCAAGGAAGCTTGGCCGGAGTTCGAGTGTAAGGCTCGACAGGACGTTCGACCTTACCTCGGCAGGGAGACCAAGCTTCCCGAGCCTAGTAGGCTCAGGCACGGGGGTTTGGCCAGAGTTCGAGTGTAAGACTCGGCAGGACGTTTGACCTTACCTCGTCAGGGAGACCAAGCTTCCCAAGCCTAGTAGGAGAGTCAGGCAAGGGGGCTTGGCCGGAGTTCGAGTGTAAGGCTCGGCAGGACGTTCGACCTCACCTCGGCAGGGAGACGAAGCTTCCCAAGCCTAGCAGGAGAGTCAGGCAAGGGGGCTTGGCCGGAGTTCGAGTGTAAGACTCGGCAGGACGTTTGACCTTACCTCGTCAGGGAGACCAAGCTTCCCAAGCCTAGTAGGGGCAGGCAAGGAAGCTTGGCCGGAGTTCGAGTGTAAGGGTCGGCAGGACGTTTGACCTTACCTCGGCAGGGAGACCAAGCTTCCCAAGCCTAGCAGGAGAGTCAGGCAAGGGGGCTTGGCCGGAGTTCGAGTGTAAGGCTCGGCAGGACGTTCTGCCTTACCTCGGCAGGGAGATCAAGCTTCCCAAGCCTAGTAGGGGCAGGCAAGGGGGCTTGGCCAGAGTTCGAGTGTAAGGCTCGGCAGGACGTTTGACCTTACCTCGGCAGGGAGACCAAGCTTCCCAAGCCTAGTAGGGGCAGGCAAGGGGGCTTTGCCGGAGTTCGAGTGAAAGGCTCGGCAGGACGTTTGACCTTACCTCGGCAGGGAGACCAAGCTTCCCAAGCCTGGCAGGAGAGTCAGGCAAGGAAGCTTGGCCGGAGTTCGAGTGTAAGGCTCGACAGGACGTTCGACCTTACCTCGGCAGGGAGACCAAGCTTCCCAAGCCTACTAGGCTCAGGCCAGAAGGCTTGGCCAGAGTTCGAGTGTAAGGCTCGGCAGGACGTTTGACCTTACCTCGTCAGGGAGACCAAGCTTCCCAAGCCTAGTAGGGGCAGGCAAGGGGGTTTGCCGGAGTTCGAGTGAAAGGCTCGGCAGGACGTTTGACCTTACCTCGGCAGGGAGACCAAGCTTCCCAAGCCTAGTAGGAGAGTCAGGCAATGGGGCTTGGCCGGAGTTCGAGTGTAAGGCTCGGCAGGACGTTCGGCCTTACCTCGGCATGGAGACCAAGCTTCCCAAGCCGAGTAGGAGAGTCAGGCAAGGGGGCTTAGCCAGAGTTTGTGTGTAAGGCTCGGCAGGATGTTCGACCTTACCTCGGCAGGGAGACCAAGCTTCCCAAGCCTAGTAGGATAGTCAGGCAAGGGGGCTTGGCCTTAGTTCGAGTGTAAGGCTCGGCAGGACGTTCGACCTTACCTCGGCAGGGAGAACAAGCTTCCCAAGCCCAGAAGGAGAGTCAGGCAAGGGGGCTTGGCCGGAGTTCGAGTGTAAGGCTTGGCAGGACGTTCGGCCTGACCTCGGCAGGGAGACCAAGCTTCCCGAGCCTAGTAGGCTCAGGCAAGGGGGTTTGGCCAGAGTTCGAGTGTAAGGCTCGGCAGGACGTTTGACCTTACCTCGTCAGGGAGACCAAGCTTCCGAAGCCTAGTAGGAGAGTCAGGCAAGGGGGCTTGGCCGGAGTTCGAGTGTAAGGCTCGGCAGGACGTTCGACCTTACCTCGGCAGGGGGACGAAGCTTCCCAAGCCTAGCAGGAGAGTCAGGCAAGGGGGCTTGGCCGGAGTTCGAGTGTAAGACTCGGCAGGACGTTTGACCTTACCTCGTCAGGGAGACCAAGCTTCCCAAGCCTAGTAGGGGCAGGCAAGGAAGCTTGGCCGGAGTTCGAGTGTAAGGGTCGGCAGGACGTTTGACCTTACCTCGGCAGGGAGACCAAGCTTCCCAAGCCTAGCAGGAGAGTCAGGCAAGGGGGCTTGGCCGGAGTTCGAGTGTAAGGCTCGGCAGGACGTTCTGCCTTACCTCGGCAGGGAGATCAAGCTTCCCAAGCCTAGTAGGGGCAGGCAAGGGGGCTTGGCCAGAGTTCGAGTGTAAGGCTCGGCAGGACGTTTGACCTTACCTCGTCAGGGAGACCAAGCTTCCCAAGCCTAGTAGGGGCAGGCAAGGGGGCTTTGCCGGAGTTCGAGTGAAAGGCTCGGCAGGACGTTTGACCTTACCTCGGCAGGGAGACCAAGCTTCCCAAGCCTAGTAGGAGAGTCAGGCAAGGGGGCTTGGCCGGAGTTCGAGTGTAAGGCTCGGCAGGACGTTCGGCCTTACCTCGGCATGGAGACCAAGCTTCCCAAGCCGAGTAGGAGAGTCAGGCAAGGGGGCTTGGCCAGAGTTTGTGTGTAAGGCTCGGCACGATGTTCGACCTTACCTCGGCAGGGAGACCAAGCTTCCCAAGCGTAGTAGGATAGTCAGGCAAGGGGGCTTGGCCTTAGTTCGAGTGTAAGGCTTGGCAGGACGTTCGGACTTACCTCGGCAGGGAGAACAAGCTTCCCAAGCCCAGAAGGAGAGTCAGGCAAGGGGGCTTGGCCGGAGTTCGAGTGTAAGGCTTGGCAGGATGTTCGGCCTTACCTCGGCAGGGAGACCAAGCTTCCCAAGCCTAGTAGGAGAGTCAGGCAAGGGGTCTTGGCCTTAGTTCGGGTGTAAGGCGCGGCAGGACGTTCGACCTTACCTCGGCAGGGAGAACAAGCTTCCCAAGCCCAGAAGGAGAGTCAGGCAAGGAGGCTTGGCCGGAGTTCAAATGTAAGGCTTGGCAGGACGTTCGGCCTTACCTCGTCAGGGAGACCAAGCTTCCCAAGCCTAGCAGGCGTGTCAGGCAAGGGGGCTTTGCCGGAGTTCGACTGTAAGGCTCGGCAGGATGTTCTACCTTACCTCGGCAGGGAGACCAAGCTTCCCAAGCCTAGAAGGGGAGTCAGGCAAGGGGGCTTGGCCGGAGTTCGAGTGTAAGGCTCGGGAGGTCGTTCAACCTTACCTCGGCAGGGAGAACAAGCTTCCCAAGCCCAGAAGGAGAGTCAGGCAAGGGGCCTTGGCCGGAGTTCGAGTGTAAGGCTTGGCAGGGCGTTCGGCCTTACCTTGGCAGGGAGACCAAGCTTCCCAAGTCTAGCAGGCGTGTCAGGCAAGGGGGCTTTGCCGGAGTTCAAGTGTAAGGCTCGGCAGGACGTTCGACCTTACCTCGGCAGGGAGACCAAGCTTCCCAAGCCTAGTAGGCTCCGGCAAGGGGGCTTGGCCAGAGTTCGAGTGTAAGACTCGGCAGGACGTTCGACCTTACCTCGGCAGGGAGACCAAGCTTCCCAAGCCTAGTAGGAGAGTCAGGCAAAGGGGCTTGGCCGGAGTTCGAGTGTAAGGCTTGGCAGGACGTTCGGCCTTACCTCGGCAGGGAGACCAAGCTTCCCAAGCCTAGCAGGAGAGTCAGGCAAGGAAGCTTGGCCGGAGTTCGAGTGTAAGGCTCGACAGGACGTTCGACCTTACCTCGGCAGGGTGACCAAGCTTCCCAAGCCTAGTAGGGGCAGGCAAGGGGGCTTGGCCGGAGTTCGAGTGTAAGGCTCGGCCGGATGTTCGACCTTACCTCGGCAGGGAGAACAAGCTTCCCAAGCCCAGAAGGAGAGTCAGGCAAGGGGGCTTGGCCGGAGTTCGAGTGTAAGACTCGGCAGGACCTTCGGCCTTACCTCGGCAGGGAGACCAAGCTTCCCAAGCCTAGTAGGAGAGTCAGGCAAGGGGGCTTGGCCGGAGTTCGGGTGTAAGGCTCGGCAGGACGTTCGACCTTACCTCGGCAGGGAGAACAAGCTTCCCAAGTCCAGATGGAGAGTCAGGCAAGGGGGCTTGGCCGGAGTTCGAGTGTAAGGCTTGGCAGGACGTTCGGCCTGACCTCGGCAGGGAGACCAAGATTCCCAAGCCTACTAGGCTCAGGCAAGGGGGCTTGGCCGGAGTTCGAGTGTAAGGCGCGGCAGGACGTTCGACCTTACCTCGGCAGGGAGACCAAGCTTCCCAAGCCTACTAGGCTCAGGCAAGGGGGCTTGGCCAGAGTTCGAGTGTAAGGCTCGGCAGGACGTTCGACCTTACCTCAGCAGGGAGGCCAAGCTTCCCAAGCCTAGTAGGAGAGTCAGGCAAGGGGGCTTGGCGGAGTTCGAGTGTAAGGCTTGGCAGGACGTTCGGCCTTACCTCGGCAGGGAGACCAAGGTTCCCAAGCCTAGCAGGCGTGTCAGGCAAGGGGGCTTTGCCAGAGTTCGAGTGTAAGGCTCGGCAGGATGTTCGACCTTACCTCGGCCGGGAGACCAAGTTTCCCAAGCCTAGTAGGAGAGTCAGGCAAGGGGGCTTGGCCTGAGTTCGAGTGTAAGGCTCGGCAGGACGTTCAACCTTACCTCGGCAGGGAGAACAAGCTTCCCAAGCCCAGAAGGAGAGTCAGGCAAGGGGGCTTGGCCGGAGTTCGAGTGTAAGGCTTGGCAGGACGTTCGGCCTTGCCTCGGCAGGGAGACCAAGCTTCCCAAGCCTAGCAGGCGTGTCAGGCAAGGGGGCTTTGCCGGAGTTCGAGTGTAAGGCTCGACAGGACGTTCGACCTTACCTCGGCAGGGAGACCAAGCTTCCCGAGCCTAGTAGGCTCAGGCAAGGGGGCTTGGCCAGAGTTCGAGTGTAAGGCTCGGCAGGACGTTTGACCTTACCTCGTCAGGGAGACCAAGCTTCCCAAGCCTAGTAGGGGCAGGCAAGGGGGCTTGGCCGGAGTTCGAGTGTAAGGCTCGGCAGGACGTTCGACCTTACCTCAGGAGGGAGACCAAGCTTCCCAAGCCTAGTAGGAGAGTCAGGCAAGGGGGCTTGGCCCGAGTTCGAGTGTAAGGCTCGGCAGGACGTTCTACCTTACCTCGGCAGGGAGAACAAGCTTCCCAAGCCCAGAAGGAGAGTCAGGCAAGGGGGCTTGGCCGGAGTTCGAGTGTAAGGCTTGGCAGGACGTTCGGCCTTACCTCGGCAGGGAGACCAAGCTTCCCACGCCTAGCAGGCGTGTCAGGCAAGGGGGCTTTGCCGGAGTTCGGGTGTAAGGCTCGGCAGGACGTTCGACCTTACCTCGGCAGGGAGACCAAGCTTCCCAAGCCTAGTAGGCTCCGGCAAGGGGGCTTGGCCAGAGTTCGAGTGTAAGACTCGGCAGGACGTTCGACCTTACCTCGGCAGGGAGACCAAGCTTCCCAAGCCTAGTAGGAGAGTCAGGAAAGCGGGCTTGGCCGGAGTCCGAGTGTAAGGCTTGGCAGGACGTTCGGCCTTACCTCGGCAGGGAGACCAAGCTTCCCGAGCGTAGTAGGAGAGTCAGGCAAGGGGGCTTGGCCGGACTTTGAGTGTAAGTCTCGGCAGGACGTTCGACCTTACCTCGGCAGGGAGACCAAGCTTCCCAAGCCTAGTAGGAGAGTCAGGCCAGGGGGCTTGGCCGGAGTTCGAGTGTAAGGCTTGGCAGGACGTTCGGCCTTACCTCGGCAGGGAGACCAAGCTTCCCAAGCCTAGCAGGAGAGTCAGGCAAGGAAGCTTGGCCAGAGTTCGAGTGTAAGGCTCGACAGGACGTTCGACCTTACCTCGGCAGGGAGACCAAGCTTCCCGAGCCTAGTAGGCTCAGGCAAGGGGGCTTGGCCAGAGTTCGAGTGTAAGGCTCGGCAGGACGTTCAACCTTACCTCGTCAGGGAGACCAAGCTTCCCAAGCCTAGCAGGGGCAGGCAAGGGGGCTTGGCCAGAGTTCGAGTGTAAGACTCGGCAGGACGTTTGACCTTACCTCGGCAGGGAGACCAAGCTTCCCAAGCCTAGTAGGAGAGTCAGGCAAGGGGGCTTGGCCGGAGTTCGAGTGTAAGGCTCGGCAGGACGTTCGACCTTACGTCGGCAGGGAGACGAAGCTTCCCAAGCCTACTAGGCTCAGGCAAGGGGGCTTGGCCAGAGTTCGAGTGTAAGGCTTGGCAGGACGTTCGGCCTGACCTCGGCAGGGAGACCAAGTTTCCCAAGCCTAGTAGGAGAGTCAGGCAAGGGGGCTTGGCCCGAGTTCGAGTGTAAGGCTCGGCAGGACGTTCAACCTTACCTCGGCAGGGAGAACAAGCTTCCCAAGCCCAGAAGGAGAGTCAGGCAAGGGGGCTTGGCCGGAGTTCGAGTGTAAGGCTTGGCAGGACGTTCGGCCTTACCTCGGCAGGGAGACCAAGCTTCCCAAGCCTAGCAGGCGTGTCAGGCAAGGGGGCTTTGCCGGAGTTCGAGTGTTAGGCTCGACAGGACGTTCGACCTTACCTCGGCAGGGAGACCAAGCCTCCCGAGCCTAGTAGGCTCCGGCAAGGGGGCTTGGCCAGAGTTCGAGTGTAAGGCTCGGCAGGACGTTTGACCTTACCTCGTCAGGGAGACCAAGCTTCCCAAGCCTAGTAGGGGCAGGCAAGGGGGCTTGGCCGGAGTTCGAGTGTAAGGCTCGGCAGGACGTTCGACCTTACCTCAGGAGGGAGACCAAGCTTCCCAAGCCTAGTAGGCTCAGGCAAGGGGGCTTAGCCGGAGTTCGAGTGTAAGACTCGGCAGGACGTTCGACCTTACCTCGGCAGGGAGAACAAGCTTCCCAAGCCCAGAAGGAGAGTCAGGCAAGGGGGCTTGGCCGGAGTTCAAGTGTAAGGCTTGGCAGGACGTTCGGACTTACCTCGGCAGGGAGAACAAGCTTCCCAAGCCCAGAAGGAGAGTCAGGCAAGGGGGCTTGGCCGGAGTTCGAGTGTAAGGCTTGGCAGGATGTTCGGCCTTACCTCGGCAGGGAGACCAAGCTTCCCAAGCCTAGTAGGAGAGTCAGGCAAGGGGTCTTGGCCTTAGTTCGGGTGTAAGGCGCGGCAGGACGTTCGACCTTACCTCGGCAGGGAGAACAAGCTTCCCAAGCCCAGAAGGAGAGTCAGGCAAGGAGGCTTGGCCGGAGTTCAAATGTAAGGTTTGGCAGGACGTTCGGCCTTACCTCGTCAGGGAGACCAAGCTTCCCAAGCCTAGCAGGCGTGTCAGGCAAGGGGGCTTTGCCGGAGTTCGACTGTAAGGCTCGGCAGGATGTTCTACCTTACCTCGGCAGGGAGACCAAGCTTCCCAAGCCTAGAAGGGGAGTCAGGCAAGGGGGCTTGGCCGGAGTTCGAGTGTAAGGCTCGGGAGGTCGTTCAACCTTACCTCGGCAGGGAGAACAAGCTTCCCAAGCCCAGAAGGAGAGTCAGGTAAGGGGGCTTGGCCGGAGTTCGAGTGTAAGGCTTGGCAGGACGTTCGGCCTTACCTCGGCAGGGAGACCAAGCTTCCCAAGCCTAGTAGGAGAGTCAGGCAAGGGGGCTTGGCCGGAGTTCGGGTGTAAGGCTCGGCAGGACGTTCGACCTTACCTCGGCAGGGAGAACAAGCTTCCCAAGTCCAGATGGAGAGTCAGGCAAGGGGGCTTGGCCGGAGTTCGAGTGTAAGGCTAGGCAGGACGTTCGGCCTGACCTCGGCAGGGAGACCAAGATTCCCAAGCCTACTAGGCTCAGGCAAGGGGGCTTGGCCGGAGTTCGAGTGTAAGGCGCGGCAGGACGTTCGACCTTACCTCGGCAGGGAGACCAAGCTTCCCAAGCCTACTAGGCTCAGGCAAGGGGGCTTGGCCAGAGTTCGAGTGTAAGGCTCGGCAGGACGTTCGACCTTACCTCAGCAGGGAGGCCAAGCTTCCCAAGCCTAGTAGGAGAGTCAGGCAAGGGGGCTTGGCGGAGTTCGAGTGTAAGGCTTGGCAGGACGTTCGGCCTTACCTCGGCAGGGAGACCAAGGTTCCCAAGCCTAGCAGGCGTGTCAGGCAAGGGGGCTTTGCCAGAGTTCGAGTGTAAGGCTCGGCAGGATGTTCGACCTTACCTCGGCAGGGAGACCAAGTTTCCCAAGCCTAGTAGGAGAGTCAGGCAAGGGGGCTTGGCCCGAGTTCGAGTGTAAGGCTCGGCAGGACGTTCAACCTTACCTCAGCAGGGAGAACAAGCTTCCCAAGCCCAGAAGGAGAGTCAGGCAAGGGGGCTTGGCCGGAGTTCGAGTGTAAGGCTTGGCAGGACGTTCGGCCTTACCTCGGCAGGGAGACCAAGCTTCCCAAGCCTAGCAGGCGTGTCAGGCAAGGGGGCTTTGCCGGAGTTCGAGTGTAAGGCTCGACAGGACGTTCGACCTTACCTCGGCAGGGAGACCAAGCTTCCCGAGCCTAGTAGGGTCAGGCAAGGGGGCTTGGCCAGAGTTCGAGTGTAAGGCTCGGCAGGACGTTTGACCTTACCTCGTCAGGGAGACCAAGCTTCCCAAGCCTAGTAGGGGCAGGCAAGGGGGCTTGGCCGGAGTTCGAGTGTAAGGCTCGGCAGGACGTTCGACCTTACCTCAGGAGGGAGACCAAGCTTCCCAAGCCTAGTAGGAGAGTCAGGCAAGGGGGCTTGGCCCGAGTTCGAGTGTAAGGCTCGGCAGGACGTTCAACCTTACCTCGGCAGGGAGAACAAGCTTCCCAAGCCCAGAAGGAGAGTCAGGCAAGGGGGCTTGGCCGGAGTTCGAGTGTAAGGCTTGGCAGGACGTTCGGCCTTACCTCGGCAGGGAGACCAAGCTTCCCAAGCCTAGCAGGCGTGTCAGGCAAGGGGGCTTTGCCGGAGTTCGGGTGTAAGGCTCGGCAGGACGTTCGACCTTACCTCGGCAGGGAGACCAAGCTTCCCAAGCCTAGTAGGCTCCGGCAAGGGGGCTTGGCCAGAGTTCGAGTGTAAGACTCGGCAGGACGTTCGACCTTACCTCGGCAGGGTGACCAAGCTTCCCAAGCCTAGTAGGGGCAGGCAAGGGGGCTTGGCCGGAGTTCGAGTGTAAGGCTCGGCAGGATGTTCGACCTTACCTCGGCAGGGAGAACAAGCTTCCCAAGCCCAGAAGGAGAGTCAGGCAAGGGGGCTTGGCCGGAGTTCGAGTGTAAGACTCGGCAGGACGTTCGGCCTTACCTCGGCAGGGAGACCAAGCTTCCCAAGCCTAGTAGGAGAGTCAGGATAGGGGGCTTGGCCGGAGTTCGGGTGTAAGGCTCGGCAGGACGTTCGACCTTACCTCGGCAGGGAGAACAAGCTTCCCAAGTCCAGATGGAGAGTCAGGCAAGGGGGCTTGGCCGGAGTTCGAGTGTAAGGCTTGGCAGGACGTTCGGCCTGACCTCGGCAGGGAGACCAAGATTCCCAAGCCTACTAGGCTCAGGCAAGGGGGCTTGGCCGGAGTTCGAGTGTAAGGCGCGGCAGGACGTTCGACCTTACCTCGGCAGGGAGACCAAGCTTCCCAAGCCTACTAGGCTCAGGCAAGGGGGCTTGGCCAGAGTTCGAGTGTAAGGCTCGGCAGGACGTTCGACCTTACCTCAGCAGGGAGGCCAAGCTTCCCAAGCCTAGTAGGAGAGTCAGGCAAGGGGGCTTGGCGGAGTTCGAGTGTAAGGCTTGGCAGGACGTTCGGCCTTACCTCGGCAGGGAGACCAAGGTTCCCAAGCCTAGCAGGCGTGTCAGGCAAGGGGGCTTTGCCAGAGTTCGAGTGTAAGGCTCGGCAGGATGTTCGACCTTACCTCGGCAGGGAGACCAAGTTTCCCAAGCCTAGTAGGAGAGTCAGGCAAGGGGGCTTGGCCCGAGTTCGAGTGTAAGGCTCGGCAGGACGTTCAACCTTACCTCGGCAGGGAGAACAACCTTCCCAAGCCCAGAAGGAGAGTCAGGCAAGGGGGCTTGGCCGGAGTTCGAGTGTAAGGCTTGGCAGGACGTTCGGCCTTACCTCGGCAGGGAGACCAAGCTTCCCAAGCCTAGCAGGCGTGTCAGGCAAGGGGGCTTTGCCGGAGTTCGAGTGTAAGGCTCGACAGGACGTTCGACCTTACCTCGGCAGGGAGACCAAGCTTCCCGAGCCTAGTAGGGTCAGGCAAGGGGGCTTGGCCAGAGTTCGAGTGTAAGGCTCGGCAGGACGTTTGACCTTACCTCGTCAGGGAGACCAAGCTTCCCAAGCCTAGTAGGGGCAGGCAAGGGGGCTTGGCCGGAGTTCGAGTGTAAGGCTCGGCAGGACGTTCGACCTTACCTCAGGAGGGAGACCAAGCTTCCCAAGCCTAGTAGGAGAGTCAGGCAAGGGGGCTTGGCCCGAGTTCGAGTGTAAGGCTCGGCAGGACGTTCAACCTTACCTCGGCATGGAGAACAAGCTTCCCAAGCCCAGAAGGAGAGTCAGGCCAGGGGGCTTGGCCGGAGTTCGAGTGCAAGGCTTGGCAGGACGTTCGGCCTTACCTCGGCAGGGAGACCAAGCTTCCCAAGCCTAGCAGGAGAGTCAGGCAAGGAAGCTTGGCCGGAGTTCGAGTGTAAGGCTCGACAGGACGTTCGACCTTACCTCGGCAGGGAGACCAAGCTTCCCGAGCCTAGTAGGCTCAGGCAAGGGGGCTTGGCCGGAGTTCGAGTGTAAGGCTCGGCAGGACGTTCAACCTTACCTCGTCAGGGAGACCAAGCTTCCCAAGCCTAGCAGGGGCAGGCAAGGGGGCTTGGCCAGAGTTCGAGTGTAAGACTCGGCAGGACGTTTGACCTTACCTCGGCAGGGAGACCAAGCTTCCCAAGCCTAGTAGGAGAGTCAGGCAAGGGGGCTTGGCCGGAATTCGAGTGTAAGGCTCGGCAGGACGTTCAGCCTTACCTCGGCAGGGAGACCAAGCTTCCCAAGCCTAGCAGGAGAGTCAGGCAAGGGGGCTTGGCCGGAGTTCGAGTGTAAAACTCGGCAGGACGTTTGACCTTACCTCGTCAGGGAGACCAAGCTTCCCAAGCCTAGTAGGGGCAGGCCAGGAAGCTTGGCCGGAGTTCGAGTGTAAGGGTCGGCAGGACGTTTGACCTTACCTCGGCAGGGAGACCCAGCTTCCCAAGCCTAGTAGGAGAGTCAGGCAAGGGGGCTTGGCCGGAGTTCGAGTGTAAGGCTCGGCAGGACGTTCGGCCTTACCTCGGCAGGGAGACCAAGCTTCCCAAGCCTAGCAGGAGAGTCAGGCAAGGGGGCTTGGCCGGAGTTCGAGTGTAAGGCTCGGCAGGACGTTCTGCCTTACCTCGGCAGGGAGATCAAGCTTCCCAAGCCTAGTAGGGGCACGCAAGGGGGCTTGGCCAGAGTTTGAGTGTAAGGCTCGGCAGGACGTTTGACCTTACCTCGGCAGGGAGACCAAGCTTCCCAAGCCTAGTAGGAGAGTCAGGCAAGGGGGCTTGGCCGGAGTTCGAGTGCAAGGCTCGGCAGGACGTTCGGCCTTACCTCGGCAGGGAGAACAAGCTTCCCAAGCCTAGCAGGAGAGTCAGGCAAGGAAGCTTGGCCGGAGTTCGAGTGTAAGGCTCGACAGGACGTTCGACCTTACCTCGGCAGGGAGACCAAGCTTCCCAAGCCTAGCAGGCGTGTCAGGCAAGGGGGCTTTGCCGGAGTTCGAGTGTAAGGCTCGGCAGGACGTTCGGCCTTACCTCGGCATGGAGACCAAGCTTCCCAAGCCTAGTAGGAGAGTCAGGCAAGGGGGCTTGGCCGGAGTTCGAGTGTAAGACTCGGCAGGACGTTCTGCCTTACCTCGGCAGGGAGATCATGCTTCCCAAGCCTAGTAGGAGAGTCAGGCAAGGGGGCTTGGCCGGAGTTCAAGTGTAAGACTCGGCAGGACGTTCTGCCTTACCTCGGCAGGCAGATCATGCTTCCCAAGCCTAGTAGGAGAGTCAGGCAAGGGGGCTTGGCCGGAGTTCGAGTGTAAGGCTCGGCAGGACGTTCGACCTTACGTCGGCAGGGAGACGAAGCTTCCCAAGCCTACTAGGCTCAGGCAAGGGGGCTTGGCCAGAGTTCGAGTGTAAGACTCGGCAGGACGTTCGACCTTACCTCGGCAGGGAGACGAAGCTTCCCAAGCCTACTAGGCTCAGGCAAGGGGGCTTGGCCAGAGTTTGTGTGTAAGGCTCGGCAGGATGTTCGACCTTACCTCGGCAGGGAGACCAAGCTTCCCAAGCCTAGTAGGATAGTCAGGCAAGGGGGCTTGGCCTTAGTTCGAGTGTAAGGCTCGGCAGGACGTTCGACCTTACCTCGGCAGGGAGAACAAGCTTCCCAAGCCCAGAAGGAGAGTCAGGCAAGGGGGCTTGGCCGGAGTTCGAGTGTAAGGCTTGGCAGGACGTTCGGCCTGACCTCGGCAGGGAGACCAAGCTTCCCAAGCCTACTAGGCTCAGGCAAGGGGGCTTGGCCAGAGTTCGAGTGTAAGACTCGGCAGGACGTTCGACCTTACTTCGGCAGGGAGACCAAGCTTCCCAAGCCAAGCAGGAGAGTCAGGCAAGGAAGCTTGGCCGGAGTTCGAGTGTAAGGCGCGGCAGGACGTTCGACCTTACCTCGGCAGGGGGACCAAGCTTCCCAAGCCTACTAGGCTCAGGCCAGAAGGCTTGGCCAGAGTTCGAGTGTAAGTCTCGGGAGGACGTTTGACCTTACCTCGTCAGGGAGACCAAGCTTCCCAAGCCTAGTAGGGGCAGGCAAGGGGGCTTGGCCGGAGTTCGAGTGTAAGGCTCGGCAGGACGTTTGACCTTACCTCGGCAGGGAGACCAAGCTTCCCAAGACTAGTAGGAGAGTCAGGCAAGGGGGCTTGGCCGGAGTTCGAGTGTAAGGCTCGTCAGGACGTTCGACCTTACGTCGGCAGGGAGACGAAGCTTCCCAAGCCTACTAGGCTCAGGCAAGGGGGCTTGGCCAGAGTTCGAGTGTAAGGCTCGGCAGGACGTTCGGCCTGACCTCGGCAGGGAGACCAAGCTTCGCAAGCCTACTAGGCTCAGGCCAGAAGGCTTGGCCAGAGTTCGAGTGTAAGGCTCGACAGGACGTTTGACCTTGCCTCGTCAGGGAGACCAAGCTTCCCAAGCCTAGTAGGGGCAGGCAAGGGGGCTTTGCCGGAGTTTGAGTGTAAGGCTCGGCAGGACGTTCGGCCTTACCTCGCCAGGGTGACCAAGCTTCCCAAGCCTAGCAGGAGAGTCAGGCAAGGAAGCTTGGCCGGAGTTCGAGCGTAAGGCGCGGCAGGACGTTCGACCTTACCTCGGCAGGGAGACCAAGCTTCCCAAGCCTACTAGGCTCAGGAAAGGGGGCTTGGCCAGAGTTCGAGTGTAAGGCTCGGCAGGACGTTCGACCTTACCTCAGCAGGGAGGCCAAGCTTCCCAAGCCTAGTAGGAGAGTCAGGCAAGGGGGCTTGGCCCGAGTTCGAGTGTAAGGCTCGGCAGGACGTTCGACCTTACCTCGGCAGGGAGACCAAGCTTCCCGAGCCTAGTAGGGTCAGGCAAGGGGGCTTGGCCAGAGTTCGAGTGTAAGGCTCGGCAGGACGTTTGACCTTACCTCGTCAGGGAGACCAAGCTTCCCAAGCCTAGTAGGGGCAGGCAAGGGGGCTTGGCCGGAGTTCGAGTGTAAGGCTCGGCAGGACGTTCAACCTTACCTCAGGAGGGAGACCAAGCTTCTCAAGCCTAGTAGGAGAGTCAGGCAAGGGGGCTTGGCCTTAGTTTGAGTGTAAGGCTCGGCAGGACGTTCGACCTTACCTCGTCAGGGAGACCAAGCTTCCCAAGCCCAGAAGGACAGTCAGGCAAGGGGGCTTGGCTGGAGTTCGAGTGTAAGGCTTGGCAGGACGTTCGGCCTGACCTCGGCAGGGAGACCAAGCTTCCCAAGCCTAGTAGGAGAGTCAGGAAAGGGGGCTTGGCCCGAGTTCGAGTGTAAGGCTCAGCAGGACGTTCAACCTTACCTCGGCAGGGAGAACAAGCTTCCCAAGCCCAGAAGGAGAGTCAGGCAAGGGGGCTTGGCCGGAGTTCGAGTGTAAGGCTCGGCAGGATGTTCGACCTTACCTCGGCAGGGAGACCAAGCTTCCCAAGCCTAGAAGGGGAGTCAGGCAAGGGGGCTTGGCCCGAGTTCGAGTGTAAGGCTCGGCAGGACGTTCAACCTTACCTCGGCAGGGAGAACAAGCTTCCCAAGCCCAGAAGGAGAGTCAGGCAAGGGGGCTTGGCCGGACTTCGAGTGTAAGGCTTGGCAGGACGTTCGGCCTTACCTCGGCAGGGAGACCAAGCTTCCCAAGCCTAGCAGGCGTGTCAGGCAAGGGGGCTTTGCCGGAGTTCGGGTGTAAGGCTCGGCAGGACGTTCGACCTTACCTCGGCAGGGAGACCAAGCTTCCCAAGCCTAGTAGGCTCCGGCAAGGGGGCTTGGCCAGAGTTCGAGTGTAAGACTCGGCAGGACGTTCGACCTTACCTCGGCAGGGAGACCAAGCTTCCCAAGCCTAGTAGGAGAGTCAGGAAAGCGGGCTTGGCCGGAGTCCGAGTGTAAGGCTTTGCAGGACGTTCGGCCTTACCTCGGCAGGGAGACCAAGCTTCCCAAGCGTAGTAGGAGTGTCAGGCAAGGGGGCTTGGCCGGACTTTGAGTGTAAGTCTCGGCAGGACGTTCGACCTTGCCTCGGCAGGGAGACCAAGCTTCCCAAGCCTAGTAGGAGAGTCAGGCCAGGGGGCTTGGCCGGAGTTCGAGTGTAAGGCTTGGCAGGACGTTCGGCCTTACCTCGGCAGGGAGACCAAGCTTCCCAAGCCTAGCAGGAGAGTCAGGCAAGGAAGCTTGGCCGGAGTTCGAGTGTAAGGCTCGACAGGACGTTCGACCTTACCTCGGCAGGGAGACCAAGCTTCCCGAGCCTAGTAGGCTCAGGCAAGGGGGCTTGGCCAGAGTTCGAGTGTAAGGCTCGGCAGGACGTTCAACCTTACCTCGTCAGGGAGACCAAGCTTCCCAAGCCTAGCAGGGGCAGGCAAGGGGGCTTGGCCAGAGTTCGAGTGTAAGACCCGGCAGGACGTTTGACCTTACCTCGGCAGGGAGACCCAGCTTCCCAAGCCTAGTAGGAGAGTCAGGCAAGGGGGCTTGGCCGGAGTTCGAGTGTAAGGCTCGGCAGGACGTTCGGCCTTACCTCGGCAGGGAGACCAAGCTTCCCTAGCCTAGCAGGAGAGTCAGGCAAGGGGGCTTGGCCGGAGTTCGAGTGTAAGGCTCGGCAGGACGTTCTGCCTTACCTCGGCAGGGAGATCAAGCTTCCCAAGCCTAGTAGGGGCACGCAAGGGGGCTTGGCCAGAGTTCGAGTGTAAGGCTCGGCAGGACGTTTGACCTTACCTCGGCAGGGAGACCAAGATTCCCAAGCCTAGTAGGAGAGTCAGGCAAGGGGGCTTGGCCGGAGTTCGAGTGTAAGGCTCGGCAGGACGTTCGGCCTTACCTCGGCAGGGAGACCAAGCTTCCCAAGCCTAGCAGGAGAGTCAGGCAAGGAAGCTTGGCCGGAGTTCGAGTGTAAGGCTCGACAGGACGTTCGACCTTACCTCGGCAGGGAGACCAAGCTTCCCAAGCCTACTAGGCTCAGGCCAGAAGGCTTGGCCAGAGTTCGAGTGTAAGGCTCGGCAGGACGTTCGGCCTTACCTCGGCATGGAGACCAAGCTTCCCAAGCCTAGTAGGAGAGTCAGGCAAGGGGGCTTGGCCGGAGTTCGAGTGTAAGACTCGGCAGGACGTTCTGCCTTACCTCGGCAGGGAGATCATGCTTCCCAAGCCTAGTAGGAGAGTCAGGCAAGGGGGCTTGGCCGGAGTTCAAGTGTAAGACTCGGCAGGACGTTCTGCCTTACCTCGGCAGGGAGATCATGCTTCCCAAGCCTAGTAGGAGAGTCAGGCAAGGGGGCTTGGCCGGAGTTCGAGTGTAAGGCTCGGCAGGACGTTCGACCTTACGTCGGCAGGGAGACGAAGCTTCCCAAGCCTACTAGGCTCAGGCAAGGGGGCTTGGCCAGAGTTCGAGTGTAAGACTCGGCAGGACGTTCGACCTTACCTCGGCAGGGAGACGAAGCTTCCCAAGCCTACTAGGCTCAGGCAAGGGGGCTTGGCCAGAGTTTGTGTGTAAGGCTCGGCAGGATGTTCGACCTTACCTCGGCAGGGAGACCAAGCTTCCCAAGCCTAGTAGGATAGTCAGGCAAGGGGGCTTGGCCTTAGTTCGAGTGTAAGGCTCGGCAGGACCTTCAACCTTACCTCGGCAGGGAGAGCAAGCTTCCCAAGCCCAGAAGGAGAGTCAGGCAAGGGGGCTTGGCCGGAGTTCGAGTGTAAGGCTTGGCAGGACGTTCGGCCTGACCTCGGCAGGGAGACCAAGCTTCCCAAGCCTACTAGGCTCAGGCAAGGGGGCTTGGCCAGAGTGCGAGTGTAAGACTCGGCAGGACGTTCGACCTTACTTCGGCAGGGAGACCAAGCTTCCCAAGCCAAGCAGGAGAGTCAGGCAAGGAAGCTTGGCCGGAGTTCGAGTGTAAGGCGCGGCAGGACGTTCGACCTTACCTCGGCAGGGGGACCAAGCTTCCCAAGCCTACTAGGCTCAGGCCAGAAGGCTTGGCCAGAGTTCGAGTGTAAGGCTCGGGAGGACGTTTGACCTTACCTCGTCAGGGAGACCAAGCTTCCCAAGCCTAGTAGGGGCAGGCAAGGGGGCTTGGCCGGAGTTCGAGTGTAAGGATCGGCAGGACGTTTGACCTTACCTCGGCAGGGAGACCAAGCTTCCCAAGACTAGTAGGAGAGTCAGGCAAGGGGGCTTGGCCGGAGTTCGAGTGTAAGGCTCGTCAGGACGTTCGACCTTACGTCGGCAGGGAGACGAAGCTTCCCAAGCCTACTAGGCTCAGGCAAGGGGGCTTGGCCAGAGTTCGAGTGTAAGGCTCGGCAGGACGTTCGGCCTGACCTCGGCAGGGAGACCAAGCTTCGCAAGCCTACTAGGCTCAGGCCAGAAGGCTTGGCCAGAGTTCGAGTGTAAGGCTCGACAGGACGTTTGACCTTGCCTCGTCAGGGAGACCAAGCTTCCCAAGCCTAGTAGGGGCAGGCAAGGGGGCTTTGCCGGAGTTTGAGTGTAAGGCTCGGCAGGACGTTCGGCCTTACCTCGCCAGGGAGACCAAGCTTCCCAAGCCTAGCAGGAGAGTCAGGCAAGGAAGCTTGGCCGGAGTTCGAGTGTAAGGCGCGGCACGACGTTCGACCTTACCTCGGCAGGGAGACCAAGCTTCCCAAGCCTACTAGGCTCAGGCAAGGGGGCTTGGCCAGAGTTCGAGTGTTAGGCTCGGCAGGACGTTCGACCTTACCTCAGCAGGGAGGCCAAGCTTCCCAAGCCTAGTAGGAGAGTCAGGCAAGGGGGCTTGGCCCGAGTTCGAGTGTAAGGCTCGGCAGGACGTTCAACCTTACCTCGGCAGGGAGACCAAGTTTCCCAAGCCCAGAAGGAGAGTCAGGCAAGGGGGCTTGGCCGGAGTTCGAGTGTAAGGCTTGGCAGGACGTTCGGCCTTACCTCGGCAGTGAGACCAAGGTTCCCAAGCCTAGCAGGCGTGTCAGGCAAGGGGGCTTTGCCAGAGTTCGAGTGTAAGGCTCGGCAGGACGTTTGACCTTACCTCGTCAGGGAGACCAAGCTTCCCAAGCCTAGTAGGGGCAGTCAAGGGGGCTTGGCCGGAGTTCGAGTGTAAGGGTCGGCAGGACGTTTGACCTTACCTCGGCAGGGAGACCAAGCTTCCCAAGCCTAGTAGGAGAGTCAGGCAAGGGGGCTTGGCCGGAGTTCGAGTGTAAGGCTCGGCAGGACGTTCGGCCTTACCTCGGCAGGGAGACGAAGCTTCCCAAGCCTAGCAGGAGAGTCAGGCAAGGGGGCTTGGCCGGAGTTCGAGTGTAAGACTCGGCAGGACATTTGACCGTACCTCGTCAGGGAGACCAAGCTTCCCAAGCCTAGTAGGGGCAGGCAAGGGGGCTTGGCCAGAGTTCGAGTGTAAGGCTCGGCAGGACGTTTGACCTTACCTCGGCAGGGACACCAAGCTTCCCAAGCCTAGTAGGAGAGTCAGGCAAGGGGGCTTGGCCGGAGTTCGAGTGTAAGGCTCGGCAGGACGTTCGGCCTTACCACGGCAGGGAGACCAAGCTTCCCAAGTCTAGCAGGAGAGTCAGGCAAGGAAGCTTGGCCGGAGTTCGAGTGTAAGGCTCGACAGGACGTTCGACTTTACCTCGGCAGGGAGACCAAGCTTCCCAAGCCTACTAGGCTCAGGCCAGAAGGCTTGGCCAGAGTTCGAGTGTAAGGCTCGGCAGGACGTTCGACCTTACCTCGTCAGGGAGACCAAGCTTCCCAAGCCTAGTAGGGGCAGGCAAGGGGGCTTTGCCGGAGTTCGAGTGAAAGGCTCGCCAGGACGTTTGACCTTACCTCGGCAGGGAGACCAAGCTTCCCAAGCCTAGTAGGAGAGTCAGGCAAGGGGGCTTGGCCGGAGTTCGAGTGTAAGGCTCGGCAGGACGTTCGGCCTTACCTCAGCATGGAGACCAAGCTTCCCAAGCCTAGCAGGAGAGTCAGGCAAGGGGGCTTGGCCGGAGTTCGAGTGTAAGACTCGGCAGGACATTCTGCCTTACCTCGGCAGGGAGATCAAGCTTCCCAAGCCTAGTAGGAGAGTCAGGCAAGGGGGCTTGGCCGGAGTTCGAGTGTAAGGCTCGGCAGGACGTTCGACCTTACGTCGGCAGGGAGACGAAGCTTCCCAAGCCTACTAGGCTCAGGCAAGGGGGCTTGGCCAGAGTTCGAGTGTAAGACTCGGCAGGACGTTCGACCTTACCTCGGCAGGGAGACCAAGCTTCCCAAGCCTAGCAGGCGTGTCAGGCAAGGGGGCTTTGCCAAAGTTCGAGTGTAAGGCTCGACAGGACGTTCGACCTTACCTCGGCAGGGAGACCAAGCTTCCCGAGCCTAGTAGGCTCAGGCAAGGGGGCTTGGCCAGAGTTCGAGTGTAAGGCTCGGCAGGACGTTTGACCTTACCTCGTCAGGGAGACCAAGCTTCCCAAGCCTAGTAGGGGCAGGCAAGGGGGCTTGGCCGGAGTTCGAGTGTAAGGCTCGGCAGGACGTTCGGCCTGACCTCGGCAGGGAGACCAAGCTTCCCAAGCCTAGTAGGAGAGTCAGGCAAGGGGGCTTGGCCTTAGTTTGAGTGTAAGGCTCGGCAGGACGTTCGACCTTACCTCGGCAGGGAGACCAAGCTTCCCAAGCCCAGAAGGACAGTCAGGCAAGGGGGCTTGGCTGGAGTTCGAGTGTAAGGCTTGGCAGGACGTTCGGCCTGACCTCGGCAGGGAGACCAAGCTTCCCAAGCCTAGTAGGAGAGTCAGGAAAGGGGGCTTGGCCCGAGTTCGAGTGTAAGGCTCAGCAGGACGTTCAACCTTACCTCGGCAGGGAGAACAAGCTTCCCAAGCCCAGAAGGAGAGTCAGGCAAGGGGGCTTGGCCGGGGTTCGAGTGTAAGGCTCGGCAGGATGTTCGACCTTACCTCGGCAGGGAGATCAAGCTTCCCAAGACTAGAAGGGGAGTCAGGCAAGGGGGCTTGGCCCGAGTTCGAGTGTAAGGCTCGGCAGGACGTTCAACCTTACCTCGGCAGGGAGAACAAGCTTCACAAGCCCAGAAGGAGAGTCAGGCAAGGGGGCTTGGCCGGAGTTCGAGTGTAAGGCTCGGCAGGACGTTCGGCCTGACCTCGGCAGGGAGACCAAGCTTCCCAAGCCTAGCAGGCGTGTCGGGCAAGGGGGCTTTGCCGGAGTTCGGGTGTAAGGCTCGGCAGGACGTTCGACCTTACCTCGGCAGGGAGACCAAGCTTCCCAAGCGTAGTAGGCTCCGGCAAGGGGGCTTGGCTAGAGTTCGAGTGTAAGGCTCGGCAGGACGTTCGACCTTACCTCGGCAGGGAGACCAAGCTTCCCAAGACTAGTAGGAGAGTCAGGAAAGCGGGCTTGGCCGGAGTCCGAGTGTAAGGCTTGGCAGGACGTTCGGCCTTACCTCGGCAGGGAGACCAAGCTTCCCAAGCGTAGTAGGAGAGTCAGGCAAGGGGGCTTGGCCGGACTTTGAGTGTAAGTCTCGGCAGGACGTTCGACCTTACCTCGGCAGGGAGACCAAGCTTCCCAAGCCTAGTAGGAGAGTCAGGCAAGGGGGCTTGGCCGGAGTTCGAGTGTAAGGCTTGGCAGGACGTTCGGCCTTACCTCGGCAGGGAGACCAAGCTTCCCAAGCCTAGCAGGAGAGTCAGGCAAGGAAGCGTGGCCGGAGTTCGAGTGTAAGGCTCGACAGGACGTTCGACCTTACCTCGGCAGGGAGACCAAGCTTCCCGAGCCTAGTAGGCTCAGGCAAGGGGGCTTGGCCAGAGTTCGAGTGTAAGGCTCGGCAGGACGTTTGACCTTACCTCGTCAGGGAGACCAAGCTTCCCAAGCCTAGTAGGGGCAGGCAAGGGGGCTTGGCCAGAGTTCGAGTGTAAGACTCGGCAGGACGTTTGACCTTACCTTGGCAGGGAGACCAAGCTTCCCAAGCCTAGTAGGAGAGTCAGGCAAGGGGGCTTGGCCGGAGTTCGAGTGTAAGGCTCGGCAGGACGTTTGGCCTTACCTCGGCATGGAGACCAAGCTTCCCAAGCCCAGAAGGACAGTCAGGCAAGGGGGCTTGGCCGGAGTTCGAGTGTAGGACTCGGCAGGACGTTCTGCCTTACCTCGGCAGGGAGACCAAGATTCCCAAGCCTAGTAGGAGAGTCAGGAAAGCGGGCTTGGCCGGAGTCCGAGTGTAAGGCTTGGCAGGACGTTCGGCCTTACCTCGGCAGGGAGACCAAGCTTCCCAAGCGTAGTAGGAGAGTCAGGCAAGGAAGCGTGGCCGGAGTTCGACTGTAAGGCTCGACAGGACGTTCGACCTTACCTCGGCAGGGAGACCAAGCTTCCCGAGCCTAGTAGGCTCAGGCAAGGGGGCTTGGCCAGAGTTCGAGTGTAAGGCTCGGCAGGACGTTTGACCTTACCTCGTCAGGGAGACCAAGCTTCCCAAGCCTAGTAGGGGCAGGCAAGGGGGCTTTGCCGGAGTTCGAGTGAAAGGCTCGCCAGGACGTTTGACCTTACCTCGGCAGGGAGACCAAGCTTCCCAAGCCTAGTAGGAGAGTCAGGCAAGGGGGCTTGGCCGGAGTTCGAGTGTAAGGCTTGGCAGGACGTTCGGCCTTACCTCAGCATGGAGACCAAGCTTCCCAAGCCTAGCAGGAGAGTCAGGCAAGGGGGCTTGGCCGGAGTTCGAGTGTAAGACTCGGCAGGACATTCTGCCTTACCTCGGCAGGGAGATCAAGCTTCCCAAGCCTAGTAGGAGAGTCAGGCAAGGGGGCTTGGCCGGAGTTCGAGTGTAAGGCTCGGCAGGACGTTCGACCTTACGTCGGCAGGGAGACCAAGCTTCCCAAGCCTACTAGGCTCAGGCAAGGGGGCTTGGCCAGAGTTCGAGTGTAAGACTCGGCAGGACGTTCGACCTTACCTCGGCAGGGAGACCAAGCTTCCCAAGCCTAGCAGGCGTGTCAGGCAAGGGGCTTTGCCAAAGTTCGGGTGTAAGGCTCGACAGGACGTTCGACCTTACCTCGGCAGGGAGACCAAGCTTCCCGAGCCTAGTAGGCTCAGGCAAGGGGGCTTGGCCAGAGTTCGAGTGTAAGGCTCGGCAGGACGTTTGACCTTACCTCGTCAGGGAGACCAAGCTTCCCAAGCCTAGTAGGGGCAGGCAAGGGGGCTTGGCCGGAGTTCGAGTGTAAGGCTCGGCAGGACGTTCGGCCTGACCTCGGCAGGGAGACCAAGCTTCCCAAGCCTAGTAGGAGAGTCAGGCAAGGGGGCTTGGCCTTAGTTTGAGTGTAAGGCTCGGCAGGACGTTCGACCTTACCTCGGCAGGGAGACCAAGCTTCCCAAGCCCAGAAGGACAGTCAGGCAAGGGGGCTTGGCTGGAGTTCGAGTGTAAGGCTTGGCAGGACGTTCGGCCTGACCTCGGCAGGGAGACCAAGCTTCCCAAGCCTAGTAGGAGAGTCAGGAAAGGGGGCTTGGCCCGAGTTCGAGTGTAAGGCTCATCAGGACGTTCAACCTTACCTCGGCAGGGAGAACAAGCTTCCCAAGCCCAGAAGGAGAGTCAGGCAAGGGGGCTTGGCTGGGGTTCGAGTGTAAGGCTCGGCAGGATGTTCGACCTTACCTCGGCAGGGAGATCAAGCTTCCCAAGCCTAGAAGGGGAGTCAGGCAAGGGGGCTTGGCCCGAGTTCGAGTGTAAGGCTCGGCAGGACGTTCAACCTTACCTCGGCAGGCAGAACAAGCTTCACAAGCCCAGAAGGAGAGTCAGGCAAGGGGGCTTGGCCGGAGTTCGGGTGTAAGGCTCGGCAGGACGTTCGACCTTACCTCGGCAGGGAGACCAAGCTTCCCAAGCCTAGTAGGCTCCGGCAAGGGGGCTTGGCCAGAGTTCGAGTGTAAGGCTCGGCAGGACGTTCGACCTTACCTCGGCAGGGAGACCAGGCTTCCCAAGACTAGTAGGAGAGTCAGGAAAGCGGGCTTGGCCGGAGTCCGAGTGTAAGGCTTGGCAGGACGTTCGGCCTTACCTCGGCAGGGAGACCAAGCTTCCCAAGCGTAGTAGGAGAGTCAGGCAAGGGGGCTTGGCCGGATTTTGAGTGTAAGTCTCGGCAGGACGTTCGACCTTACCTCGGCAGGGAGACCAAGCTTCCCAAGCCTAGTAGGAGAGTCAGGCAAGGGGGCTTGGCCGGAGTTCGAGTGTAAGGCTTGGCAGGACGTTCGGCCTTACCTCGGCAGGGAGACCAAGCTTCCCAAGCCTAGCAGGAGAGTCAGGCAAGGAAGCGTGGCCGGAGTTCGAGTGTAAGGCTCGACAGGACGTTCGACCTTACCTCGGCAGGGAGACCAAGCTTCCCGAGCCTAGTAGGCTCAGGCAAGGGGGCTTGGCCAGAGTTCGAGTGTAAGGCTCGGCAGGACGTTTGACCTTACCTCGTCAGGGAGACCAAGCTTCCCAAGCCTAGTAGGGGCAGGCAAGGGGGCTTGGCCAGAGTTCGAGTGTAAGACTCGGCAGGACGTTTGACCTTACCTTGGCAGGGAGACCAAGCTTCCCAAGCCTAGTAGGAGAGTCAGGCAAGGGGGCTTGGCCGGAGTTCGAGTGTAAGGCTCGGCAGGACGTTTGGCCTTACCTCGGCATGGAGACCAAGCTTCCCAAGCCCAGAAGGACAGTCAGGCAAGGGGGCTTGGCCGGAGTTCGAGTGTAGGACTCGGCAGGACGTTCTGCCTTACCTCGGCAGGGAGACCAAGCTTCCCAAGCCTAGTAGGAGAGTCAGGAAAGCGGGCTTGGCCGGAGTCCGAGTGTAAGGCTTGGCAGGACGTTCGGCCTTACCTCGGCAGGGAGACCAAGCTTCCCAAGCGTAGTAGGAGAGTCAGGCAAGGAAGCGTGGCCGGAGTTCGAGTGTAACGCTCGACAGGACGTTCGACCTTACCTCGGCAGGGAGACCAAGCTTCCCGAGCCTAGTAGGCTCAGGCAAGGGGGCTTGGCCAGAGTTCGAGTGTAAGGCTCGGCAGGACGTTTGACCTTACCTCGTCAGGGAGACCAAGCTTCCCAAGCCTAGTAGGGGCAGGCAAGGGGGCTTGGCCAGAGTTCGAGTGTAAGACTTGGCAGGACGTTTGACCTTACCTCGGCAGGGAGACCAAGCTTCCCAAGCCTAGTAGGAGAGTCAGGCAAGGGGGCTTGGCCGGAGTTCGAGTGTAAGGCTCGGCAGGACGTTCGGCCTTACCTCGGCAGGGAGACCAAGCTTCCCAAGCCTAGCAGGAGAGTCAGGCAAGGGGGCTTGGCCGGAGTTCGAGTGCAAGACTCGGCAGGACGTTTGACCTTACCTCGTCAGGGAGACCAAGCTTCCCAAGCCTAGTAGGGGCAGGCAAGGAAGCTTGGCCGGAGTTCGAGTGTAAGGGTCGGCAGGGCGTTTGACCTTACCTCGGCAGGGAGACCAAGCTTCCCAAGCCTAGCAGGCGTGTCAGGCAAGGGGGCTTTGCCGGAGTTCGGGTGTAAGCCTCGGCAGGACGTTCGACCTTACCTCGGCTGGGAGACCAAGCTTCCCAAGCCTAGTAGGCTCTGGCCAGGGGGCTTGGCCAGAGTTCGAGTGTAAGACTCGGCAGGACGTTCGACCTTACCTCAGCAGGGAGACCAAGCTTCCCAAGCCTAGTAGGAGAGTCAGGCAAGGGGGCTTGGCCCGAGTTCGAGTGTAAGGCTCGGCAGGACGTTCAACCTTACCTCGGCAGGGAGACCAAGTTTCCCAAGCCCAGAAGGAGAGTCAGGCAAGGGGGCTTGGCCGGAGTTCGAGTGTAAGGCTTGGCAGGACGTTCGGCCTTACCTCGGCAGTGAGACCAAGGTTCCCAAGCCTAGCAGGCGTGTCAGGCAAGGGGGCTTTGCCAGAGTTCGAGTGTAAGGCTCGGCAGGACGTTTGACATTACCTCGTCAGGGAGACCAAGCTTCCCAAGCCTAGTAGGGGCAGTCAAGGGGGCTTGGCCGGAGTTCGAGTGTAAGGGTCGGCAGGACGTTTGACCTTACCTCGGCAGGGAGACCAAGCTTCCCAAGCCTAGTAGGAGAGTCAGGCAAGGGGGCTTGGCCGGAGTTCGAGTGTAAGGCTCGGCAGGACGTTCGGCCTTACCTCGGCAGGGAGACGAAGCTTCCCAAGCCTAGCAGGAGAGTCAGGCAAGGGGGCTTGGCCGGAGTTCGAGTGTAAGACTCGGCAGGACGTTTGACCGTACCTCGTCAGGGAGACCAAGCTTCCCAAGCCTAGTAGGGGCAGGCAAGGGGGCTTGGCCAGAGTTCGAGTGTAAGGCTCGGCAGGACGTTCGACCTTACCTCGGCAGGGACACCAAGCTTCCCAAGCCTAGTAGGGGCAGGCAAGGGGGCTTTGCCGGAGTTCGAGTGAAAGGCTCGCCAGGACGTTTGACCTTACCTCGGCAGGGAGACCAAGCTTCCCAAGCCTAGTAGGAGAGTCAGGCAAGGGGGCTTGGCCGGAGTTCGAGTGTAAGGCTCGGCAGGACGTTCGACCTTACGTCGGCAGGGAGACGAAGCTTCCCAAGCCTACTCGGCTCAGGCAAGGGGGCTTGGCCAGAGTTCGAGTGTAAGACTCGGCAGGACGTTCGACCTTACCTCGGCAGGGAGACCAAGCTTCCCAAGCCTAGCAGGCGTGTCAGGCAAGGGGGCTTTGCCAAAGTTCGGGTGTAAGGCTCGACAGGACGTTCGACCTTACCTCGGCAGGGAGACCAAGCTTCCCGAGCCTAGTAGGCTCAGGCAAGGGGGCTTGGCCAGAGTTCGAGTGTAAGGCTCGGCAGGACGTTTGACCTTACCTCGTCAGGGAGACCAAGCTTCCCAAGCCTAGTAGGGGCAGGCAAGGGGGCTTGGCCGGAGTTCGAGTGTAAGGCTCGGCAGGACGTTCGGCCTGACCTCGGCAGGGAGACCAAGCTTCCCAAGCCTAGTAGGAGAGTCAGGCAAGGGGGCTTGGCCTTAGTTTGAGTGTAAGGCTCGGCAGGACGTTCGACCTTACCTCGGCAGGGAGACCAAGCTTCCCAAGCCCAGAAGGACAGTCAGGCAAGGGGGCTTGGCTGGAGTTCGAGTGTAAGGCTTGGCAGGACGTTCGGCCTGACCTCGGCAGGGAGACCAAGCTTCCCAAGCCTAGTAGGAGAGTCAGGAAAGGGGGCTTGGCCCGAGTTCGAGTGTAAGGCTCATCAGGACGTTCAACCTTACCTCGGCAGGGAGAACAAGCTTCCCAAGCCCAGAAGGAGAGTCAGGCAAGGGGGCTTGGCCGGGGTTCGAGTGTAAGGCTCGGCAGGATGTTCGACCTTACCTCGGCAGGGAGATCAAGCTTCCCAAGCCTAGAAGGGGAGTCAGGCAAGGGGGCTTGGCCCGAGTTCGAGTGTAAGGCTCGGCAGGACGTTCAACCTTACCTCGGCAGGGAGAACAAGCTTCACAAGCCCAGAAGGAGAGTCAGGCAAGGGGGCTTGGCCGGAGTTCGAGTGTAAGGCTCGGCAGGACGTTCGGCCTGACCTCGGCAGGGAGACCAAGCTTCCCAAGCCTAGCAGGCGTGTCGGGCAAGGGGGCTTTGCCGGAGTTCGGGTGTAAGGCTCGGCAGGACGTTCGACCTTACCTCGGCAGGGAGACCAAGCTTCCCAAGCCTAGTAGGCTCCGGCAAGGGGGCTTGGCCAGAGTTCGAGTGTAAGGCTCGGCAGGACGTTCGACCTTACCTCGGCAGGGAGACCAAGCTTCCCAAGACTAGTAGGAGAGTCAGGAAAGCGGGCTTGGCCGGAGTCCGAGTGTAAGGCTTGGCAGGACGTTCGGCCTTACCTCGGCAGGGAGACCAAGCTTCCCAAGCGTAGTAGGAGAGTCAGGCAAGGGGGCTTGGCCGGACTTTGAGTGTAAGTCTCGGCAGGACGTTCGACCTTACCTCGGCAGGGAGACCAAGCTTCCCAAGCCTAGTAGGAGAGTCAGGCAAGGGGGCTTGGCCGGATTTCGAGTGTAAGGCTTGGCAGGACGTTCGGCCTTACCTCGGCAGGGAGACCAAGCTTCCCAAGCCTAGTAGGGGCAGGCAAGGGGGCTTGGCCAGAGTTCGAGTGTAAGACTCGGCAGGACGTTTGACCTTACCTTGGCAGGGAGACCAAGCTTCCCAAGCCTAGTAGGAGAGTCAGGCAAGGGGGCTTGGCCGGAGTTCGAGTGTAAGGCTCGGCAGGACGTTTGGCCTTACCTCGGCGTGGAGACCAAGCTTCCCAAGCCCAGAAGGACAGTCAGGCAAGGGGGCTTGGCCGGAGTTCGAGTGTAGGACTCGGCAGGACGTTCGGCCTTACCTCAGCATGGAGACCAAGCTTCCCAAGCCTAGCAGGAGAGTCAGGCAAGGGGGCTTGGCCGGAGTTCGAGTGTAAGACTCGGCAGGACATTCTGCCTTACCTCGGCAGGGAGATCAAGCTTCCCAAGCCTAGTAGGAGAGTCAGGCAAGGGGGCTTGGCCGGAGTTCGAGTGTAAGGCTCGGCAGGACGTTCGACCTTACGTCGGCAGGGAGACCAAGCTTCCCAAGCCTACTAGGCTCAGGCAAGGGGGCTTGGCCAGAGTTCGAGTGTAAGACTCGGCAGGACGTTCGACCTTACCTCGGCAGGGAGACCAAGCTTCCCAAGCCTAGCAGGCGTGTCAGGAAAGGGGGCTTTGCCAAAGTTCGGGTGTAAGGCTCGACAGGACGTTCGACCTTACCTCGGCAGGGAGACCAAGCTTCCCGAGCCTAGTAGGCTCAGGCAAGGGGGCTTGGCCAGAGTTCGAGTGTAAGGCTCGGCAGGACGTTTGACCTTACCTCGTCAGGGAGACCAAGCTTCCCAAGCCTAGTAGGGGCAGGCAAGGGGGCTTGGCCGGAGTTCGAGTGTAAGGCTCGGCAGGACGTTCGGCCTGACCTCGGCAGGGAGACCAAGCTTCCCAAGCCTAGTAGGAGAGTCAGGCAAGGGGGCTTGGCCTTAGTTTGAGTGTAAGGCTCGGCAGGACGTTCGACCTTACCTCGGCAGGGAGACCAAGCTTCCCAAGCCCAGAAGGACAGTCAGGCAAGGGGGCTTGGCTGGAGTTCGAGTGTAAGGCTTGGCAGGACGTTCGGCCTGACCTCGGCAGGGAGACCAAGCTTCCCAAGCCTAGTAGGAGAGTCAGGAAAGGGGGCTTGGCCCGAGTTCGAGTGTAAGGCTCATCAGGACGTTCAACCTTACCTCGGCAGGGAGAACAAGCTTCCCAAGCCCAGAAGGAGAGTCAGGCAAGGGGGCTTGGCCGGGGTTCGAGTGTAAGGCTCGGCAGGATGTTCGACCTTACCTCGGCAGGGAGATCAAGCTTCCCAAGCCTAGAAGGGGAGTCAGGCAAGGGGGCTTGGCCCGAGTTCGAGTGTAAGGCTCGGCAGGACGTTCAACCTTACCTCGGCAGGCAGAACAAGCTTCACAAGCCCAGAAGGAGAGTCAGGCAAGGGGGCTTGGCCGGAGTTCGGGTGTAAGGCTCGGCAGGACGTTCGACCTTACCTCGGCAGGGAGACCAAGCTTCCCAAGCCTAGTAGGCTCCGGCAAGGGGGCTTGGCCAGAGTTCGAGTGTAAGGCTCGGCAGGACGTTCGACCTTACCTCGGCAGGGAGACCAAGCTTCCCAAGACTAGTAGGAGAGTCAGGAAAGCGGGCTTGGCCGGAGTCCGAGTGTAAGGCTTGGCAGGACGTTCGGCCTTACCTCGGCAGGGAGACCAAGCTTCCCAAGCGTAGTAGGAGAGTCAGGCAAGGGGGCTTGGCCGGACTTTGAGTGTAAGTCTCGGCAGGACGTTCGACCTTACCTCGGCAGGGAGACCAAGCTTCCCAAGCCTAGTAGGAGAGTCAGGCAAGGGGGCTTGGCCGGATTTCGAGTGTAAGGCTTGGCAGGACGTTCGGCCTTACCTCGGCAGGGAGACCAAGCTTCCCAAGCCTAGCAGGAGAGTCAGGCAAGGAAGCGTGGCCGGAGTTCGAGTGTAAGGCTCGACAGGACGTTCGACCTTACCTCGGCAGGGAGACCAAGCTTCCCGAGCCTAGTAGGCTCAGGCAAGGGGGCTTGGCCAGAGTTCGAGTGTAAGGCTCGGCAGGACGTTTGACCTTACCTCGTCAGGGAGACCAAGCTTCCCAAGCCTAGTAGGGGCAGGCAAGGGGGCTTGGCCAGAGTTCGAGTGTAAGACTCGGCAGGACGTTTGACCTTACCTTGGCAGGGAGACCAAGCTTCCCAAGCCTAGTAGGAGAGTCAGGCAAGGGGGCTTGGCCGGAGTTCGAGTGTAAGGCTCGGCAGGACGTTTGGCCTTACCTCGGCATGGAGACCAAGCTTCCCAAGCCCAGAAGGACAGTCAGGCAAGGGGGCTTGGCCGGAGTTCGAGTGTAGGACTCGGCAGGACGTTCTGCCTTACCTCGGCAGGGAGACCAAGCTTCCCAAGCCTAGTAGGAGAGTCAGGAAAGCGGGCTTGGCCGGAGTCCGAGTGTAAGGCTTGGCAGGACGTTCGGCCTTACCTCGGCAGGGAGACCAAGCTTCCCAAGCGTAGTAGGAGAGTCAGGCAAGGAAGCGTGGCCGGAGTTCGAGTGTAACGCTCGACAGGACGTTCGACCTTACCTCGGCAGGGAGACCAAGCTTCCCGAGCCTAGTAGGCTCAGGCAAGGGGGCTTGGCCAGAGTTCGAGTGTAAGGCTCGGCAGGACGTTTGACCTTACCTCGTCAGGGAGACCAAGCTTCCCAAGCCTAGTAGGGGCAGGCAAGGGGGCTTGGCCAGAGTTCGAGTGTAAGACTTGGCAGGACGTTTGACCTTACCTCGGCAGGGAGACCAAGCTTCCCAAGCCTAGTAGGAGAGTCAGGCAAGGGGGCTTGGCCGGAGTTCGAGTGTAAGGCTCGGCAGGACGTTCGGCCTTACCTCGGCAGGGAGACCAAGCTTCCCAAGCCTAGCAGGAGAGTCAGGCAAGGGGGCTTGGCCGGAGTTCGAGTGCAAGACTCGGCAGGACGTTTGACCTTACCTCGTCAGGGAGACCAAGCTTCCCAAGCCTAGTAGGGGCAGGCAAGGAAGCTTGGCCGGAGTTCGAGTGTAAGGGTCGGCAGGACGTTTGACCTTACCTCGGCAGGGAGACCAAGCTTCCCAAGCCTAGCAGGCGTGTCAGGCAAGGGGGCTTTGCCGGAGTTCGGGTGTAAGGCTCGGCAGGACGTTCGACCTTACCTCGGCTGGGAGACCAAGCTTCCCAAGCCTAGTAGGCTCTGGCCAGGGGGCTTGGCCAGAGTTCGAGTGTAAGACTCGGCAGGACGTTCGACCTTACCTCGGCAGGGAGACCAAGCTTCCCAAGCCTAGTAGGAGAGTCAGGCAAGGGGGCTTGGCCCGAGTTCGAGTGTAAGGCTCGGCAGGACGTTCAACCTTACCTCGGCAGGGAGACCAAGTTTCCCAAGCCCAGAAGGAGAGTCAGGCAAGGGGGCTTGGCCGGAGTTCGAGTGTAAGGCTTGGCAGGACGTTCGGCCTTACCTCGGCAGTGAGACCAAGGTTCCCAAGCCTAGCAGGCGTGTCAGGCAAGGGGGCTTTGCCAGAGTTCGAGTGTAAGGCTCGGCAGGACGTTTGACCTTACCTCGTCAGGGAGACCAAGCTTCCCAAGCCTAGTAGGGGCAGTCAAGGGGGCTTGGCCGGAGTTCGAGTGTAAGGGTCGGCAGGACGTTTGACCTTACCTCGGCAGGGAGACCAAGCTTCCCAAGCCTAGTAGGAGAGTCAGGCAAGGGGGCTTGGCCGGAGTTCGAGTGTAAGGCTCGGCAGGACGTTCGGCCTTACCTCGGCAGGGAGACGAAGCTTCCCAAGCCTAGCAGGAGAGTCAGGCAAGGGGGCTTGGCCGGAGTTCGAGTGTAAGACTCGGCAGGACGTTTGACCGTACCTCGTCAGGGAGACCAAGCTTCCCAAGCCTAGTAGGGTCAGGCAAGGGGGCTTGGCCAGAGTTCGAGTGTAAGGCTCGGCAGGACGTTTGACCTTACCTCGGCAGGGACACCAAGCTTCCCAAGGCTAGTAGGAGAGTCAGGCAAGGGGGCTTGGCCGGAGTTCGAGTGTAAGGCTCGGCAGGACGTTCGGCCTTACCACGGCAGGGAGACCAAGCTTCCCAAGCCGAGCAGGAGAGTCAGGCAAGGAAGCTTGGCCGGAGTTCGAGTGTAAGGCTCGACAGGACGTTCGACTTTACCTCGGCAGGGAGACCAAGCTTCCCAAGCCTACTAGGCTCAGGCCAGAAGGCTTGGCCAGAGTTCGAGTGTAAGGCTCGGCAGGACGTTCGACCTTACCTCGTCAGGGAGACCAAGCTTCCCAAGCCTAGTAGGGGCAGGCAAGGGGGCTTTGCCGGAGTTCGAGTGAAAGGCTCGCCAGGACGTTTGACCTTACCTCGGCAGGGAGACCAAGCTTCCCAAGCCTAGTAGGAGAGTCAGGCAAGGGGGCTTGGCCGGAGTTCGAGTGTAAGGCTCGGCAGGGCGTTCGGCCTTACCTCAGCATGGAGACCAAGTTTCCCAAGCCTAGCAGGAGAGTCAGGCAAGGGAGCTTGGCCGGAGTTCGAGTGTAAGACTCGGCAGGACATTCTGCCTTACCTCGGCAGGGAGATCAAGCTTCCCAAGCCTAGTAGGAGAGTCAGGCAAGGGGGCTTGGCCGGAGTTCGAGTGTAAGGCTCGGCAGGACGTTCGACCTTACGTCGGCAGGGAGACGAAGCTTCCCAAGCCTACTAAACTCAGGCAAGGGGGCTTGGCCAGAGTTCGAGTGTAAGACTCGGCAGGACGTTCGACCTTACCTCGGCAGGGAGACCAAGCTTCCCAAGCCTAGCAGGCGTGTCAGGCAAGGGGGCTTTGCCAAAGTTCGAGTGTAAGGCTCGACAGGACGTTCGACCTTACCTCGGCAGGGAGACCAAGCTTCCCGAGCCTAGTAGGCTCAGGCAAGGGGGCTTGGCCAGAGTTCGAGTGTAAGGCTCGGCAGGACGTTTGACCTTACCTCGTCAGGGAGACCAAGCTTCCCAAGCCTAGTAGGGGCAGGCAAGGGGGCTTGGCCGGAGTTCGAGTGTAAGGCTCGGCAGGACGTTCGGCCTGACCTCGGCAGGGAGACCAAGCTTCCCAAGCCTAGTGGGAGAGTCAGGCAAGGGGGCTTGGCCTTAGTTTGAGTGTAAGGCTCGGCAGGACGTTCGACCTTACCTCGGCAGGGAGACCAAGCTTCCCAAGCCCAGAAGGACAGTCAGGCAAGGGGGCTTGGCTGGAGTTCGAGTGTAAGGCTTGGCAGGACGTTCGGCCTGACCTCGGCAGGGAGACCAAGCTTCCCAAGCCTAGTAGGAGAGTCAGGAAAGGGGGCTTGGCCCGAGTTCGAGTGTAAGGCTCAGCAGGACGTTCAACCTTACCTCGGCAGGGAGATCAAGCTTCCCAAGCCTAGAAGGGGAGTCAGGCAAGGGGGCTTGGCCCGAGTTCGAGTGTAAGGCTCGGCAGGACGTTCAACCTTACCTCGGCAGGGAGAACAAGCTTCACAAGCCCAGAAGGAGAGTCAGGCAAGGGGGCTTGGCCGGAGTTCGAGTGTAAGGCTCGGCAGGACGTTCGGCCTGACGTCGGCAGGGAGACCAAGCTTCCCAAGCCTAGCAGGCGTGTCGGGCAAGGGGGCTTTGCCGGAGTTCGGGTGTAAGGCTCGGCAGGACGTTCGACCTTACCTCGGCAGGGAGACCAAGCTTCCCAAGCCTAGTAGGCTCCGGCAAGGGGGCTTGGCCAGAGTTCGAGTGTAAGGCTCGGCAGGACGTTCGACCTTACCTCGGCAGGGAGACCAAGCTTCCCAAGACTAGTAGGAGAGTCAGGAAAGCGGGCTTGGCCGGAGTCCGAGTGTAAGGCTTGGCAGGACGTTCGGCCTTACCTCGGCAGGGAGACCAAGCTTCCCAAGCGTAGTAGGAGAGTCAGGCAAGGGGGCTTGGCCGGACTTTGAGTGTAAGTCTCGGCAGGACGTTCGACCTTACCTCGGCAGGGAGACCAAGCTTCCCAAGCCTAGTAGGAGAGTCAGGCAAGGGGGCTTGGCCGGAGTTCGAGTGTAAGGCTTGGCAGGACGTTCGGCCTTACCTCGGCAGGGAGACCAAGCTTCCCAAGCCTAGCAGGAGAGTCAGGCAAGGAAGCGTGGCCGGAGTTCGAGTGTAAGGCTCGACAGGACGTTCGACCTTACCTCGGCAGGGAGACCAAGCTTCCCGAGCCTAGTAGGCTCAGGCAAGGGGGCTTGGCCAGAGTTCGAGTGTAAGGCTCGGCAGGACGTTTGACCTTACCTCGTCAGGGAGACCAAGCTTCCCAAGCCTAGTAGGGGCAGGCAAGGGGGCTTGGCCAGAGTTCGAGTGTAAGACTTGGCAGGACGTTTGACCTTACCTCGGCAGGGAGACCAAGCTTCCCAAGCCTAGTAGGAGAGTCAGGCAAGGGGGCTTGGCCGGAGTTCGAGTGTAAGGCTCGGCAGGACGTTCGGCCTTACCTCGGCAGGGAGACCAAGCTTCCCAAGGCTAGCAGGAGAGTCAGGCAAGGGGGCTTGGCCGGAGTTCGAGTGCAAGACTCGGCAGGACGTTTGACCTTACCTCGTCAGGGAGACCAAGCTTCCCGAGCCTAGTAGGCTCAGGCAAGCGGGCTTGGCCAGAGTTCAAGTGTAAGGCTCGGCAGGACGTTTGACCTTACCTCGTCAGGGAGACCAAGCTTCCCAAGCCTAGTAGGGGCAGGCAAGGAAGCTTGGCCGGAGTTCGAGTGTAAGGGTCGGCAGGACGTTTGACCTTACCTCGGCAGGGAGACCAAGCTTCCCAAGCCTAGCAGGCGTGTCAGGCAAGGGGGCTTTGCCGGAGTTCGGGTGTAAGGCTCGGCAGGACGTTCGACCTTACCTCGGCAGGGAGACCAAGCTTCCCAAGCCTAGTAGGCTCTGGCAAGGGGGCTTGGCCAGAGTTCGAGTGTAAGACTCGGCAGGACGTTCGACCTTACCTCGGCAGGGAGACCAAGCTTCCCAAGCCTAGTAGGAGAGTCAGGAAAGCGGGCTTGGCCGGAGTCCGAGGGTAAGGCTTGGCAGGACGTTCGGCCTTACCTCGGCAGGGAGACCAAGCTTCCCAAGCGTAGTAGGAGAGTCAGGCAAGGAAGCGTGGCCGGAGTTCGAGTGTAAGGCTCGACAGGACGTTCGACCTTACCTCGGCAGGGAGACCAAGCTTCCCGAGCCTAGTAGGCTCAGGCAAGGGGGCTTGGCCAGAGTTCGAGTGTAAGGCTCGGCAGGACGTTTGACCTTACCTCGTCAGGGAGACCAAGCTTCCCAAGCCTAGTAGGAGAGTCAGGCAAGGGGGCTTGGCCGGAGTTCGAGTGTAAGGCTCGGCAGGACTTTCGGCCTTACCTCGGCATGGAGACCAAGCTTCCCAAGCCCAGAAGGACAGTCAGGCAAGGGGGCTTGGCCGGAGTTCGAGTGTAAGACTCGGCAGGACGTTCTGCCTTACCTCGGCAGGGAGACCAAGCTTCCCAAGCCTAGTAGGAGAGTCAGGAAAGCGGGCTTGGCCGGAGTCCGAGTGTAAGGCTTGGCAGGACCTTCGGCCTTACCTCGGCAGGGAGACCAAGCTTCCCAAGCGTAGTAGGAGAGTCAGGCAAGGGGGCTTGGCCGGACTTTGAGTGTAAGTCTCGGCAGGACGTTCGACCTTACCTCGGCAGGGAGACCAAGCTTCCCAAGCCTAGTAGGAGAATCAGGCAAGGGGGCTTGGCCGGAGTTCGAGTGTAAGGCTTGGCAGGACGTTCGGCCTTACCTCGGCAGGGAGACCAAGCTTCCCAAGCCTAGCAGGGGAGTCAGGCAAGGGGGCTTGGCCAGAGTTCGAGTGTAAGACTCGGCAGGACGTTTGACCTTACCTCGTCAGGGAGACCAAGCTTCCCAAGCCTAGTAGGGGCAGGCAAGGAAGCTTGGCCGGAGTTCGAGTGTAAGGGTCGGCAGGACGTTTGACCTTACCTCGGCAGGGAGACCAAGCTTCCCAAGCCTAGCAGGCGTGTCAGGCAAGGGGGCTTTGCCGGAGTTCGGGTGTAAGGCTCGGCAGGTCGTTCGACCTTACCTCGGCTGGGAGACCAAGCTTCCCAAGCCTAGTAGGCTCTGGCCAGGGGGCTTGGCCAGAGTTCGAGTGTAAGACTCGGCAGGACGTTCGACCTTACCTCGGCAGGGAGACCAAGCTTCCCAAGCCTAGTAGGAGAGTCAGGCAAGGGGGCTTGGCCCGAGTTCGAGTGTAAGGCTCGGCAGGACGTTCAACCTTACCTCGGCAGGGAGACCAAGTTTCCCAAGCCCAGAAGGAGAGTCAGGCAAGGGGGCTTGGCCGGAGTTCGAGTGTAAGGCTTGGCAGGACGTTCGGCCTTACCTCGGCAGTGAGACCAAGGTTCCCAAGCCTAGCAGGCGTGTCAGGCAAGGGGGCTTGGCCAGAGTTCGAGTGTAAGGCTCGGCAGGACGTTTGACCTTACCTCGTCAGGGAGACCAAGCTTCCCAAGCCTAGTAGGGGCAGTCAAGGGGGCTTGGCCGGAGTTCGAGCGTAAGGGTCGGCAGGACGTTTGACCTTACCTCGGCAGGGAGACCAAGCTTCCCAAGCCTAGTAGGAGAGTCAGGCAAGGGGGCTTGGCCGGAGTTCGAGTGTAAGGCTCGGCAGGACGTTCGGCCTTACCTCGGCAGGGAGACGAAGCTTCCCAAGCCTAGCAGGAGAGTCAGGCAAGGGGGCTTGGCCGGAGTTCGAGTGTAAGACTCGGCAGGACGTTTGACCGTACCTCGTCAGGGAGACCAAGCTTCCCAAGCCTAGTAGGGGCAGGCAAGGGGGCTTGGCCAGAGTTCGAGTGTAAGGCTCGGCAGGACGTTTGACCTTACCTCGGCAGGGACACCAAGCTTCCCAAGGCTAGTAGGAGAGTCAGGCAAGGGGGCTTGGCCGGAGTTCGAGTGTAAGGCTCGGCAGTACGTTCGGCCTTACCACGGCAGGGAGACCAAGCTTCCCAAGCCGAGCAGGAGAGTCAGGCAAGGAAGCTTGGCCGGAGTTCGAGTGTAAGGCTCGACAGGACGTTCGACTTTACCTCGGCAGGGAGACCAAGCTTCCCAAGCCTACTAGGCTCAGGCCAGAAGGCTTGGCCAGAGTTCGAGTGTAAGGCTCGGCAGGACGTTCGACCTTACCTCGTCAGGGAGACCAAGCTTCCCAAGCCTAGTAGGGGCAGGCAAGGGGGCTTTGCCGGAGTTCGAGTGAAAGGCTCGCCAGGACGTTTGACCTTACCTCGGCAGGGAGACCAAGCTTCCCAAGCCTAGTAGGAGAGTCAGGCAAGGGGGCTTGGCCGGAGTTCGAGTGTAAGGCTCGGCAGGGCGTTCGGCCTTACCTCAGCATGGAGACCAAGCTTCCCAAGCCTAGCAGGAGAGTCAGGCAAGGGAGCTTGGCCGGAGTTCGAGTGTAAGACTCGGCAGGACATTCTGCCTTACCTCGGCAGGGAGATCAAGCTTCCCAAGCCTAGTAGGAGAGTCAGGCAAGGGGGCTTGGCCGGAGTTCGAGTGTAAGGCTCGGCAGGACGTTCGACCTTACGTCGGCAGGGAGACGAAGCTTCCCAAGCCTACTAGGCTCAGGCAAGGGGGCTTGGCCAGAGTTCGAGTGTAAGACTCGGCAGGACGTTCGACCTTACCTCGGCAGGGAGACCAAGCTTCCCAAGCCTAGCAGGCGTGTCAGGCAAGGGGGCTTTGCCAAAGTTCGAGTGTAAGGCTCGACAGGACGTTCGACCTTACCTCGGCAGGGAGACCAAGCTTCCCGAGCCTAGTAGGCTCAGGCAAGGGGGCTTGGCCAGAGTTCGAGTGTAAGGCTCGGCAGGACGTTTGACCTTACCTCGTCAGGGAGACCAAGCTTCCCAAGCCTAGTAGGGGCAGGCAAGGGGGCTTGGCCGGAGTTCGAGTGTAAGGCTCGGCAGGACGTTCGGCCTGACCTCGGCAGGGAGACCAAGCTTCCCAAGCCTAGTGGGAGAGTCAGGCAAGGGGGCTTGGCCTTAGTTTGAGTGTAAGGCTCGGCAGGACGTTCGACCTTACCTCGGCAGGGAGACCAAGCTTCCCAAGCCCAGAAGGACAGTCAGGCAAGGGGGCTTGGCTGGAGTTCGAGTGTAAGGCTTGGCAGGACGTTCGGCCTGACCTCGGCAGGGAGACCAAGCTTCCCAAGCCTAGTAGGAGAGTCAGGAAAGGGGGCTTGGCCCGAGTTCAAGTGTAAGGCTCAGCAGGACGTTCAACCTTACCTCGGCAGGGAGATCAAGCTTCCCAAGCCTAGAAGGGGAGTCAGGCAAGGGGGCTTGGCCCGAGTTCGAGTGTAAGGCTCGGCAGGACGTTCAACCTTACCTCGGCAGGGAGAACAAGCTTCACAAGCCCAGAAGGAGAGTCAGGCAAGGGGGCTTGGCCGGAGTTCGAGTGTAAGGCTCGGCAGGACGTTCGGCCTGACCTCGGCAGGGAGACCAAGCTTCCCAAGCCTAGCAGGCGTGTCGGGCAAGGGGGCTTTGCCGGAGTTCGGGTGTAAGGCTCGGCAGGACGTTCGACCTTACCTCGGCAGGGAGACCAAGCTTCCCAAGCCTAGTAGGCTCCGGCAAGGGGGCTTGGCCAGAGTTCGAGTGTAAGGCTCGGCAGGACGTTCGACCTTACCTCGGCAGGGAGACCAAGCTTCCCAAGACTAGTAGGAGAGTCAGGAAAGCGGGCTTGGCCGGAGTCCGAGTGTAAGGCTTGGCAGGACGTTCGGCCTTACCTCGGCAGGGAGACCAAGCTTCCCAAGCGTAGTAGGAGAGTCAGGCAAGGGGGCTTGGCCGGACTTTGAGTGTAAGTCTCGGCAGGACGTTCGACCTTACCTCGGCAGGGAGACCAAGCTTCCCAAGCCTAGTAGGAGAGTCAGGCAAGGGGGCTTGGCCCGAGTTCGAGTGTAAGGCTCGGCAGGACGTTCAACCTTACCTCGGCAGGGAGACCAAGCTTCCCAAGCCTAGCAGGAGAGTCAGGCAAGGAAGCGTGGCCGGAGTTCGAGTGTAAGGCTCGACAGGACGTTCGACCTTACCTCGGCAGGGAGACCAAGCTTCCCGAGCCTAGTAGGCTCAGGCAAGGGGGCTTGGCCAGAGTTCGAGTGTAAGGCTCGGCAGGACGTTTGACCTTACCTCGTCAGGGAGACCAAGCTTCCCAAGCCTAGTAGGGGCAGGCAAGGGGGCTTGGCCAGAGTTCGAGTGTAAGACTTGGCAGGACGTTTGACCTTACCTCGGCAGGGAGACCAAGCTTCCCAAGCCTAGTAGGAGAGTCAGGCAAGGGGGCTTGGCCGGAGTTCGAGTGTAAGGCTCGGCAGGACGTTCGGCCTTACCTCGGCAGGGAGACCAAGCTTCCCAAGCCTAGCAGGAGAGTCAGGCAAGGGGGCTTGGCCGGAGTTCGAGTGCAAGACTCGGCAGGACGTTTGACCTTACCTCGTCAGGGAGACCAAGCTTCCCAAGCCTAGTAGGGGCAGGCAAGGAAGCTTGGCCGGAGTTCGAGTGTAAGGGTCGGCAGGACGTTTGACCTTACCTCGGCAGGGAGACCAAGCTTCCCAAGCCTAGCAGGCGTGTCAGGCAAGGGGGCTTTGCCGGAGTTCGGGTGTAAGGCTCGGCAGGACGTTCGACCTTACCTCGGCTGGGAGACCAAGCTTCCCAAGCCTAGTAGGCTCTGGCAAGGGGGCTTGGCCAGAGTTCGAGTGTAAGACTCAGCAGGACGTTCGACCTTACCTCGGCAGGGAGACCAAGCTTCCCAAGCCTAGTAGGAGAGTCAGGAAAGCGGGCTTGGCCGGAGTCCGAGTGTAAGGCTTGGCAGGACGTTCGGCCTTACCTCGGCAGGGAGACCAAGCTTCCCAAGCGTAGTAGGAGAGTCAGGCAAGGGGGCTTGGCCGGACTTTGAGTGTAAGTCTCGGCAGGACGTTCGACCTTACCTCGGCAGGGAGACCAAGCTTCCCAAGCCTAGTAGGAGAGTCAGGCAAGGGGGCTTGGCCGGAGTTCGAGTGTAAGGCCTGGCAGGACGTTCGGCCTTACCTCGGCAGGGAGACCAAGCTTCCCAAGCCTAGCAGGAGAGTCAGGCAAGGAAGCGTGGCCGGAGTTCGAGTGTAAGGCTCGACAGGACGTTCGACCTTACCTCGGTAGGGAGACCAAGCTTCCCGAGCCTAGTAGGCTCAGGCAAGGGGGCTTGGCCAGAGTTCGAGTGTAAGGCTCGGCAGGACGTTTGACCTTACCTCGTCAGGGAGACCAAGCTTCCCAAGCCTAGTAGGGGCAGGCAAGGGGGCTTGGCCAGAGTTCGAGTGTAAGACTCGGCAGGACGTTTGACCTTACCTTGGCAGGGAGACCAAGCTTCCCAAGCCTAGTAGGAGAGTCAGGCAAGGGGGCTTGGCCGGAGTTCGAGTGTAAGGCTCGGCAGGACGTTTGGCCTTACCTCGGCATGAAGACCAAGCTTCCCAAGCCCAGAAGGACAGTCAGGCAAGGGGGCTTGGCCGGAGTTCGAGTGTAGGACTCGGCAGGACGTTCTGCCTTACCTCGGCAGGGAGACCAAGCTTCCCAAGCCTAGTAGGAGAGTCAGGAAAGCGGGCTTGGCCGGAGTCCGAGTGTAAGGCTTGGCAGGACGTTCGGCCTTACCTCGGCAGGGAGACCAAGCTTCCCAAGCCTAGTAGGAGAGTCAGGCAAGGGGGCTTGGCCGGACTTTGAGTGTAAGTCTCGGCAGGACGTTCGACCTTACCTCGGCAGGGAGACCAAGCTTCCCAAGCCTAGTAGGAGAATCAGGCAAGGGGGCTTGGCCGGAGTTCGAGTGTAAGGCTCGGCAGGACGTTCGGCCTTACCTCGGCAGGGAGACCAAGCTTCCCAAGCCTAGCAGGAGAGTCAGGCAAGGGGGCTTGGCCGGAGTTCGAGTGTAAGGCTCGGCAGGACGTTCGGCCTTACCTCGGCAGGGAGACCAAGCTTCCCAAGCCTAGCAGGAGAGTCAGGCAAGGGGGCTTGGCCGGAGTTCGAGTGCAAGACTCGGCAGGACGTTTGACCTTACCTCGTCAGGGAGACCAAGCTTCCCAAGCCTAGTAGGGGCAGGCAAGGAAGCTTGGCCGGAGTTCGAGTGTAAGGGTCGGCAGGACGTTTGACCTTACCTCGGCAGGGAGACCAAGCTTCCCAAGCCTAGCAGGCGTGTCAGGCAAGGGGGCTTTGCCGGAGTTCGGGTGTAAGGCTCGGCAGGACGTTCGACCTTACCTCGGCAGGGAGACCAAGCTTCCCAAGCCTAGTAGGCTCTGGCAAGGGGGCTTGGCCAGAGTTCGAGTGTAAGACTCGGCAGGACGTTCGACCTTACCTCGGCAGGGAGACCAAGCTTCCCAAGCCTAGTAGGAGAGTCAGGAAAGCGGGCTTGGCCGGAGTCCGAGGGTAAGGCTTGGCAGGACGTTCGGCCTTACCTCGGCAGGGAGACCAAGCTTCCCAAGCGTAGTAGGAGAGTCAGGCAAGGAAGCGTGGCCGGAGTTCGAGTGTAAGGCTCGACAGGACGTTCGACCTTACCTCGGCAGGGAGACCAAGCTTCCCGAGCCTAGTAGGCTCAGGCAAGGGGGCTTGGCCAGAGTTCGAGTGTAAGGCTCGGCAGGACGTTTGACCTTACCTCGTCAGGGAGACCAAGCTTCCCAAGCCTAGTAGGAGAGTCAGGCAAGGGGGCTTGGCCGGAGTTCGAGTGTAAGGCTCGGCAGGACTTTCGGCCTTACCTCGGCATGGAGACCAAGCTTCCCAAGCCCAGAAGGACAGTCAGGCAAGGGGGCTTGGCCGGAGTTCGAGTGTAAGACTCGGCAGGACGTTCTGCCTTACCTCGGCAGGGAGACCAAGCTTCCCAAGCCTAGTAGGAGAGTCAGGAAAGCGGGCTTGGCCGGAGTCCGAGTGTAAGGCTTGGCAGGACCTTCGGCCTTACCTCGGCAGGGAGACCAAGCTTCCCAAGCGTAGTAGGAGAGTCAGGCAAGGGGGCTTGGCCGGACTTTGAGTGTAAGTCTCGGCAGGACGTTCGACCTTACCTCGGCAGGGAGACCAAGCTTCCCAAGCCTAGTAGGAGAATCAGGCAAGGGGGCTTGGCCGGAGTTCGAGTGTAAGGCTTGGCAGGACGTTCGGCCTTACCTCGGCAGGGAGACCAAGCTTCCCAAGCCTAGCAGGAGAGTCAGGCAAGGGGGCTTGGCCAGAGTTCGAGTGTAAGACTCGGCAGGACGTTTGACCTTACCTCGTCAGGGAGACCAAGCTTCCCAAGCCTAGTAGGGGCAGGCAAGGGGGCTTGGCCAGAGTTCGAGTGTAAGACTTGGCAGGACGTTTGACCTTACCTCGGCAGGGAGACCAAGCTTCCCAAGCCTAGTAGGAGAGTCAGGCAAGGGGGCTTGGCCGGAGTTCGAGTGTAAGGCTCGGCAGGACGTTCGGCCTTACCTCGGCAGGGAGACCAAGCTTCCCAAGCCTAGCAGGAGAGTCAGGCAAGGGGGCTTGGCCGGAGTTCGAGTGCAAGACTCGGCAGGACGTTTGACCTTACCTCGTCAGGGAGACCAAGCTTCCCAAGCCTAGTAGGGGCAGGCAAGGAAGCTTGGCCGGAGTTCGAGTGTAAGGGTCGGCAGGACGTTTGACCTTACCTCGGCAGGGAGACCAAGCTTCCCAAGCCTAGCAGGCGTGTCAGGCAAGGGGGCTTTGCCGGAGTTCGGGTGTAAGGCTCGGCAGGTCGTTCGACCTTACCTCGACTGGGAGACCAAGCTTCCCAAGCCTAGTAGGCTCTGGCCAGGGGGCTTGGCCAGAGTTCGAGTGTAAGACTCGGCAGGACGTTCGACCTTACCTCGGCAGGGAGACCAAGCTTCCCAAGCCTAGTAGGAGAGTCAGGCAAGGGGGCTTGGCCCGAGTTCGAGTGTAAGGCTCGGCAGGACGTTCAACCTTACCTCGGCAGGGAGACCAAGTTTCCCAAGCCCAGAAGGAGAGTCAGGCAAGGGGGCTTGGCCGGAGTTCGAGTGTAAGGCTTGGCAGGACGTTCGGCCTTACCTCGGCAGTGAGACCAAGGTTCCCAAGCCTAGCAGGCGTGTCAGGCAAGGGGGCTTGGCCAGAGTTCGAGTGTAAGGCTCGGCAGGACGTTTGACCTTACCTCGTCAGGGAGACCAAGCTTCCCAAGCCTAGTAGGGGCAGTCAAGGGGGCTTGGCCGGAGTTCGAGTGTAAGGGTCGGCAGGACGTTTGACCTTACCTCGGCAGGGAGACCAAGCTTCCCAAGCCTAGTAGGAGAGTCAGGCAAGGGGGCTTGGCCGGAGTTCGAGTGTAAGGCTTGGCAGGACGTTCGGCCTTACCTCGGCAGGGAGACGAAGCTTCCCAAGCCTAGCAGGAGAGTCAGGCAAGGGGGCTTGGCCGGAGTTCGAGTGTAAGACTCGGCAGGACGTTTGACCGTACCTCGTCAGGGAGACCAAGCTTCCCAAGCCTAGTAGGGGCAGGCAAGGGGGCTTGGCCGGAGTTCGAGTGTAAGGCTCGGCAGGACGTTTGACCTTACCTCGGCAGGGACACCAAGCTTCCCAAGGCTAGTAGGAGAGTCAGGCAAGGGGGCTTGGCCGGAGTTCGAGTGTAAGGCTCGGCAGGACGTTCGGCCTTACCACGGCAGGGAGACCAAGCTTCCCAAGCCGAGCAGGAGAGTCAGGCAAGGAAGCTTGGCCGGAGTTCGAGTGTAAGGCTCGACAGGACGTTCGACTTTACCTCGGCAGGGAGACCAAGCTTCCCAAGCCTACTAGGCTCAGGCCAGAAGGCTTGGCCAGAGTTCGAGTGTAAGGCTCGGCAGGACGTTCGACCTTACCTCGTCAGGGAGACCAAGCTTCCCAAGCCTAGTAGGGGCAGGCAAGGGGGCTTTGCCGGAGTTCGAGTGAAAGGCTCGCCAGGACGTTTGACCTTACCTCGGCAGGGAGACCAAGCTTCCCAAGCCTAGTAGGAGAGTCAGGCAAGGGGGCTTGGCCGGAGTTCGAGTGTAAGGCTCGGCAGGGCGTTCGGCCTTACCTCAGCATGGAGACCAAGCTTCCCAAGCCTAGCAGGAGAGTCAGGCAAGGGAGCTTGGCCGGAGTTCGAGTGTAAGACTCGGCAGGACATTCTGCCTTACCTCGGCAGGGAGATCAAGCTTCCCAAGCCTAGTAGGAGAGTCAGGCAAGGGGGCTTGGCCGGAGTTCGAGTGTAAGGCTCGGCAGGACGTTCGACCTTACGTCGGCAGGGAGACGAAGCTTCCCAAGCCTACTAGGCTCAGGCAAGGGGGCTTGGCCAGAGTTCGAGTGTAAGACTCGGCAGGACGTTCGACCTTACCTCGGCAGGGAGACCAAGCTTCCCAAGCCTAGCAGGCGTGTCAGGCAAGGGGGCTTTGCCAAAGTTCGAGTGTAAGGCTCGACAGGACGTTCGACCTTACCTCGGCAGGGAGACCAAGCTTCCCGAGCCTAGTAGGCTCAGGCAAGGGGGCTTGGCCAGAGTTCGAGTGTAAGGCTCGGCAGGACGTTCGACCTTACCTCGGCAGGGAGACCAAGCTTCCCAAGCCTAGTAGGCTCCGGCAAGGGGGCTTGGCCAGAGTTCGAGTGTAAGGCTCGGCAGGACGTTCGACCTTACCTCGGCAGGGAGACCAAGCTTCCCAAGACTAGTAGGAGAGTCAGGAAAGCGGGCTTGGCCGGAGTCCGAGTGTAAGGCTTGGCAGGACGTTCGGCCTTACCTCGGCAGGGAGACCAAGCTTCCCAAGCGTAGTAGGAGAGTCAGGCAAGGGGGCTTGGCCGGAGTTCGAGTGTAAGACTCGGCAGGACGTTCGACCTTACCTCGGCAGGGAGACCAAGCTTCCCAAGCCTAGTAGGAGAGTCAGGAAAGCGGGCTTGGCCGGAGTCCGAGTGTAAGGCTTGGCAGGACGTTCGGCCTTACCTCGGCAGGGAGACCAAGCTTCCCAAGCGTAGTAGGAGAGTCAGGCAAGGGGGCTTGGCCGGACTTTGAGTGTAAGTCTCGGCAGGACGTTCGACCTTACCTCGGCAGGGAGACCAAGCTTCCCAAGCCTAGTAGGAGAGTCAGGCAAGGGGGCTTGGCCGGAGTTCGAGTGTAAGGCTTGGCAGGACGTTCGGCCTTACCTCGGCAGGGAGACCAAGCTTCCCAAGCCTAGCAGGAGAGTCAGGCAAGGAAGCGTGGCCGGAGTTCGAGTGTAAGGCTCGACAGGACGTTCGACCTTACCTCGGCAGGGAGACCAAGCTTCCCGAGCCTAGTAGGCTCAGGCAAGCGGGCTTGGCCAGAGTTCGAGTGTAAGGCTCGGCAGGACGTTTGACCTTACCTCGTCAGGGAGACCAAGCTTCCCAAGCCTAGTAGGGGCAGGCAAGGGGGCTTGGCCAGAGTTCGAGTGTAAGACTCAGCAGGACGTTTGACCTTACCTTGGCAGGGAGACCAAGCTTCCCAAGCCTAGTAGGAGAGTCAGGCAAGGGGGCTTGGCCGGAGTTCGAGTGTAAGGCTCGGCAGGACGTTCGGCCTTACCTCGGCAGGGAGACCAAGCTTCCCAAGCCTAGCAGGAGAGTCAGGCAAGGGGGCTTGGCCGGAGTTCGAGTGCAAGACTCGGCAGGACGTTTGACCTTACCTCGTCAGGGAGACCAAGCTTCCCAAGCCTAGTAGGGGCAGGCAAGGAAGCTTGGCCGGAGTTCGAGTGTAAGGGTCGGCAGGACGTTTGACCTTACCTCGGCAGGGAGACCAAGCTTCCCAAGCCTAGCAGGCGTGTCAGGCAAGGGGGCTTTGCCGGAGTTCGGGTGTAAGGCTCGGCAGGACGTTCGACCTTACCTCGGCTGGGAGACCAAGCTTCCCAAGCCTAGTAGGCTCTGGCAAGGGGGCTTGGCCAGAGTTCGAGTGTAAGACTCAGCAGGACGTTCGACCTTACCTCGGCAGGGAGACCAAGCTTCCCAAGACTAGTAGGAGAGTCAGGAAAGTGGGCTTGGCCGGAGTCCGAGTGTAAGGCTTGGCAGGACGTTCGGCCTTACCTCGGCAGGGAGACCAAGCTTCCCAAGCGTAGTAGGAGAGTCAGGCAAGGGGGCTTGGCCGGACTTTGAGTGTAAGTCTCGGCAGGACGTTCGACCTTACCTCGGCAGGGAGACCAAGCTTCCCAAGCCTAGTAGGAGAGTCAGGCAAGGGGGCTTGGCCGGAGTTCGAGTGTAAGGCTTGGCAGGACGTTCGGCCTTACCTCGGCAGGGAGACCAAGCTTCCCAAGCCTAGCAGGAGAGTCAGGCAAGGAAGCGTGGCCGGAGTTCGAGTGTAAGGCTCGACAGGACGTTCGACCTTACCTCGGCAGGGAGACCAAGCTTCCCGAGCCTAGTAGGCTCAGGCAAGGGGGCTTGGCCAGAGTTCGAGTGTAAGGCTCGGCAGGACGTTTGACCTTACCTCGTCAGGGAGACCAAGCTTCCCAAGCCTAGTAGGGGCAGGCAAGGGGGCTTGGCCAGAGTTCGAGTGTAAGACTCGGCAGGACGTTTGACCTTACCTTGGCAGGGAGACCAAGCTTCCCAAGCCTAGTAGGAGAGTCAGGCAAGGGGGCTTGGCCGGAGTTCGAGTGTAAGGCTCGGCAGGACGTTTGGCCTTACCTCGGCATGAAGACCAAGCTTCCCAAGCCCAGAAGGACAGTCAGGCAAGGGGGCTTGGCCGGAGTTCGAGTGTAGGACTCGGCAGGACGTTCTGCCTTACCTCGGCAGGGAGACCAAGCTTCCCAAGCCTAGTAGGAGAGTCAGGAAAGCGGGCTTGGCCGGAGTCCGAGTGTAAGGCTTGGCAGGACGTTCGGCCTTACCTCGGCAGGGAGACCAAGCTTCCCAAGCGTAGTAGGAGAGTCAGGCAAGGGGGCTTGGCCGGACTTTGAGTGTAAGTCTCGGCAGGACGTTCGACCTTACCTCGGCAGGGAGACCAAGCTTCCCAAGCCTAGTAGGAGAATCAGGCAAGGGGGCTTGGCCGGAGTTCGAGTGTAAGGCTCGGCAGGACGTTCGGCCTTACCTCGGCAGGGAGACCAAGCTTCCCAAGCCTAGCAGGAGAGTCAGGCAAGGGGGCTTGGCCGGAGTTCGAGTGTAAGGCTCGGCAGGACGTTCGGCCTTACCTCGGCAGGGAGACCAAGCTTCCCAAGCCTAGCAGGAGAGTCAGGCAAGGGGGCTTGGCCGGAGTTCGAGTGCAAGACTCGGCAGGACGTTTGACCTTACCTCGTCAGGGAGACCAAGCTTCCCAAGCCTAGTAGGGGCAGGCAAGGAAGCTTGGCCGGAGTTCGAGTGTAAGGGTCGGCAGGACGTTTGACCTTACCTCGGCAGGGAGACCAAGCTTCCCAAGCCTAGCAGGCGTGTCAGGCAAGGGGGCTTTGCCGGAGTTCGGGTGTAAGGCTCGGCAGGACGTTCGACCTTACCTCGGCAGGGAGACCAAGCTTCCCAAGCCTAGTAGGCTCTGGCAAGGGGGCTTGGCCAGAGTTCGAGTGTAAGACTCGGCAGGACGTTCGACCTTACCTCGGCAGGGAGACCAAGCTTCCCAAGCCTAGTAGGAGAGTCAGGAAAGCGGGCTTGGCCGGAGTCCGAGTGTAAGGCTTGGCAGGACGTTCGGCCTTACCTCGGCAGGGAGACCAAGCTTCCCAAGCGTAGTAGGAGAGTCAGGCAAGGAAGCGTGGCCGGAGTTCGAGTGTAAGGCTCGACAGGACGTTCGACCTTACCTCGGCAGGGAGACCAAGCTTCCCGAGCCTAGTAGGCTCAGGCAAGGGGGCTTGGCCAGAGTTCGAGTGTAAGGCTCGGCAGGACGTTTGACCTTACCTCGTCAGGGAGACCAAGCTTCCCAAGCCTAGTGGGAGAGTCAGGCAAGGGGGCTTGGCCGGAGTTCGAGTGTAAGGCTCGGCAGGACTTTCGGCCTTACCTCGGCATGGAGACCAAGCTTCCCAAGCCCAGAAGGACAGTCAGGCAAGGGGGCTTGGCCGGAGTTCGAGTGTAAGACTCGGCAGGACGTTCTGCCTTACCTCGGCAGGGAGACCAAGCTTCCCAAGCCTAGTAGGAGAGTCAGGAAAGCGGGCTTGGCCGGAGTCCGAGTGTAAGGCTTGGCAGGACCTTCGGCCTTACCTCGGCAGGGAGACCAAGCTTCCCAAGCGTAGTAGGAGAGTCAGGCAAGGGGGCTTGGCCGGACTTTGAGTGTAAGTCTCGGCAGGACGTTCGACCTTACCTCGGCAGGGAGACCAAGCTTCCCAAGCCTAGTAGGAGAATCAGGCAAGGGGGCTTGGCCGGAGTTCGAGTGTAAGGCTTGGCAGGACGTTCGGCCTTACCTCGGCAGGGAGACCAAGCTTCCCAAGCCTAGTAGGAGAGTCAGGCAAGGGGGCTTGGCCGGAGTTCGAGTGTAAGGCTTGGCAGGACGTTCGGCCTTACCTCGGCAGGGAGACCAAGCTTCCCAAGCCTAGCAGGAGAGTCAGGCAAGGAAGCGTGGCCGGAGTTCGAGTGTAAGGCTCGACAGGACGTTCGACCTTACCTCGGCAGGGAGACCAAGCTTCCCGAGCCTAGTAGGCTCAGGCAAGCGGGCTTGGCCAGAGTTCGAGTGTAAGGCTCGGCAGGACGTTTGACCTTACCTCGTCAGGGAGACCAAGCTTCCCAAGCCTAGTAGGGGCAGGCAAGGGGGCTTGGCCAGAGTTCGAGTGTAAGACTCGGCAGGACGTTTGACCTTACCTTGGCAGGGAGACCAAGCTTCCCAAGCCTAGTAGGAGAGTCAGGCAAGGGGGCTTGGCCGGAGTTCGAGTGTAAGGCTCGGCAGGACGTTCGGCCTTACCTCGGCAGGGAGACCAAGCTTCCCAAGCCTAGCAGGAGAGTCAGGCAAGGGGGCTTGGCCGGAGTTCGAGTGCAAGACTCGGCAGGACGTTTGACCTTACCTCGTCAGGGAGACCAAGCTTCCCAAGCCTAGTAGGGGCAGGCAAGGAAGCTTGGCCGGAGTTCGAGTGTAAGGGTCGGCAGGACGTTTGACCTTACCTCGGCAGGGAGACCAAGCTTCCCAAGCCTAGCAGGCGTGTCAGGCAAGGGGGCTTTGCCGGAGTTCGGGTGTAAGGCTCGGCAGGACGTTCGACCTTACCTCGGCTGGGAGACCAAGCTTCCCAAGCCTAGTAGGCTCTGGCAAGGGGGCTTGGCCAGAGTTCGAGTGTAAGACTCAGCAGGACGTTCGACCTTACCTCGGCAGGGAGACCAAGCTTCCCAAGACTAGTAGGAGAGTCAGGAAAGTGGGCTTGGCCGGAGTCCGAGTGTAAGGCTTGGCAGGACGTTCGGCCTTACCTCGGCAGGGAGACCAAGCTTCCCAAGCGTAGTAGGAGAGTCAGGCAAGGGGGCTTGGCCGGACTTTGAGTGTAAGTCTCGGCAGGACGTTCGACCTTACCTCGGCAGGGAGACCAAGCTTCCCAAGCCTAGTAGGAGAGTCAGGCAAGGGGGCTTGGCCGGAGTTCGAGTGTAAGGCTTGGCAGGACGTTCGGCCTTACCTCGGCAGGGAGACCAAGCTTCCCAAGCCTAGCAGGAGAGTCAGGCAAGGAAGCGTGGCCGGAGTTCGAGTGTAAGGCTCGACAGGACGTTTGACCTTACCTCGGCAGGGAGACCAAGCTTCCCGAGCCTAGTAGGCTCAGGCAAGGGGGCTTGGCCAGAGTTCGAGTGTAAGGCTCGGCAGGACGTTTGACCTTACCTCGTCAGGGAGACCAAGCTTCCCAAGCCTAGTAGGGGCAGGCAAGGGGGCTTGGCCAGAGTTCGAGTGTAAGACTCGGCAGGACGTTTGACCTTACCTTGGCAGGGAGACCAAGCTTCCCAAGCCTAGTAGGAGAGTCAGGCAAGGGGGCTTGGCCGGAGTTCGAGTGTAAGGCTCGGCAGGACGTTTGGCCTTACCTCGGCATGAAGACCAAGCTTCCCAAGCCCAGAAGGACAGTCAGGCAAGGGGGCTTGGCCGGAGTTCGAGTGTAGGACTCGGCAGGACGTTCTGCCTTACCTCGGCAGGGAGACCAAGCTTCCCAAGCCTAGTAGGAGAGTCAGGAAAGCGGGCTTGGCCGGAGTCCGAGTGTAAGGCTTGGCAGGACGTTCGGCCTTACCTCGGCAGGGAGACCAAGCTTCCCAAGCGTAGTAGGAGAGTCAGGCAAGGGGGCTTGGCCGGACTTTGAGTGTAAGTCTCGGCAGGACGTTCGACCTTACCTCGGCAGGGAGACCAAGCTTCCCAAGCCTAGTAGGAGAATCAGGCAAGGGGGCTTGGCCGGAGTTCGAGTGTAAGGCTCGGCAGGACGTTCGGCCTTACCTCGGCAGGGAGACCAAGCTTCCCAAGCCTAGCAGGAGAGTCAGGCAAGGGGGCTTGGCCGGAGTTCGAGTGTAAGGCTCGGCAGGACGTTCGGCCTTACCTCGGCAGGGAGACCAAGCTTCCCAAGCCTAGCAGGAGAGTCAGGCAAGGGGGCTTGGCCGGAGTTCGAGTGCAAGACTCGGCAGGACGTTTGACCTTACCTCGTCAGGGAGACCAAGCTTCCCAAGCCTAGTAGGGGCAGGCAAGGAAGCTTGGCCGGAGTTCGAGTGTAAGGGTCGGCAGGACGTTTGACCTTACCTCGGCAGGGAGACCAAGCTTCCCAAGCCTAGCAGGCGTGTCAGGCAAGGGGGCTTTGCCGGAGTTCGGGTGTAAGGCTCGGCAGGACGTTCGACCTTACCTCGGCAGGGAGACCAAGCTTCCCAAGCCTAGTAGGCTCTGGCAAGGGGGCTTGGCCAGAGTTCGAGTGTAAGACTCGGCAGGACGTTCGACCTTACCTCGGCAGGGAGACCAAGCTTCCCAAGCCTAGTAGGAGAGTCAGGAAAGCGGGCTTGGCCGGAGTCCGAGTGTAAGGCTTGGCAGGACGTTCGGCCTTACCTCGGCAGGGAGACCAAGCTTCCCAAGCGTAGTAGGAGAGTCAGGCAAGGAAGCGTGGCCGGAGTTCGAGTGTAAGGCTCGACAGGACGTTCGACCTTACCTCGGCAGGGAGACCAAGCTTCCCGAGCCTAGTAGGCTCAGGCAAGGGGGCTTGGCCAGAGTTCGAGTGTAAGGCTCGGCAGGACGTTTGACCTTACCTCGTCAGGGAGACCAAGCTTCCCAAGCCTAGTGGGAGAGTCAGGCAAGGGGGCTTGGCCGGAGTTCGAGTGTAAGGCTCGGCAGGACTTTCGGCCTTACCTCGGCATGGAGACCAAGCTTCCCAAGCCCAGAAGGACAGTCAGGCAAGGGGGCTTGGCCGGAGTTCGAGTGTAAGACTCGGCAGGACGTTCTGCCTTACCTCGGCAGGGAGACCAAGCTTCCCAAGCCTAGTAGGAGAGTCAGGAAAGCGGGCTTGGCCGGAGTCCGAGTGTAAGGCTTGGCAGGACCTTCGGCCTTACCTCGGCAGGGAGACCAAGCTTCCCAAGCGTAGTAGGAGAGTCAGGCAAGGGGGCTTGGCCGGACTTTGAGTGTAAGTCTCGGCAGGACGTTCGACCTTACCTCGGCAGGGAGACCAAGCTTCCCAAGCCTAGTAGGAGAATCAGGCAAGGGGGCTTGGCCGGAGTTCGAGTGTAAGGCTTGGCAGGACGTTCGGCCTTACCTCGGCAGGGAGACCAAGCTTCCCAAGCCTAGCAGGAGAGTCAGGCAAGGGGGCTTGGCCAGAGTTCGAGTGTAAGACTCGGCAGGACGTTTGACCTTACCTCGTCAGGGAGACCAAGCTTCCCAAGCCTAGTAGGGGCAGGCAAGGAAGCTTGGCCGGAGTTCGAGTGTAAGGCTCGGCAGGACGTTTGACCTTACCTCGGCAGGGAGACCAAGCTTCCCAAGCCTAGCAGGAGAGTCAGGCAAGGAAGCTTGGCCGGAGTTCGAGTGTAAGGCTCGTCAGGACGTTCGACCTTACCTCGGCAGGGAGACCAAGCTTCCCAAGCCTACTAGGCTCAGGCCAGAAGGCTTGGCCAGAGTTCGAGTGTAAGGCTCGGCAGGACGTTCGGCCTTACCTCGGCATGGAGACCAAGCTTCCCAAGCCTAGTAGGATAGTCAGGCAAGGGGGCTTGGCCGGAGTTCGAGTGTAAGACTCGGCAGGACGTTCGGCCTTACCTCGGCAGGGAGATCATGCTTCCCAAGGCTAGTAGGAGAGTCAGGCAAGGGGGCTTGGCCAGAGTTCGAGTGTAAGACTCGGCAGGACGTTGGACCTTACCTCGGCAGGGAGACGAAGCTTCCCAAGCCTACTAGGCTCAGGCAAGGGGGCTTGGCCAGAGTTTGTGTGTAAGGCTCGGCAGGATGTTCGACCGTACCTCGGCAGGGAGACCAAGCTTCCCAAGCCTAGTAGGATAGTCAGGCAAGGGGGCTTGGCCTTAGTTCAAGTGTAAGGCTCGGCAGGACGTTCGACCTTACCTCGGCAGGGAGAACAAGCTTCCCAAGCCCAGAAGGAGAGTCAGGCAAGGGGGCTTGGCCGGAGTTCGAGTGTAAGGCTTGGCAGGACGTTCGGTCTGACCTCGGCAGGGAGACCAAGCTTCCCAAGCCTACTAGGCTCAGGCAAGGGGGCTGGGCCAGAGTTCGAGTGTAAGACTCGGCAGGACGTTCGACCTTACTTCGGCAGGGAGACCAAGCTTCCCAAGCCGAGTAGGAGAGTCAGGCAAGGGGGCTTGGCCGGAGTTCGAGTGTAAGGCTTAGCAGGACGTTCGGCCTTACCTCGGCAGGGAGACCAAGCTTCCCAAGCCAAGCAGGAGAGTCAGGCAAGGAAGCTTGGCCGGAGTTCGAGTGTAAGGCGCGGCAGGACGTTCGACCTTACCTCGGCAGGGGGACCAAGCTTCCCAAGCCTACTAGGCTCAGGCAAGAAGGCTTGGCCAGAGTTCGAGTGTAAGGCTCGGGAGGACGTTTGACCTTACCTCGTCAGGGAGACCAAGCTTCCCAAGCCTAGTAGGGGCAGGCAAGGGGGCTTGGCCGGAGTTCGAGTGTAAGGCTCGGCAGGACGTTTGACCTTACCTCGGCAGGGAGACCAAGCTTCCCTAGACTAGTAGGAGAGTCAGGCAAGGGGGCTTGGCCGGAGTTCGAGTGTAAGGCTCGGCAGGACGTTCGACCTTACGTCGGCAGGGAGACCAAGCTTCCCAAGCCTACAAGGCTCAGGCAAGGGGGCTTGGCCAGAGTTCGAGTGTAAGGCTTGGCAGGACGTTCGGCCTGACCTCGGCAGGGAGACCAAGCTTCCCAAGCCTACTAGGCTCAGGCAAGAAGGCTTGGCCAGAGTTCGAGTGTAAGGCTCGACAGGACGTTTGACCTTGCCTCGTCAGGGAGACCAAGCTTCCCAAGCCTAGTAGGGGCAGGCAAGGGGGCTTTGCCGGAGTTTGAGTGTAAGGCTCGGCAGGACGTTTGACCTTACCTCGGCAGGGAGACCAAGCTTCCCAAGCCTAGTAGGAGAGTCAGGCAAGGGGGCTTGGCCTTAGTTCGAGTGTAAGGCTCGGCAGGACGTTCGGCCTTACCTCGGCAGGGAGAACAAGCTTCCCAAGCCCAGATGGAGAGTCAGGCAAGGGGGCTTGGCCGGAGTTCGAGTGTAAGGCTTGGCAGGACGTTCGGCCTGACCTCGGCAAGGAGACCAAGATTCCCAAGCCTACTAGGCTCAGGCAAGGGGGCTTGGCCGGAGTTCGAGTGTAAGACTCGGCAGCACGTTCGACCTTACTTCGGCAGCGGGACCAAGCTTCCCAAGCCTAGTAGAAGAGTCAGGCAAGGGGGCTTGGCCGGAGTTCGAGTGTAAGGCTTGGCAGGACGTTCGGCCTTACCTCGCCAGGGAGGCCAAGCTTCCCAAGCCTAGTAGGGGCAGGCAAGGAAGCTTGGCCGGAGTTCAAGTGTAAGGGTCGGCAGGACGTTTGACCTTACCTCGGCAGGGAGACCAAGCTTCCCAAGCCTAGTAGGAGAGTCAGGCAAGGGGGCTTGGCCGGAGTTCGAGTGTAAGGCTCGGCAGGACGTTCGGCCTTACCTCGGCAGGGAGACCAAGCTTCCCAAGCCTAGCAGGAGAGTCAGGCAAGGGGGCTTGGCCGGAGTTCGAGTGTAAGGCTCGGCAGGACGTTCTGCCTTACCTCGGCAGGGAGATCAAGCTTCCCAAGCCTAGTAGGGGCAGGCAAGGGGGCTTGGCCAGAGTTCGAGTGTAAGGCTCGGCAGGACGTTCGACCTTACCTCGGCAGGGAGACCAAGCTTCCCAAGCCTAGTAGGAGAGTCAGGCAAGGGGGCTTGGCCTGAGTTCGAGTGTAAGACTCAGCAGGACGTTCTGCGTTACCTCGGCAGGGAGATCATGCTTCCCAAACCTAGTAGGAGAGTCAGGCAAGGGGGCTTGGCCGGAGTTCGAGTGTAAGGCTCGGCAGGACGTTCGACCTTACGTCGGCAGGGAGACGAAGCTTCCCAAGCCTACTAGGCTAAGGCAAGGGGGCTTGGCCAGAGTTCGAGTGTAAGACTCGGCAGGACGTTCGACCTTACCTCGGCAGGGAGACCAAGCTTCTCAAGCCTACAAGGCTCAGGCAAGGGGGCTTGGCCAGAGTTTGTGTGTAAGGCTCGGCAGGATGTTCGGCCTTACCTCGGCAGGGAGACCAAGCTTCCCAAGCCTAGCAGGAGAGTCAGGCAAGGAAGCGTGGCCGGAGTTCGAGTGTAAGGCTCGACAGGACGTTCGACCTTACCTCGGCAGGGAGACCAAGCTTCCCAAGCCTTGCAGGCGTGTCAGGCAAGGGGGCTTGGCCGGACTTTGAGTGTAAGTCTCGGCAGGACGTTCGACCTTACCTCGGCAGGGAGAACAAGCTTCCCAAGCCTAGTAGGAGAGTCAGGCAAGGGGGCTTGGCCGGAGTTCGAGTGTAAGGCTTGGCAGGACGTTCGGCCTTACCTCGGCAGGGAGACCAAGCTTCCCAAGGCTAGTAGGAGAGTCAGGCAAGGAAGCGTGGCCGGAGTTCGAGTGTAAGGCTCGACAGGACGTTCGACCTTACCTCGGCAGGGAGACCAAGCTTCCCGAGCCTAGTAGGCTCAGGCAAGGGGGCTTGGCCAGAGTTCGAGTGTAAGGCTCGGCAGGACGTTTGACCTTACCTCGTCAGGGAGACCAAGCTTCCCAATCCTAGTAGGGGCAGGCAAGGGGGCTTGGCCAGAGTTCGAGTGTAAGACTCGGCAGGACGTTTGACCTTACCTCGGCAGGGAGACCAAGCTTCCCAAGCCTAGTAGGGGCAGGCAAGGAAGCTTGGCCGGAGTTCGAGTGTAAGGCTCGGCAGGACGTTTGACCTTACCTCGGCAGGGAGACCAAGCTTCCCAAGCCTAGTAGGAGAGTCAGGCAAGGGGGCTTGGCCGGAGTTCGAGTGTAAGGCTCGGCAGGACGTTCGGCCTTACCTCGGCAGGGAGACCAAGCTTCCCAAGCCTAGTAGGCTCTGGCAAGGGGGCTTGGCCAGAGTTCGAGTGTAAGACTCGGCAGGACGTTCGACCTTACCTCGGCAGGGAGACCAAGCTTCCCGAGCCTAGTAGGAGAGTCAGGAAAGCGGGCTTGGGCGGAGTCTGAGTGTAAGGCTTGGCAGGACGTTCGGCCTTACCTCGGCAGGGAGACCAAGCTTCCCAAGCCCAGAAGGACAGTCAGGCAAGGGGGCTTGGACGGAGTTCGAGTGTAAGACTCGGCAGGACGTTCTGCCTTACCTCGGCAGGGAGACCAAGCTTCCCAAGCCTAGTAGGAGAGTCAGGAAAGCGGGCTTGGCCGGAGTCCGAGTGTAAGGCTTGGCAGGACGTTCGGCCTTACCTCGGCAGGGAGACCAAGCTTCCCAAGCCTTGCAGGCGTGTCAGGCAAGGGGGCTTGGCCGGACTTTGAGTGTAAGTCTCGGCAGGACGTTCGACCTTACCTCGGCTGGGAGACCAAGCTTCCCAAGCCTAGTAGGAGAGTCAGGCAAGGGGACTTGGCCGGAGTTCGAGTGTAAGGCTTGGCAGGACGTTCGGCCTTACCTCGGCAGGGAGACCAAGCTTCCCAAGGCTAGCAGGAGAGTCAGGCAAGGGGGCTTGGCCAGAGTTCGAGTGTAAGACTCGGCAGGACGTTTGACCTTACCTCGTCAGGGAGACCAAGCTTCCCAAGCCTAGTAGGGGCAGGCAAGGAAGCTTGGCCGGAGTTCGAGTGTAAGGCTCGGCAGGACGTTTGACCTTACCTCGGCAGGGAGACCAAGCTTCCCAAGCCTAGTAGGAGAGTCAGACAAGGGGGCTTGGCCGGAGTTCGAGTGTAAGGCTCGGCAGGACGTTCGGCCTTACCTCGGCAGGGAGACCAAGCTTCCCAAGCCTAGCAGGAGAGTCAGGCAAGGGGGCTTGGCCGGAGTTCGAGTGTAAGGCTCGGCAGGACGTTCTGCCTTACCTCGGCAGGGAGATCAAGCTTCCCAAGCCTAGTAGGGGCAGGCAAGGGGGCTTGGCCAGAGTTCGAGTGTAAGGCTCGGCAGGATGTTTGACCTTACCTCGGCAGGGAGACCAAGCTTCCCAAGCCTAGTAGGAGAGTCAGGCAAGGGGGCTTGGCCGGAGTTCGAGTGTAAGGCTCGGCAGGACGTTCGGCCTTACCTCGGCAGGGAGACCAAGCTTCCCAAGCCTAGTAGGCTCTGGCAAGGGGGCTTGGCCAGAGTTCGAGTGTAAGACTCGGCAGGACGTTCGACCTTACCTCGGCAGGGAGACCAAGCTTCCCGAGCCTAGTAGGAGAGTCAGGAAAGCGGGCTTGGGCGGAGTCTGAGTGTAAGGCTTGGCAGGACGTTCGGCCTTACCTCGGCAGGGAGACCAAGCTTCCCAAGCCTAGTAGGAGAGTCAGGCAAGGGGGCTTGGCCGGAGTTCGAGTGTAAGGCTCGGCAGGACGTTCGGCCTTACCTCGGCATGGAGACCAAGCTTCCCAAGCCCAGAAGGACAGTCAGGCAAGGGGGCTTGGCCGGAGTTCGAGTGTAAGACTCGGCAGGACGTTCTGCCTTACCTCGGCAGGGAGACCAAGCTTCCCAAGCCTAGTAGGAGAGTCAGGAAAGCGGGCTTGGCCGGAGTCCGAGTGTAAGGCTTGGCAGGACGTTCGGCCTTACCTCGGCAGGGAGACCAAGCTTCCCAAGCCTTGCAGGCGTGTCAGGCAAGGGGGCTTGGCCGGACTTTGAGTGTAAGTCTCGGCAGGACGTTCGACCTTACCTCGGCTGGGAGACCAAGCTTCCCAAGCCTAGTAGGAGAGTCAGGCAAGGGGACTTGGCCGGAGTTCGAGTGTAAGGCTTGGCAGGACGTTCGGCCTTACCTCGGCAGGGAGACCAAGCTTCCCAAGGCTAGCAGGAGAGTCAGGCAAGGGGGCTTGGCCAGAGTTCGAGTGTAAGACTCGGCAGGACGTTTGACCTTACCTCGTCAGGGAGACCAAGCTTCCCAAGCCTAGTAGGGGCAGGCAAGGAAGCTTGGCCGGAGTTCGAGTGTAAGGCTCGGCAGGACGTTTGACCTTACCTCGGCAGGGAGACCAAGCTTCCCAAGCCTAGTAGGAGAGTCAGACAAGGGGGCTTGGCCGGAGTTCGAGTGTAAGGCTCGGCAGGACGTTCGGCCTTACCTCGGCAGGGAGACCAAGCTTCCCAAGCCTAGCAGGAGAGTCAGGCAAGGGGGCTTGGCCGGAGTTCGAGTGTAAGGCTCGGCAGGACGTTCTGCCTTACCTCGGCAGGGAGATCAAGCTTCCCAAGCCTAGTAGGGGCAGGCAAGGGGGCTTGGCCAGAGTTCGAGTGTAAGGCTCGGCAGGATGTTTGACCTTACCTCGGCAGGGAGACCAAGCTTCCCGAGCCTAGTAGGCTCAGGCAAGGGGGCTTGGCCGGACTTTGAGTGTAAGGCTCGGCAGGACGTTCGGCCTTACGTCGGCAGGGAGACCAAGCTTCCCAAGCCTTGCAGGCGTGTCAGGCAAGGGGGCTTGGCCGGACTTTGAGTGTAAGGCTCGGCAGGACGTTCGGCCTTACCTCGGCATGGAGACCAAGCTTCCCAAGCCCAGAAGGACAGTCAGGCAAGGAAGCATGGCCGGAGTTCGAGTGTAAGGCTTGGCAGGACGTTCGGCCTTACCTCGGCAGGGAGACCAAGCTTCCCAAGCCTTGCAGGCGTGTCAGGCAAGGGGGCTTGGCCGGACTTTGAGTGTAAGGCTCGGCAGGACGTTCGGCCTTACCTCGGCATGGAGACCAAGCTTCCCAAGCCCAGAAGGACAGTCAGGCAAGGGGGCTTGGCCGGAGTTCGAGTGTAAGACTCGGCAGGACGTTCTGCCTTACCTCGGCAGGGAGACCAAGCTTCCCAAGCCTAGTAGGAGAGTCAGGAAAGCGGGCTTGGCCGGAGTCCGAGTGTAAGGCTTGGCAGGACGTTCGACCTTACCTCGGCTGGGAGACCAAGCTTCCCAAGCCTAGTAGGAGAGTCAGGCAAGGGGGCTTGGCCGGAGTTCGAGTGTAAGGCTCGGCAGGACGTTCGGCCTTACCTCGGCAGGGAGACCAAGCTTCCCAAGCCTAGCAGGAGAGTCAGGCAAGGGGGCTTGGCCAGAGTTCGAGTGTAAGACTCGGCAGGACGTTTGACCTTACCTCGTCAGGGAGACCAAGCTTCCCAAGCCTAGTAGGGGCAGGCAAGGAAGCTTGGCCGGAGTTCGAGTGTAAGGCTCGGCAGGACGTTTGACCTTACCTCGGCAGGGAGACCAAGCTTCCCAAGCCTAGTAGGAGAGTCAGGCAAGGGGGCTTGGCCGGAGTTCGAGTGTAAGGCTCGGCAGGACGTTCGGCCTTACCTCGGCAGGGAGACCAAGCTTCCCAAGCCTAGTAGGCTCTGGCAAGGGGGCTTGGCCAGAGTTCGAGTGTAAGACTCGGCAGGACGTTCGACCTTACCTCGGCAGGGAGACCAAGCTTCCCGAGCCTAGTAGGAGAGTCAGGAAAGCGGGCTTGGGCGGAGTCTGAGTGTAAGGCTTGGCAGGACGTTCGGCCTTACCTCGGCAGGGAGACCAAGCTTCCCAAGCGTAGTAGGAGAGTCAGGCAAGGGGGCTTGGCCGGACTTTGAGTGTAAGTCTCGGCAGGACGTTCGACCTTACCTCGGCAGGGAGACCAAGCTTCCCAAGCCTAGTAGGAGAGTCAGGCAAGGGGGCTTGGCCGGAGTTCGAGTGTAAGGCTTGGCAGGACGTTCGGCCTTACCTCGGCAGGGAGACCAAGCTTCCCAAGCCTAGCAGGAGAGTCAGGCAAGGAAGCGTGGCCGGAGTTCGAGTGTAAGGCTCGACAGGACGTTTGACCTTACCTCGTCAGGGAGACCAAGCTTCCCAAGCCTAGTAGGGGCAGGCAAGGGGGCTTGGCCAGAGTTCGAGTGTAAGACTCGGCAGGACGTTTGACCTTACCTCGGCAGGGAGACCAAGCTTCCCAAGCCTAGTAGGAGAGTCAGGCAAGGGGGCTTGGCCGGAGTTCGAGTGTAAGGCTCGGCAGGACGTTCGGCCTTACCTCGGCAGGGAGACCAAGCTTCCCAAGCCTAGCAGGAGAGTCAGGCAAGGGGGCTTGGCCGGAGTTCGAGTGTAAGGCTCGGCAGGACGTTCTGCCTTACCTCGGCAGGGAGATCAAGCTTCCCAAGCCTAGTAGGGGCAGGCAAGGGGGCTTGGCCAGAGTTCGAGTGTAAGGCTAGGCAGGATGTTTGACCTTACCTCGGCAGGGAGACCAAGCTTCCCAAGCCTAGTAGGAGAGTCAGGCAAGGGGGCTTGGCCGGAGTTCGAGTGTAAGGCTCGGCAGGACGTTCGGCCTTACCTCGTCAGGGAGACCAAGCTTCCCAAGCCTAGCAGGAGCGTCAGGCAAGGAAGCATGGCCGGAGTTCGAGTGTAAGGCTCGACAGGACGTTCGACCTTACCTCGGCAGGGAGACCAAGCTTCCCTAGCCTACTAGGCTCAGGCCAGAAGGCTTGGCCAGAGTTCGAGTGTAAGGCTCGGCAGGACGTTCGGACTTACCTCGGCATGGAGACAAAGCTTCCCAAGCCTAGTAGGAGAGTCAGGCAAGGGGGCTTGGCCGGAGTTCGAGTGTAAGACTCGGCAGGACGTTCTGCCTTACCTCGGCAGGGAGATCATGCTTCCCAAGCCTAGTAGGAGAGTCAGGCAAGGGGGCTTGGCCGGAGTTCGAGTGTAAGACTCGGCAGGACGTTCTGCCTTACCTCGGCAGGGAGATCATGCTTCCCAAGCCTAGTAGGAGAGTCAGGCAAGGGGGCTTGGCCGGAGTTCGAGTGTAAGGCTCGGCAGGACGTTCGACCTTACGTCGGCAGGGAGACGAAGCTTCCCAAGCCTACTAGGCTCAGGCAAGGGGGCTTGGCCAGAGTTCGAGTGTAAGACTCGGCAGGACGTTGGACCTTACCTCGGCAGGGAGACGAAGCTTCCCAAGCCTACTAGGCTCAGGTAAGGGGGCTTGGCCAGAGTTTGTGTGTAAGGCTCGGCAGGATGTTCGACCGTACCTCGGCAGGGAGACCAAGCTTCCCAAGCCTAGTAGGATAGTCAGGCAAGAGGGCTTGGCCTTAGTTCGAGTGTAAGGCTCGGCAGGACGTTCGACCTTGCCTCGGCAGGGAGAACAAGCTTCCCAAGCCCAGAAGGAGAGTCAGGCAAGGGGGCTTGGCCGGAGTTCGAGTGTAAGTCTTGGCAGGACGTTCGGTCTGACCTCGGCAGGGAGACCAAGCTTCCCAAGCCTACTAGGCTCAGGCAAGGGGGCTGGGCCAGAGTTCGAGTGTAAGACTCGGCAGGACGTTCGACCTTACTTCGGCAGGGAGACCAAACTTCCCAAGCCGAGTAGGAGAGTCAGGCAAGGGGGCTTGGCCGGAGTTCGAGTGTAAGGCTTAGCAGGACGTTCGGCCTTACCTCGGCAGGGAGACCAAGCTTCCCAAGCCAAGCAGGAGAGTCAGGCAAGGAAGCTTGGCCGGAGTTCGAGTGTAAGGCTCGGCAGGACGTTTGACCTTACCTCGGCAGGGAGACCAAGCTTCCCAAGCCTAGTAGGAGAGTCAGGCAAGGGGGCTTGGCCGGAGTTCGAGTGTAAGGCTCGGCAGGACGTTCGGCCTTACCTCGGCAGGGAGACCAAGCTTCCCAAGCCTAGCAGGAGAGTCAGGCAAGGGGGCTTGGCCGGAGTTCGAGTGTAAGGCTCGGCAGGACGTTCTGCCTTACCTCGGCAGGGAGATCAAGCTTCCCAAGCCTAGTAGGGGCAGGCAAGGGGGCTTGGCCAGAGTTCGAGTGTAAGGCTCGGCAGGACGTTTGACCTTACCTCGGCAGGGAGACCAAGCTTCCCAAGCCTAGTAGGAGAGTCAGGCAAGGGGGCTTGGCCGGAGTTCGAGTGTAAGGCTCGGCAGGACGTTCGGCCTTACCTCGGCAGGGAGACCAAGCTTCCCAAGCCTAGCAGGAGAGTCAGGCAAGGAAGCTTGGCCGGAGTTCGAGTGTAGGGCTCGACAGGACGTTCGACCTTACCTCGGCAAGGAGACCAAGCTTCCCAAGCCTAGTAGGAGAGTCAGGCAAGGGGGCTTGGCCGGAGTTCGAGTGTAAGACTCGGCAGGACGTTCTGCCTTACCTCGGCAGGGAGATCATGCTTCCCAAGCCTAGTAAGAGAGTCAGGCAAGGGGGCTTGGCCGGAGTTCGAGTGTAAGACTCGGCAGGACGTTCTGCCTTACCTCGGCAGGGAGATCATGCTTTCCAAGCCTAGTAGGAGAGTCAGGCAAGGGGGCTTGGCCGGAGTTCGAGTGTAAGGCTCGGCAGGACGTTCGACCTTACGTCGGCAGGGAGACGAAGCTTCCCAAGCCTACTAGGCTCAGGCAAGGGGGCTTGGCCAGAGTTCGAGTGTAAGACTCGGCAGGACGTTGGACCTTACCTCGGCAGGGAGACGAAGCTTCCCAAGACTAGTAGGCTCAGGTAAGGGGGCTTGGCCAGAGTTTGTGTGTAAGGCTCGGCAGGATGTTCGACCGTACCTCGGCAGGGAGACCAAGCTTCCCAAGCCTAGTAGGATAGTCAGGCAAGGGGGCTTGGCCTTAGTTCGAGTGTAAGGCTCGGCAGGACGTTCGACCTTACCTCGGCAGGGAGAACAAGCTTCCCAAGCCCAGAAGGAGAGTCATGCAAGGGGGCTTGGCCGGAGTTCGAGTGTAAGGCTTGGCAGGACGTTCGGTCTGACCTCGGCAGGGAGACCAAGCTTCCCAAGCCTACTAGGCTCAGGCAAGGGGGCTGGGCCAGAGTTCGAGTGTAAGGCTCGGCAGGATGTTTGACCTTACCTCGGCAGGGAGACCAAGCTTCCCAAGCCTAGTAGGAGAGTCAGGCAAGGGGGCTTGGCCGGAGTTCGAGTGTAAGGCTCGGCAGGACGTTCGGCCTTACCTCGTCAGGGAGACCAAGCTTCCCAAGCCTAGCAGGAGCGTCAGGCAAGGAAGCATGGCCGGAGTTCGAGTGTAAGGCTCGACAGGACGTTCGACCTTACCTCGGCAGGGAGACCAAGCTTCCCTAGCCTACTAGGCTCAGGCCAGAAGGCTTGGCCAGAGTTCGAGTGTAAGGCTCGGCAGGACGTTCGGCCTTACCTCGGCATGGAGACCAAGCTTCCCAAGCCTAGTAGGAGAGTCAGGCAAGGGGGCTTGGCCGGAGTTCGAGTGTAAGACTCGGCAGGACGTTCTGCCTTACCTCGGCAGGGAGATCATGCTTCCCAAGCCTAGTAGGAGAGTCAGGCAAGGGGGCTTGGCCGGAGTTCGAGTGTAAGACTCGGCAGGACGTTCTGCCTTACCTCGGCAGGGAGATCATGCTTCCCAAGCCTAGTAGGAGAGTCAGGCAAGGGGGCTTGGCCGGAGTTCGAGTGTAAGGCTCGGCAGGACGTTCGACCTTACGTCGGCAGGGAGACGAAGCTTCCCAAGCCTACTAGGCTGAGGCAAGGGGGCTTGGCCAGAGTTCGAGTGTAAGACTCGGCAGGACGTTGGACCTTACCTCGGCAGGGAGACGAAGCTTCCCAAGCCTACTAGGCTCAGGTAAGGGGGCTTGGCCAGAGTTTGTGTGTAAGGCTCGGCAGGATGTTCGACCGTACCTCGGCAGGGAGACCAAGCTTCCCAAGCCTAGTAGGATAGTCAGGCAAGGGGGCTTGGCCTTAGTTCGAGTGTAAGGCTCGGCAGGACGTTCGACCTTGCCTCGGCAGGGAGAACAAGCTTCCCAAGCCCAGAAGGAGAGTCAGGCAAGGGGGCTTGGCCGGAGTTCGAGTGTAAGTCTTGGCAGGACGTTCGGTCTGACCTCGGCAGGGAGACCAAGCTTCCCAAGCCTACTAGGCTCAGGCAAGGGGGCTGGGCCAGAGTTCGAGTGTAAGACTCGGCAGGACGTTCGACCTTACTTCGGCAGGGAGACCAAACTTCCCAAGCCGAGTAGGAGAGTCAGGCAAGGGGGCTTGGCCGGAGTTGGAGTGTAAGGCTTAGCAGGACGTTCGGCCTTACCTCGGCAGGGAGACCAAGCTTCCCAAGCCAAGCAGGAGAGTCAGGCAAGGAAGCTTGGCCGGAGTTCGAGTGTAAGGCTCGGCAGGACGTTTGACCTTACCTCGGCAGGGAGACCAAGCTTCCCAAGCCTAGTAGGAGAGTCAGGCAAGGGGGCTTGGCCGGAGTTCGAGTGTAAGGCTCGGCAGGACGTTCGGCCTTACCTCGGCAGGGAGACCAAGCTTCCCAAGCCTAGCAGGAGAGTCAGGCAAGGGGGCTTGGCCGGAGTTCGAGTGTAAGGCTCGGCAGGACGTTCTGCCTTACCTCGGCAGGGAGATCAAGCTTCCCAAGCCTAGTAGGGGCAGGCAAGGGGGCTTGGCCAGAGTTCGAGTGTAAGGCTCGGCAGGACGTTTGACCTTACCTCGGCAGGGAGACCAAGCTTCCCAAGCCTAGTAGGAGAGTCAGGCAAGGGGGCTTGGCCGGAGTTCGAGTGTAAGACTCGGCAGGACGTTCTGCCTTACCTCGGCAGGGTGATCATGCTTCCCAAGCCTAGTAAGAGAGTCAGGCAAGGGGGCTTGGCCGGAGTTCGAGTGTAAGACTCGGCAGGACGTTCTGCCTTACCTCGGCAGGGAGATCATGCTTCCCAAGCCTAGTAGGAGAGTCAGGCAAGGGGGCTTGGCCGGAGTTCGAGTGTAAGGCTCGGCAGGACGTTCGACCTTACGTCGGCAGGGAGACGAAGCTTCCCAAGCCTACTAGGCTCAGGCAAGGGGGCTTGGCCAGAGTTCGAGTGTAAGACTCGGCAGGACGTTGGACCTTACCTCGGCAGGGAGACGAAGCTTCCCAAGCCTACTAGGCTCAGGTAAGGGGGCTTGGCCAGAGTTTGTGTGTAAGGCTCGGCAGGATGTTCGACCGTACCTCGGCAGGGAGACCAAGCTTCCCAAGCCTAGTAGGATAGTCAGGCAAGGGGGCTTGGCCTTAGTTCGAGTGTAAGGCTCGGCAGGACGTTCGACCTTACCTCGGCAGGGAGAACAAGCTTCCCAAGCCCAGAAGGAGAGTCAGGCAAGGGGGCTTGGCCGGAGTTCGAGTGTAAGGCTTGGCAGGACGTTCGGTCTGACCTCGGCAGGGAGACCAAGCTTCCCAAGCCTACTAGGCTCAGGCAAGGGGGCTGGGCCAGAGTTCGAGTGTAAGACTCGGCAGGACGTTCGACCTTACTTCGGCAGGGAGACCAAGCTTCCCAAGCCGAGTAGGAGAGTCAGGCAAGGGGGCTTGGCCGGAGTTCGAGTGTAAGGCTTAGCAGGACGTTCGGCCTTACCTCGGCAGGGAGACCAAGCTTCCCAAGCCAAGCAGGAGAGTCAGGCAAGGAAGCTTGGCCGGAGTTCGAGTGTAAGGCGCGGCAGGACGTTCGACCTTACCTCGGCAGGGGGACCAAGCTTCCCAAGCCTACTAGGCTCAGGCAAGAAGGCTTGGCCAGAGTTCGAGTGTAAGGCTCGGGAGGACGTTTGACCTTACCTCGTCAGGGAGACCAAGCTTCCCAAGCCTAGTAGGGGCAGGCAAGTGGGCTTGGCCGGAGTTCGAGTGTAAGGCTCGGCAGGACGTTTGACCTTACCTCGGCAGGGAGACCAAGCTTCCAAAGACTAGTAGGAGAGTCAGGCAAGGGGGCTTGGCCGGAGTTCGAGTGTAAGGCTCGGCAGGACGTTCGACCTTACGTCGGCAGGGAGACGAAGCTTCCCAAGCATACTAGGCTCAGGCAAGGGGGCTTGGCCAGAGTTCGAGTGTAAGGCTTGGCAGGACGTTCGGCCTGACCTCGGCAGGGAGACCAAGCTTCCCAAGCCTACTAGGCTCAGGCAAGAAGGCTTGGCCAGAGTTCGAGTGTAAGGCTCGACAGGACGTTTGACCTTGCCTCGTCAGGGAGACCAAGCTTCCCAAGCCTATAAGGGCAGACAAGGGGGCTTTGCCGGAGTTTGAGTGTAAGGCTCGGCAGGACGTTTGACCTTACCTCGGCAGGGAGACCAAGCTTCCCAAGCCTAGCAGGAGAGTCAGGCAAGGGGGCTTGGCCTTAGTTCGAGTGTAAGGCTCGGCAGGACGTTCGGCCTTACCTCGGCAGGGAGAACAAGCTTCCCAAGCCCAGATGGAGAGTCAGGCAAGGGGGCTTGGCCGGAGTTCGAGTGTAAGGCTTGGCAGGACGTTCGGCCTGACCTCGGCAAGGAGACCAAGATTCCCAAGCCTACTAGGCTCAGGCAAGGGGGCTTGGCCGGAGTTCGAGTGTAAGACTCGGCAGCACGTTCGACCTTACTTCGGCAGCGAGACCAAGCTTCCCAAGCCTAGTAGGAGAGTCAGGCAAGGGGGCTTGGCCGGAGTTCGAGTGTAAGGCTTGGCAGGACGTTCGGCCTTACCTCGGCTGGGAGACCAAGCTTCCCAAGACTAGCAGGAGAGTCAGGCAAGGAAGCTTGGCCGGAGTTCGAGTGTAAGGCGCGGCAGGACGTTCGACCTTACCTCGGCAGGGAGACCAAGCTTCCCAAGCCTACTAGGCTCAGGCAAGGGGGCTTGGCCAGAGTTCGAGTGTAAGGCTCGGCAGGACGTTCGACCTTACCTCAGAAGGGAGGCCAAGCTTCCCAAGCCTAGTAGGGGCAGGCAAGGAAGCTTGGCCGGAGTTCGAGTGTAAGGGTCGGCAGGACGTTTGACCTTACCTCGGCAGCGAGACCAAGCTTCCCAAGCCTAGTAGGAGAGTCAGGCAAGGGGGCTTGGCCGGAGTTCGAGTGTAAGGCTCGGCAGGACGTTCGGCCTTACCTCGGCAGGGAGACCAAGCTTCCCAAGCCTAGCAGGAGAGTCAGGCAAGGGGGCTTGGCCGGAGTTCGAGTGTAAGGCTCGGCAGGACGTTCTGCCTAACCTCGGCAGGGAGATCAAGCTTCCCAAGCCTAGTAGGGGCAGGCAAGGGGGCTTGGCCAGAGTTCGAGTGTAAGGCTCGGCAAGACGTTCGACCTTACCTCGGCAGGGAGACCAAGCTTCCCAAGCCTAGTAGGAGAGTCAGGCAAGGGGGCTTGGCCGGAGTTCGAGTGTAAGGCTCGGCAGGACGTTCGGCCTTACCTCGGCAGGGAGACCAAGCTTCCCAAGCCTAGCAGGAGAGTCAGGCAAGGAATCTTGGCCGGAGTTCGAGTGTAAGGCTCGACAGGACGTTCGACCTTACCTCGTCAGGGAGACCAAGCTTCCCAAGCCTACTAGGCTCAGGCCAGAAGGCTTGGCCAGAGTTCGAGTGTAAGGCTCGGCAGGACGTTCGGCCTTACCTCGGCATGGAGACCAAGCTTCCCAAGCCTAGTAGGAGAGTCAGGCAAGGGGGCTTGGCCGGAGTTCCAGTGTAAGACTCGGCAGGACGTTCTGCCTTACCTCCGCAGGGAGATCATGCTTCCCAAGCCTAGTAGGAGAGTCAGGCAAGGGGGCTTGGCCGGAGTTCGAGTGTAAGACTCAGCAGGACGTTCTGCCTTACCTCGGCAGGGAGACCAAGCTTCCCAAGCCTACTAGGCTCAGGCAAGGGGGCTTGGCCAGAGTTTGTGTGTAAGGCTCGGCAGGATGTTCGACCTTACCTCGGCAGGGAGACCAAGCTTCCCAAGCCTAGTAGGATAGTCAGGCAAGGGGGCTTGGCCTTAGTTCGAGTGTAAGGCTCGGCAGGACGTTCGGCCTTACCTCGGCAGGGAGAACAAGCTTCCCAAGCCCAGATGGAGAGTCAGGCAAGGGGGCTTGGCCGGAGTTCGAGTGTAAGGCTTGGCAGGACGTTCGGCCTGACCTCGGCAAGGAGACCAAGATTCCCAAGCCTACTAGGCTCAGGCAAGGGGGCTTGGCCGGAGTTCGAGTGTAAGACTCGGCAGCACGTTCGACCTTACTTCGGCAGCGAGACCAAGCTTCCCAAGCCTAGTAGGAGAGTCAGGCAAGGGGGCTTGGCCGGAGTTCGAGTGTAAGGCTTGGCAGGACGTTCGGCCTTACCTCGGCTGGGAGACCAAGCTTCCCAAGACTAGCAGGAGAGTCAGGCAAGGAAGCTTGGCCGGAGTTCGAGTGTAAGGCGCGGCAGGACGTTCGACCTTACCTCGGCAGGGAGACCAAGCTTCCCAAGCCTACTAGGCTCAGGCAAGGGGGCTTGGCCAGTGTTCGAGTGTAAGACTCGGCAGGACGTTCGACCTTACTTCGGCAGGGAGACCAAGCTTCCCAAGCCGTGTAGGAGAGTCAGGCAAGGGGGCTTGGCCGGAGTTCGAGTGTAAGGCTTAGCAGGACGTTCGGCCTTACCTCGGCAGGGAGACCAAGCTTCCCAAGCCTAGCAGGAGAGTCAGGCAAGGAAGCTCGGCCGGAGTTCGAGTGTAAGGCGCGGCAGGACGTTTGGCCTTACCTCGGCAGGGAGACCAAGCTTCCCAAGCCTAGCAGGCGTGTCAGGCAAGGGGGCTTTGCCGGAGTTCGGGTGTAAGGCTCGGCAGGATGTTCGACCTTACCTCGGCAGGGAGACCAAGCTTCCCAAGCCTAGTAGGCTCCGGCAAGGGGACTTGGCCAGAGTTCGAGTGTAAGACTCGGCATGACGTTCGACCTTACCTCGGCAGGGAGACCAAGCTTCCCAAGCATAGTAGGAGAGTCAGGAAAGCGGGCTTGGCCGGAGTCCGAGTGTAAGGCTTGGCAGGACGTTCGGCCTTACCTCGGCAGGGAGACCAAGCTTCCCAAGCCTAGTAGGAGAGTCAGGCAAGGGGGCTTGGCCGGAAGTTCGAGTGTAAGGCTTGGCAGGAAGTTCCCAAGCCTAGTAGGAGAGTCAGGCAAGGGGGCTTGGCCGGAGTTCGAGTGTAAGGCTCGGCAGGACCTTCCCAAGCCTTGTAGGAGAGTCAGGCAAGGGGGCTTGGCCAGAAGTTCGAGTGTAAGGCTCGGCAGGATGTTCCCAAGCCTAGTACGAGAGTCAGGCAAGGGGGCTTGGCCGGAGTTCGAGTGTAAGGCTCGGCAGGACGTTCGAACTTACCTCAGCAGGGAGACCAAGCTTCCCAAGCCTAGTAGGGTCAGGCAAGCGGGCTTGGCCGGAATTCGAGTGTAAGGCTCAGCAGGACGTTCGACCTTACCTCGGCAGGTAGACCAAGCTTCCCAAGCCTAGTGGGGTCAGGCAAGGGTGCTTGGCCGGAGTTCGAGTGTAAGGCTCGGCAGGACGTTCGACCTTACCTCGGCAGGGAGACCAAGCTTCCCAAGCCTAGTAGGAGAGTCAGGCAAGGGGGCTTGGCCAGAGTTCGAGTGTAAGGCTCGGCAGGACGTTCCCAAACCTAGTAGGAGAGTCAGGCAAGGGGCCTTGGCCGCTCCTCGATTGTAAGGCTCGGCAGGACGTTCGACCTTACCTCGGCAGGGAGACCAAGCTTCCCAAGCCTAGTAGGAGAGTCAGGCAAGGGGGCTTGGCCGGAGATCGAGTGTAAGGCTCGGCAGGACGTTCGACCTTACCTCGGCAGGGAGACCAAGTTTCCCAAGCCTAGTAGGGTCAGGCAAGGGGCCTTGGCCGGAGTTCGAGTGTAAGGCTCGGCAGGACGTTCGACCTTACCTCGGCAAGGAGACCCAGCTTCCCAAGCCTAGCAGGAGAGTCAGGCAAGGGGACTTGGCCGGCGTTCGAGTGTAAGGCTCGGCAGGACCTACGAACTTACCTCGGCAGGGAGACCAAGCTTCCCAAGACTAGTAGGAGAGTCAGGCAAGGTGGCTTGGCCGGAGTTCGAGTGTAAGGCTCGGCAGGACGTTCGACCTTACCTCGGCAGGGAGACCAAGCTTCCCAAGACTAGTAGGAGAGTCAGGCAAGGGGACTTGGCTGGAGTTCGAGTGTAAGGCTCGCAGGACGTTCGACCTTACCTCGGCAGGGAGACCAAGCTTCCCAAGCCTAGCAGGAGAGTCAGGCAAGGGGGCTTGGCCGGAGTTCGAGTGTAAGGCTCGGCAGGACATTCGACCTTACCTCGGCAGGGAGACCAAGCTTCCCAAGCCAAGCAGGAGAGTCAGGCAAGGAAGCTTGGCCGGAGTTCGAGTGTAAGGCGCGGCAGGACGTTCGACCTTACCTCGGCAGGGGGACCAAGCTTCCCAAGCCTACTAGGCTCAGGCAAGAAGGCTTGGCCAGAGTTCGAGTGTAAGGCTCGGGAGGACGTTTGACCTTACCTCGTCAGGGAGACCAAGCTTCCCAAGCCTAGTAGGGGCAGGCAAGGGGGCTTGGCCGGAGTTCGAGTGTAAGGCTCGGCAGGACGTTTGACCTTACCTCGGCAGGGAGACCAAGCTTCCAAAGACTAGTAGGAGAGTCAGGCAAGGGGGCTTGGCCGGAGTTCGAGTGTAAGGCTCGGCAGGACGTTCGACCTTACGTCGGCAGGGAGACGAAGCTTCCCAAGCCTACTAGGCTCAGGCAAGGGGGCTTGGCCAGAGTTCGAGTGTAAGGCTTGGCAGGACGTTCGGCCTGACCTCGGCAGGGAGACCAAGCTTCCCAAGCCTACTAGGCTCAGGCAAGAAGGCTTGGCCAGAGTTCGAGTGTAAGGCTCGACAGGACGTTTGACCTTGCCTCGTCAGGGAGACCAAGCTTCCCAAGCCTATAAGGGCAGACAAGGGGGCTTTGCCGGAGTTTGAGTGTAAGGCTCGGCAGGACGTTTGACCTTACCTCGGCAGGGAGACCAAGCTTCCCAAGCCTAGCAGGAGAGTCAGGCAAGGGGGCTTGGCCTTAGTTCGAGTGTAAGGCTCGGCAGGACGTTCGGCCTTACCTCGGCAGGGAGAACAAGCTTCCCAAGCCCAGATGGAGAGTCAGGCAAGGGGGCTTGGCCGGAGTTCGAGTGTAAGGCTTGGCAGGACGTTCGGCCTGACCTCGGCAAGGAGACCAAGATTCCCAAGCCTACTAGGCTCAGGCAAGGGGGCTTGGCCGGAGTTCGAGTGTAAGACTCGGCAGCACGTTCGACCTTACTTCGGCAGCGAGACCAAGCTTCCCAAGCCTAGTAGGAGAGTCAGGCAAGGGGGCTTGGCCGGAGTTCGAGTGTAAGGCTTGGCAGGACGTTCGGCCTTACCTCGGCTGGGAGACCAAGCTTCCCAAGACTAGCAGGAGAGTCAGGCAAGGAAGCTTGGCCGGAGTTCGAGTGTAAGGCGCGGCAGGACGTTCGACCTTACCTCGGCAGGGAGACCAAGCTTCCCAAGCCTACTAGGCTCAGGCAAGGGGGCTTGGCCAGAGTTCGAGTGTAAGGCTCGGCAGGACGTTCGACCTTACCTCAGAAGGGAGGCCAAGCTTCCCAAGCCTAGTAGGGGCAGGCAAGGAAGCTTGGCCGGAGTTCGAGTGTAAGGGTCGGCAGGACGTTTGACCTTACCTCGGCAGCGAGACCAAGCTTCCCAAGCCTAGTAGGAGAGTCAGGCAAGGGGGCTTGGCCGGAGTTCGAGTGTAAGGCTCGGCAGGACGTTCGGCCTTACCTCGGCAGGGAGACCAAGCTTCCCAAGCCTAGCAGGAGAGTCAGGCAAGGGGGCTTGGCCGGAGTTCGAGTGTAAGGCTCGGCAGGACGTTCTGCCTTACCTCGGCAGGGAGATCAAGCTTCCCAAGCCTAGTAGGGGCAGGCAAGGGGGCTTGGCCAGAGTTCGAGTGTAAGGCTCGGCAAGACGTTCGACCTTACCTCGGCAGGGAGACCAAGCTTCCCAAGCCTAGTAGGAGAGTCAGGCAAGGGGGCTTGGCCGGAGTTCGAGTGTAAGGCTCGGCAGGACGTTCGGCCTTACCTCGGCAGGGAGACCAAGCTTCCCAAGCCTAGCAGGAGAGTCAGGCAAGGAATCTTGGCCGGAGTTCGAGTGTAAGGCTCGACAGGACGTTCGACCTTACCTCGTCAGGGAGACCAAGCTTCCCAAGCCTACTAGGCTCAGGCCAGAAGGCTTGGCCAGAGTTCGAGTGTAAGGCTCGGCAGGACGTTCGGCCTTACCTCGGCATGGAGACCAAGCTTCCCAAGCCTAGTAGGAGAGTCAGGCAAGGGGGCTTGGCCGGAGTTCCAGTGTAAGACTCGGCAGGACGTTCTGCCTTACCTCCGCAGGGAGATCATGATTCCCAAGCCTAGTAGGAGAGTCAGGCAAGGGGGCTTGGCCGGAGTTCGAGTGTAAGACTCAGCAGGACGTTCTGCCTTACCTCGGCAGGGAGACCAAGCTTCCCAAGCCTACTAGGCTCAGGCAAGGGGGCTTGGCCAGAGTTTGTGTGTAAGGCTCGGCAGGATGTTCGACCTTACCTCGGCAGGGAGACCAAGCTTCCCAAGCCTAGTAGGATAGTCAGGCAAGGGGGCTTGGCCTTAGTTCGAGTGTAAGGCTCGGCAGGACGTTCGACCTTACCTCGGCAGGGAGAACAAGCTTCCCAAGCCCAGAAGGAGAGTCAGGCAAGGGGCCTTGGCCGGAGTTCGAGTGTAAGGCTCGGCAGGACGTTCGACCTTACCTCGGCAAGGAGACCCAGCTTCCCAAGCCTAGCAGGAGAGTCAGGCAAGGGGACTTGGCCGGCGTTCGAGTGTAAGGCTCGGCAGGACCTACGAACTTACCTCGGCAGGGAGACCAAGCTTCCCAAGACTAGTAGGAGAGTCAGGCAAGGTGGCTTGGCCGGAGTTCGAGTGTAAGGCTCGGCAGGACGTTCGACCTTACCTCGGCAGGGAGACCAAGCTTCCCAAGACTAGTAGGAGAGTCAGGCAAGGGGACTTGGCTGGAGTTCGAGTGTAAGGCTCGCAGGACGTTCGACCTTACCTCGGCAGGGAGACCAAGCTTCCCAAGCCTAGCAGGAGAGTCAGGCAAGGGGGCTTGGCCGGAGTTCGAGTGTAAGGCTCGGCAGGACATTCGACCTTACCTCGGCAGGGAGACCAAGCTTCCCAAGCCAAGCAGGAGAGTCAGGCAAGGAAGCTTGGCCGGAGTTCGAGTGTAAGGCGCGGCAGGACGTTCGACCTTACCTCGGCAGGGGGACCAAGCTTCCCAAGCCTACTAGGCTCAGGCAAGAAGGCTTGGCCAGAGTTCGAGTGTAAGGCTCGGGAGGACGTTTGACCTTACCTCGTCAGGGAGACCAAGCTTCCCAAGCCTAGTAGGGGCAGGCAAGGGGGCTTGGCCGGAGTTCGAGTGTAAGGCTCGGCAGGACGTTTGACCTTACCTCGGCAGGGAGACCAAGCTTCCAAAGACTAGTAGGAGAGTCAGGCAAGGGGGCTTGGCCGGAGTTCGAGTGTAAGGCTCGGCAGGACGTTCGACCTTACGTCGGCAGGGAGACGAAGCTTCCCAAGCCTACTAGGCTCAGGCAAGGGGGCTTGGCCAGAGTTCGAGTGTAAGGCTTGGCAGGACGTTCGGCCTGACCTCGGCAGGGAGACCAAGCTTCCCAAGCCTACTAGGCTCAGGCAAGAAGGCTTGGCCAGAGTTCGAGTGTAAGGCTCGACAGGACGTTTGACCTTGCCTCGTCAGGGAGACCAAGCTTCCCAAGCCTATAAGGGCAGACAAGGGGGCTTTGCCGGAGTTTGAGTGTAAGGCTCGGCAGGACGTTTGACCTTACCTCGGCAGGGAGACCAAGCTTCCCAAGCCTAGCAGGAGAGTCAGGCAAGGGGGCTTGGCCTTAGTTCGAGTGTAAGGCTCGGCAGGACGTTCGGCCTTACCTCGGCAGGGAGAACAAGCTTCCCAAGCCCAGATGGAGAGTCAGGCAAGGGGGCTTGGCCGGAGTTCGAGTGTAAGGCTTGGCAGGACGTTCGGCCTGACCTCGGCAAGGAGACCAAGATTCCCAAGCCTACTAGGCTCAGGCAAGGGGGCTTGGCCGGAGTTCGAGTGTAAGACTCGGCAGCACGTTCGACCTTACTTCGGCAGCGAGACCAAGCTTCCCAAGCCTAGTAGGAGAGTCAGGCAAGGGGGCTTGGCCGGAGTTCGAGTGTAAGGCTTGGCAGGACGTTCGGCCTTACCTCGGCTGGGAGACCAAGCTTCCCAAGACTAGCAGGAGAGTCAGGCAAGGAAGCTTGGCCGGAGTTCGAGTGTAAGGCGCGGCAGGACGTTCGACCTTACCTCGGCAGGGAGACCAAGCTTCCCAAGCCTACTAGGCTCAGGCAAGGGGGCTTGGCCAGAGTTCGAGTGTAAGGCTCGGCAGGACGTTCGACCTTACCTCAGAAGGGAGGCCAAGCTTCCCAAGCCTAGTAGGGGCAGGCAAGGAAGCTTGGCCGGAGTTCGAGTGTAAGGGTCGGCAGGACGTTTGACCTTACCTCGGCAGCGAGACCAAGCTTCCCAAGCCTAGTAGGAGAGTCAGGCAAGGGGGCTTGGCCGGAGTTCGAGTGTAAGGCTCGGCAGGACGTTCGGCCTTACCTCGGCAGGGAGACCAAGCTTCCCAAGCCTAGCAGGAGAGTCAGGCAAGGGGGCTTGGCCGGAGTTCGAGTGTAAGGCTCGGCAGGACGTTCTGCCTTACCTCGGCAGGGAGATCAAGCTTCCCAAGCCTAGTAGGGGCAGGCAAGGGGGCTTGGCCAGAGTTCGAGTGTAAGGCTCGGCAAGACGTTCGACCTTACCTCGGCAGGGAGACCAAGCTTCCCAAGCCTAGTAGGAGAGTCAGGCAAGGGGGCTTGGCCGGAGTTCGAGTGTAAGGCTCGGCAGGACGTTCGGCCTTACCTCGGCAGGGAGACCAAGCTTCCCAAGCCTAGCAGGAGAGTCAGGCAAGGAATCTTGGCCGGAGTTCGAGTGTAAGGCTCGACAGGACGTTCGACCTTACCTCGTCAGGGAGACCAAGCTTCCCAAGCCTACTAGGCTCAGGCCAGAAGGCTTGGCCAGAGTTCGAGTGTAAGGCTCGGCAGGACGTTCGGCCTTACCTCGGCATGGAGACCAAGCTTCCCAAGCCTAGTAGGAGAGTCAGGCAAGGGGGCTTGGCCGGAGTTCCAGTGTAAGACTCGGCAGGACGTTCTGCCTTACCTCCGCAGGGAGATCATGATTCCCAAGCCTAGTAGGAGAGTCAGGCAAGGGGGCTTGGCCGGAGTTCGAGTGTAAGACTCAGCAGGACGTTCTGCCTTACCTCGGCAGGGAGACCAAGCTTCCCAAGCCTACTAGGCTCAGGCAAGGGGGCTTGGCCAGAGTTTGTGTGTAAGGCTCGGCAGGATGTTCGACCTTACCTCGGCAGGGAGACCAAGCTTCCCAAGCCTAGTAGGATAGTCAGGCAAGGGGGCTTGGCCTTAGTTCGAGTGTAAGGCTCGGCAGGACGTTCGACCTTACCTCGGCAGGGAGAACAAGCTTCCCAAGCCCAGAAGGAGAGTCAGGCAAGGGGGCTTGGCCGGAGTTCGAGTGTAAGGCTTGGCAGGACGTTCGGCCTGACCTCGGCAGGGAGACCAAGCTTCCCAAGCCTACTAGGCTCAGGCAAGGGGGCTTGGCCAGTGTTCGAGTGTAAGACTCGGCAGGACGTTCGACCTTACTTCGGCAGGGAGACCAAGCTTCCCAAGCCGTGTAGGAGAGTCAGGCAAGGGGGCTTGGCCGGAGTTCGAGTGTAAGGCTTAGCAGGACGTTCGGCCTTACCTCGGCAGGGAGACCAAGCTTCCCAAGCCTAGCAGGAGAGTCAGGCAAGGAAGCTCGGCCGGACTTCGAGTGTAAGGCGCGGCAGGACGTTTGGCCTTACCTCGGCAGGGAGACCAAGCTTCCCAAGCCTAGCAGGCGTGTCAGGCAAGGGGGCTTGGCCGGAGTTCGGGTGTAAGGCTCGGCAGGATGTTCGACCTTACCTCGGCAGGGAGACCAAGCTTCCCAAGCCTAGTAGGCTCCGGCAAGGGGACTTGGCCAGAGTTCGAGTGTAAGACTCGGCATGACGTTCGACCTTACCTCGGCAGGGAGACCAAGCTTCCCAAGCATAGTAGGAGAGTCAGGAAAGCGGGCTTCGCCGGAGTCCGAGTGTAAGGCTTGGCAGGACGTTCGGCCTTACCTCGGCAGGGAGACCAAGCTTCCCAAGCCTAGTAGGAGAGTCAGGCAAGGGGGCTTGGCCGGAAGTTCGAGTGTAAGGCTTGGCAGGAAGTTCCCAAGCCTAGTAGGAGAGTCAGGCAAGGGGGCTTGGCCGGAGTTCGAGTGTAAGGCTCGGCAGGACCTTCCCAAGCCTTGTAGGAGAGTCAGGCAAGGGGGCTTGGCCAGAAGTTCGAGTGTAAGGCTCGGCAGGACGTTCCCAAGCCTAGTACGAGAGTCAGGCAAGGGGGCTTGGCCGGAGTTCGAGTGTAAGGCTCGGCAGGACGTTCGAACTTACCTCAGCAGGGAGACCAAGCTTCCCAAGGCTAGTAGGGTCAGGCAAGCGGGCTTGGCCGGAATTCGAGTGTAAGGCTCAGCAGGACGTTCGACCTTACCTCGGCAGGTAGACCAAGCTTCCCAAGCCTAGTGGGGTCAGGCAAGGGTGCTTGGCCGGAGTTCGAGTGTAAGGCTCGGCAGGACGTTCGACCTTACCTCGGCAGGGAGACCAAGCTTCCCAAGCCTAGTAGGAGAGTCAGGCAAGGGGGCTTGGCCAGAGTTCGAGTGTAAGGCTCGGCAGGACGTTCCCAAACCTAGTAGGAGAGTCAGGCAAGGGGCCTTGGCCGCTCCTCGATTGTAAGGCTCGGCAGGACGTTCGACCTTACCTCGGCAGGGAGACCAAGTTTCCCAAGCCTAGTAGGGTCAGGCAAGGGGCCTTGGCCGGAGTTCGAGTGTAAGGCTCGGCAGGACGTTCGACCTTACCTCGGCAGGGAGACCAAGCTTCCCAAGACTAGTAGGAGAGTCAGGCAAGGGGACTTGGCTGGAGTTCGAGTGTAAGGCTCGCAGGACGTTCGACCTTACCTCGGCAGGGAGACCAAGCTTCCCAAGCCTAGCAGGAGAGTCAGGCAAGGGGGCTTGGCCGGAGTTCGAGTGTAAGGCTCGGCAGGACATTCGACCTTACCTCGGCAGGGAGACCAAGCTTCCCAAGCCAAGCAGGAGAGTCAGGCAAGGAAGCTTGGCCGGAGTTCGAGTGTAAGGCGCGGCAGGACGTTCGACCTTACCTCGGCAGGGGGACCAAGCTTCCCGAGCCTACTAGGCTCAGGCAAGAAGGCTTGGCCAGAGTTCGAGTGTAAGGCTCGGGAGGACGTTTGACCTTACCTCGTCAGGGAGACCAAGCTTCCCAAGCCTAGTAGGGGCAGGCAAGGGGGCTTGGCCGGAGTTCGAGTGTAAGGCTCGGCAGGACGTTTGACCTTACCTCGGCAGGGAGACCAAGCTTCCAAAGACTAGTAGGAGAGTCAGGCAAGGGGGCTTGGCCGGAGTTCGAGTGTAAGGCTCGGCAGGACGTTCGACCTTACGTCGGCAGGGAGACGAAGCTTCCCAAGCCTACTAGGCTCAGGCAAGGGGGCTTGGCCAGAGTTCGAGTGTAAGGCTTGGCAGGACGTTCGGCCTGACCTCGGCAGGGAGACCAAGCTTCCCAAGCCTACTAGGCTCAGGCAAGAAGGCTTGGCCAGAGTTCGAGTGTAAGGCTCGACAGGACGTTTGACCTTGCCTCGTCAGGGAGACCAAGCTTCCCAAGCCTATAAGGGCAGACAAGGGGGCTTTGCCGGAGTTTGAGTGTAAGGCTCGGCAGGACGTTTGACCTTACCTCGGCAGGGAGACCAAGCTTCCCAAGCCTAGCAGGAGAGTCAGGCAAGGGGGCTTGGCCTTAGTTCGAGTGTAAGGCTCGGCAGGACGTTCGGCCTTACCTCGGCAGGGAGAACAAGCTTCCCAAGCCCAGATGGAGAGTCAGGCAAGGGGGCTTGGCCGGAGTTCGAGTGTAAGGCTTGGCAGGACGTTCGGCCTGACCTCGGCAAGGAGACCAAGATTCCCAAGCCTACTAGGCTCAGGCAAGGGGGCTTGGACGGAGTTCGAGTGTAAGACTCGGCAGCACGTTCGACCTTACTTCGGCAGCGAGACCAAGCTTCCCAAGCCTAGTAGGAGAGTCAGGCAAGGGGGCTTGGCCGGAGTTCGAGTGTAAGGCTTGGCAGGACGTTCGGCCTTACCTCGGCTGGGAGACCAAGCTTCCCAAGACTAGCAGGAGAGTCAGGCAAGGAAGCTTGGCCGGAGTTCGAGTGTAAGGCGCGGCAGGACGTTCGACCTTACCTCGGCAGGGAGACCAAGCTTCCCAAGCCTACTAGGCTCAGGCAAGGGGGCTTGGCCAGAGTTCGAGTGTAAGGCTCGGCAGGACGTTCGACCTTACCTCAGAAGGGAGGCCAAGCTTCCCAAGCCTAGTAGGGGCAGGCAAGGAAGCTTGGCCGGAGTTCGAGTGTAAGGGTCGGCAGGACGTTTGACCTTACCTCGGCAGCGAGACCAAGCTTCCCAAGCCTAGTAGGAGAGTCAGGCAAGGGGGCTTGGCCGGAGTTCGAGTGTAAGGCTCGGCAGGACGTTCGGCCTTACCTCGGCAGGGAGACCAAGCTTCCCAAGCCTAGCAGGAGAGTCAGGCAAGGGGGCTTGGCCGGAGTTCGAGTGTAAGGCTCGGCAGGACGTTCTGCCTTACCTCGGCAGGGAGACCAAGCTTCCCAAGCCTAGTAGGAGAGTCAGGCAAGGGGGCTTGGCCAGAGTTCGAGTGTAAGGCTCGGCAGGACGTTCCCAAACCTAGTAGGAGAGTCAGGCAAGGGGCCTTGGCCGCTCCTCGATTGTAAGGCTCGGCAGGACGTTCGACCTTACCTCGGCAGGGAGACCAAGTTTCCCAAGCCTAGTAGGGTCAGGCAAGGGGCCTTGGCCGGAGTTCGAGTGTAAGGCTCGGCAGGACGTTCGACCTTACCTCGGCAGGGAGACCAAGCTTCCCAAGACTAGTAGGAGAGTCAGGCAAGGGGACTTGGCTGGAGTTCGAGTGTAAGGCTCGCAGGACGTTCGACCTTACCTCGGCAGGGAGACCAAGCTTCCCAAGCCTAGCAGGAGAGTCAGGCAAGGGGGCTTGGCCGGAGTTCGAGTGTAAGGCTCGGCAGGACATTCGACCTTACCTCGGCAGGGAGACCAAGCTTCCCAAGCCAAGCAGGAGAGTCAGGCAAGGAAGCTTGGCCGGAGTTCGAGTGTAAGGCGCGGCAGGAAGTTCCCAAGCCTAGTAGGAGAGTCAGGCAAGGGGGCTTGGCCGGAGTTCGAGTGTAAGGCTCGGCAGGACCTTCCCAAGCCGTGTAGGAGAGTCAGGCAAGGGGGCTTGGCCGGAGTTCGAGTGTAAGGCTTAGCAGGACGTTCGGCCTTACCTCGGCAGGGAGACCAAGCTTCCCAAGCCTAGCAGGAGAGTCAGGCAAGGAAGCTCGGCCGGACTTCGAGTGTAAGGCGCGGCAGGACGTTTGGCCTTACCTCGGCAGGGAGACCAAGCTTCCCAAGCCTAGCAGGCGTGTCAGGCAAGGGGGCTTGGCCGGAGTTCGGGTGTAAGGCTCGGCAGGATGTTCGACCTTACCTCGGCAGGGAGACCAAGCTTCCCAAGCCTAGTAGGCTCCGGCAAGGGGACTTGGCCAGAGTTCGAGTGTAAGACTCGGCATGACGTTCGACCTTACCTCGGCAGGGAGACCAAGCTTCCCAAGCATAGTAGGAGAGTCAGGAAAGCGGGCTTGGCCGGAGTCCGAGTGTAAGGCTCGGCAGGACGTTCCCAAACCTAGTAGGAGAGTCAGGCAAGGGGCCTTGGCCGCTCCTCGATTGTAAGGCTCGGCAGGACGTTCGACCTTACCTCGGCAGGGAGACCAAGTTTCCCAAGCCTAGTAGGGTCAGGCAAGGGGCCTTGGCCGGAGTTCGAGTGTAAGGCTCGGCAGGACGTTCGACCTTACCTCGGCAGGGAGACCAAGCTTCCCAAGACTAGTAGGAGAGTCAGGCAAGGGGACTTGGCTGGAGTTCGAGTGTAAGGCTCGCAGGACGTTCGACCTTACCTCGGCAGGGAGACCAAGCTTCCCAAGCCTAGCAGGAGAGTCAGGCAAGGGGGCTTGGCCGGAGTTCGAGTGTAAGGCTCGGCAGGACATTCGACCTTACCTCGGCAGGGAGACCAAGCTTCCCAAGCCAAGCAGGAGAGTCAGGCAAGGAAGCTTGGCCGGAGTTCGAGTGTAAGGCTCGGCAGGACCTTCCCAAGCCGTGTAGGAGAGTCAGGCAAGGGGGCTTGGCCGGAGTTCGAGTGTAAGGCTTAGCAGGACGTTCGGCCTTACCTCGGCAGGGAGACCAAGCTTCCCAAGCCTAGCAGGAGAGTCAGGCAAGGAAGCTCGGCCGGACTTCGAGTGTAAGGCGCGGCAGGACGTTTGGCCTTACCTCGGCAGGGAGACCAAGCTTCCCAAGCCTAGCAGGAGAGTCAGGCAAGGGGGCTTGGACGGAGTTCGAGTGCAAGGCTCGGCAGGACGTTCGACCTTACCTCGGCAGGGAGACCAAGCTTCCCAAGCCTAGTAGGAGAGTCAGGCAAGGGGGCTTGGCCGTAGTTTGAGTGTAAGGCTCGGCAGGACGTTCGACCTTACCTCGGCAGGGAGACCAAGCTTCCCAAGCCTAGTAGGAGAGTCAGGCAAGGGGGCTTGGCCGGAGTTCGAGTGTAAGGCTCGGCAGGACGTTCGACCTTACCTCGGCAGGGAGACCAAGCTTCCCAAGCCTAGTAGGAGAGTCAGGCAAGGGGGCTTGGCCGGAGTTCGAGTGTAAGGCTCAGCAGGACGTTCCCAAGCCTAGTAGGAGAGTCAGGCAAGGGGGCTTGGCCGGAAGTTCGAGTGTAAGGCTCGGCAGGAAGTTCCCAAGACTAGTACGAGAGTCAGGCAAGGGGGATTGGCCGGAGTTCGAGTGTAAGGCTCGGCAGGACGTTCCCAAGCCTAGTAGGAGAGTCAGGCAAGGGGGCTTGGCCGGAGTTCGAGTGTAAGGCTGGGCAGGACGTTCGACCTTACCTCGGCAGGGAGACCAAGCTTCCAAAGCCTAGGAGACTCAGGCAAGGGGACTTGGCCAAAGTTCGAGTGCAAGGCTCGGCAGGACGTTCGACCTTACCTTAGCAGGGAGACCAAGCTTCCCAAGCCTAGTAGGAGAGTCAGGCAAGGGGGCTTGGCTGGAGATCGAGTGTAAGGCCCGGCAGGACGTTCGACCTTACCTCGGCAGGGAGACCAAGCTTCCCAAGCCTAGTAGGAGAGTCAGGCAAGGGGGCTTGGCCGGAGATCGAGTGTAAGGCTCGGCAGGACGTTCGACCTTACCTCGGCAGGGAGACCAAGCTTCCCAAGCCTAGTAGGGTCAGGCAAGGGGGCTTGGCCGGAGTTCGAGTGTAAGGCTCGGCAGGACGTTCGACCTTACCTCGGCAAGGAGACCAAGCTTCCCAAGCCTAGTAGGAGAGTCAGGCAAGGGGACATGGCCGAAGTTCGCGTCTAAGGCTCGGCAGGACCTTCGAACTTACCTCGGCAGGGAGACCCAGCTTCCCAAGCCTAGTAGGAGAGTCAGGCAAGGGGGCTTGGCCGGAGTTCGAGTGTAAGGCTCGGCAGGACGTTCGACCTTACCTCGGCAGGGAGACCAAGCTTCCCAAGCCTAGTAGGGTCAGGCAAGGGGGCTTGGCCGGAGTTCGAGTGTAAGGCTCGGCAGGACGTTCCCAAGCCTAGTAGGAGAGTCAGGCAAGGGGGCTTTGCAGGAGGTTCGAGTGTAAGGCTCGGCAGGAAGTTCCCAAGCCTAGTACGAGAGTCAGGGAAGGGGGCTTGGCCGGAGTTCGAGTGTAAGGCTCGGCAGGACGTTCCCAAGCCTAGTAGGAGAGTCAGGCAAGGGGGCTTGGCCGGAGTTCGAGTGTAAGGCTCGGCAGGACCTTCGACCTTACCTCGGCAGGGAGACCAAGCTTCCCAAGCCTAGTAGGAGAGTCAGGCAAGGGGGCTTGGCCGGAGTTCGAGTGTAAGGCTCGGCAGGACGTTCGACCTTACCTCGGAAGGGAGACCAAGCTTCCCAAGCCTAGTAGGAGAGTCAGGCAAGGGGGCTTGGCCGGAGTTCGAGTGTAAGGCTCGGCAGGACGTTCGACCTAACCTCGGCAGGGAGACCAAGCTTCCCAAGCCTAGTAGGAGAGTCAGGCAAGGGGGCTTTTCCGGAGTTCGAGTGTAAGGCTCGGCAGGACGTTCGACCTTACCTCGGCAGGGAGACCAAGTTTCCCAAGCCTAGCAGGAGAGTCAGGCAAGGGGGCTTGGCCGGAGTTCGAGTGTAAGGCTCGGCAGGACGTTCGACCTTACCTCGGCAGGGAGACCAAGCTTCCCAAGACTAGTAGGAGAGTCAGGCAAGGGGACTTGGCCGGAGTTCGAGTGTAAGGCTCGCAGGACGTTCGACCTTACCTCGGCAGGGAGACCAAGCTTCCCAAGCCTAGCAGGAGAGTCAGGCAAGGGGGCTTGGCCAGAGTTTGTGTGTAAGGCTCGGCAGGATGTTCGACCTTACCTCGGCAGGGAGACCAAGCTTCCCAAGCCTAGTAGGAGAGTCAGGCAAGGGGGCTTGGCCGGAGTTCGAGTGCAAGGCTCGGCAGGACGTTCGACCTTACCTCGGCAGGGAGACCAAGCTTCCCAAGCCTAGTAGTAGAGTCAGGCAAGGGGGCTTGGCCGGAGTTCGAGTGTAAGGCTCGGCAGGACGTTCGACCTTACCTCGGCAGGGAGACCAAGCTTCCCAAGCCTAGTAGGAGAGTCAGGCAAGGGGGCTTGGCCGGAGTTCGAGTGTAAGGCTCGGCAGGACGTTCCCAAGCCTAGTAGGAGAGTCAGGCAAGGGGGCTTTGCAGGACGTTCGAGTGTAAGGCTCGGCAGGACGTTCCCAAGACTAGTATGAGAGTCAGGCAAGGGGGCTTGGCCGGAAGTTCGAGTGTATGGCTCGGCAGGAAGTTCCCAAGCCTAGTATGAGAGTCAGGCAAGGGGGCTTGGCCGGAGTTCGAGTGTAAGGCTCGGCAGGACGTTCGACCTACCCTCGGCAAGGAGACCAAGATTCCCAAGCCTAGTAGGAGAGTCAGGCAATAGGTCTTGGCCGGAGTTCGAGTGTGAGGCTCGGCAGGACATTCGAACTTACTTCAGCAGGGAGACCAAGCTTCCCAAGACTAGTAGGAGAGTCAGGCAAGGGGACTTGGCCGGAGTTCGAGTGTAAGGCTCGGCAGGACATTCGACCTTACCTCGGCAGGGAGACCAAGCTTCCCAAGCCTAGTAGGAGAGTCAGGCAAGGGGGCTTGGCCGTAGTTTGAGTGTAAGGCTCGGCAGGACGTTCGACCTTACCTCGGCAGGGAGACCAAGCTTCCCAAGCCTAGTAGGAGAGTCAGGCAAGGGGGCTTGGCCGGAGTTCGAGTGTAAGGCTCGGCAGGACGTTCGACCTTACCTCGGCAGGGAGACCAAGCTTTCCAAGCCTAGTAGGAGAGTCAGGCAAGGGGGCTTGGCCGGAAGTTCGAGTGTAAGGCTCGGCAGGAAGTTCCCAAGACTAGTACGAGAGTCAGGCAAGGGGGATTGGCCGGAGTTCGAGTGTAAGGCTCGGCAGGACGTTCCCAAGCCTAGTAGGAGAGTCAGGCAAGGGGGCTTGGCCGGAAGTTCGAGTGTAAGGCTCGGCAGGAAGTTCCCAAGACTAGTACGAGAGTCAGGCAAGGGGGATTGGCCGGAGTTCGAGTGTAAGGCTCGGCAGGACGTTCCCAAGCCTAGTAGGAGAGTCAGGCAAGGGGGCTTGGCCGGAGTTCGAGTGTAAGGCTGGGCAGGACGTTCGACCTTACCTCGGCAGGGAGACCAAGCTTCCAAAGCCTAGGAGACTCAGGCAAGGGGACTTGGCCAAAGTTCGAGTGCAAGGCTCGGCAGGACGTTCGACCTTACCTTGGCAGGGAGACCAAGCTTCCCAAGCCTAGTAGGAGAGTCAGGCAAGGGGGCTTGGCTGGAGATCGAGTGTAAGGCCCGGCAGGACGTTCGACCTTACCTCGGCAGGGAGACCAAGCTTCCCAAGCCTAGTAGGAGAGTCAGGCAAGGGGGCTTGGCCGGAGATCGAGTGTAAGGCTCGGCAGGACGTTCGACCTTACCTCGGCAGGGAGACCAAGCTTCCCAAGCCTAGTAGGGTCAGGCAAGGGGGCTTGGCCGGAGTTCGAGTGTAAGGCTCGGCAGGACGTTCGACCTTACCTCGGCAAGGAGACCAAGCTTCCCAAGCCTAGTAGGAGAGTCAGGCAAGGGGACATGGCCGAAGTTCGAGTGTAAGGCTCGGCAGGACGTTCCCAAGCCTAGTAGGAGAGTCAGGCAAGGGGGCTTTGCAGGAGGTTCGAGTGTAAGGCTCGGCAGGAAGTTCCCAAGCCTAGTACGAGAGTCAGGGAAGGGGGCTTGGCCGGAGTTCGAGTGTAAGGCTCGGCAGGACGTTCCCAAGCCTAGTAGGAGAGTCAGGCAAGGGGGCTTGGCCGGAGTTCGAGTGTAAGGCTCGGCAGGACGTTCGACCTTACCTCGGCAGGGAGACCAAGCTTCCCAAGCCTAGTAGGAGAGTCAGGCAAGGGGGCTTGGCCGGAGTTCGAGTGTAAGGCTCGGCAGGACGTTCGACCTTACCTCGGCAGGGAGACCAAGCTTCCCAAGCCTAGTAGGAGAGTCAGGCAAGGGGGCTTGGCCGGAGTTCGAGTGTTAGGCTCGGCAGGACGTTCGACCTAACCTCGGCAGGGAGACCAAGCTTCCCAAGCCTAGTAGGAGAGTCAGGCAAGGGGGCTTTGCCGGAGTTCGAGTGTAAGGCTCGGCAGGACGTTCGACCTTACCTCGGCAGGGAGACCAAGCTTCCCAAGCCTAGCAGGAGAGTCAGGCAAGGGGGCTTGGCCGGAGTTCGAGTGTAAGGCTCGGCAGGACATTTGACCTTACCTCGGCAGGGAGACCAAGCTTCCCAAGCCTAATAGGAGAGTCAGGCAAGTGGGCTTGGCCGGAGTTCGAGTGTAAGGCCCGGCAGGACGTTCGACCTTACCTCGGAAGGGAGACCAAGCTTCCCAAGCCTAATAGGAGAGTCAGGCAAGTGGGCTTGGCCGGAGTTCGAGTGTAAGGCCCGGCAGGACGTTCGACCTTACCACGGCAGGGAGACCAAGCTTCCCAAGCCGAGTGGGGTCCGGCAAGGGGGCTTGGCCGGAGTTCGAGTGTAAGGCTCGGCAGGACGTTCGACCTTACCTCGGCAGGGAGTCCAAGCTTCCCAAGCCTAGTAGGAGAGTCAGGCAAGGGGGCTTGGCCGGAAGTTCGAGTGTAAGGCTTGGCAGGAAGTTCCCAAGCCTAGTAGGAGAGTCAGGCAATGGGGCTTGGTCGGAGTTCGAGTGTAAGGCTCGGCAGGACCTTCCCAAGCCTTGTAGGAGAGTCAGGCAAGGGGGCTTGGCCAGAAGTTCGAGTGAAAGGCTCTGCAGGACGTTCCCAAGCCTAGTACGAGAGTCAGGCAAGGGGGCTTGGCCGGAGTTCGAGTGTAAGGCTTGGCAGGACGTTCGAACTTACCTCAGCAGGGAGACCAAGCTTCCCAAGCCTAGTAGGGACAGGCAAGCGGGCTTGGCCGGAATTCGAGTGTAAGGCTCAGCAGGACGTTCGACCTTGCCTCGGCAGGGAGACCAAGCTTCCCAAGCCTAGTGGGGTCAGGCAAGGGTGCTTGGCCGGAGTTCGAGTGTAAGGCTCGGATGACGTTCGACCTTACCTCGGCAGGGAGACCAAGCTTCCCAAGCCTAGTAGGAGAGTCAGGCAAGGGGGCTTGGCCAGAGTTCGAGTGTAAGGCTCCGCAGGACGTTCCCAAACCTAGTAGGAGAGTCAGGCAAGGGGCCTTGGCCGCTCCTCGATTGTAAGGCTCGGCAGGACGTTCGACCTTACCTCGGCAGGGAGACCAAGCTTCCCAAGCCTAGTAGGAGAGTCAGGCAAGGGGGCTTGGCCGGAGTTCGCGTGTAAGGCTCGGCAGGACATTCGACCTTACCTCGGCAGGGAGACCAAGCTTCCAAAGCCTAGGAGACTCAGGCAAGGGTACTTGGCCAAAGTTCGAGTGCAAGGCTCGGCAGGACGTTCGACCTTACCTCGGCAGGGAGACCAAGCTTCCCAAGCCTAGTAGGAGAGTCAGGCAAGGGGGCTTGGCCGGAGATCGAGTGTAAGGCTCGGCAGGACGTTCGACCTTACCTCGGCAGGGAGACCAAGTTTCCCAAGCCTAGTAGGAGAGTCAGGCAAGGGGACTTGGCCGGAGTTCGAGTGTAAGGCTCGCAGGACGTTCGACCTTACCTCGGCAGGGAGAGCAAGCTTCCCAAGCCTAGTAGGAGAGTCAGGCAAGGGGGCTTGGCCGGAGTTCGAGTGTAAGGCTCGGCAGGACGTTCGACCTTACCTCGGCAGGGAGACCAAGCTTCCCAAGACTAGTAGGAGAGTCAGGCAAGGGGACTTGGCCGGAGTTCGAGTGTAAGGCTCGCAGGACGTTCGACCTTACCTCGGCAGGGAGACCAAGCTTCCCAAGCCTAGCAGGAGAGTCAGGCAAGGGGGCTTGGCCGGAGTTCGAGTGTAAGGCTCGGCAGGACGTTCGACCTTACCTCGGCAGGGAGACCAAGCTTCCCAAGCCTAGTAGGAGAGTCAGGCAAGGGGGCTTGGCCGGAGTTCGAGTGCAAGGCTCGGCAGGACGTTCGACCTTACCTCGGCAGGGAGACCAAGCTTCCCAAGCCTAGTAGGAGAGTCAGGCAAGGGGGCTTGGCCGGAGTTCGAGTGTAAGGCTCGGCAGGACGTTCGACCTTACCTCGGCAGGGAGACCAAGCTTCCCAAGCCTAGTAGGAGAGTCAGGCAAGGGGGCTTGGCCGGAGTTCGAGTGTAAGGCTCGGCAGGACGTTCCCAAGCCTAGTAGGAGAGTCAGGCAAGGGGGCTTTGCAGGACGTTCGAGTGTAAGGCTCGGCAGGACGTTCCCAAGACTAGTATGAGAGTCAGGCAAGGGGGCTTGGCCGGAAGTTCGAGTGTAAGGCTCGGCAGGAAGTTCCCAAGCCTAGTACGAGAGTCAGGCAAGGGGGCTTGGCCGGAGTTCGAGAGTAAGGCTCGGCAGGACGTTCGACCTACCCTCGGCAAGGAGACCAAGATTCCCAAGCCTAGTAGGAGAGTCAGGCAAGGCGTCTTGGCCGGAGTTCGAGTGTAAGGCTCGGCAGGACATTCGAACTTACTTCAGCAGGGAGACCAAGCTTCCCAAGACTAGTTGGAGAGTCAGGCAAGGGGACTTGGCCGGAGTTCGAGTGTAAGGCTCGGCAGGACATTCGACCTTACCTCGGCAGGGAGACCAAGCTTCCCAAGCCTAGTAGGAGAGTCAGGCAAGGGGGCTTGGCCGTAGTTCGAGTGTAAGGCTCGGCAGGACGTTCGACCTTACCTCGGCAGGGAGACCAAGCTTCCCAAGCCTAGTAGGAGAGTCAGGCAAGGGGGCTTGGCCGGAGTTCGAGTGTAAGGCTCGGCAGGACGTTCGACCTTACCTCGGCAGGGAGACCAAGCTTCCCAAGCCTAGTAGGAGAGTCAGGCAAGGGGGCTTGGCCGGAGTTCGAGTGTAAGGCTCAGCAGGACGTTCCCAAGCCTAGTAGGAGAGTCAGGCAAGGGGGCTTGGCCGGAAGTTCGAGTGTAAGGCTCGGCAGGAAGTTCCCAAGACTAGTAGGAGAGTCAGGCAAGGGGGCTTGGCCGGAGTTCGAGTGTAAGGCTGGGCAGGACGTTCGACCTTACCTCGGCAGGGAGACCAAGCTTCCAAAGCCTAGGAGACTCAGGCAAGGGGACTTGGCCAAAGTTCGAGTGCAAGGCTCGGCAGGACGTTCGACCTTACCTTGGCAGGGAGACCAAGCTTCCCAAGCCTAGTAGGAGAGTCAGGCAAGGGGGTTTGGCTGGAGATCGAGTGTAAGGCCCGGCAGGACGTTCGACCTTACCTCGGCAGGGAGACCAAGCTTCCCAAGCCTAGTAGGAGAGTCAGGCAAGGGGGCTTGGCCGGAGTTCGAGTGTAAGGCTCGGCAGGACGTTCGACCTTACCTCGGCAGGGAGACCAAGCTTCCCAAGCCTAGCAGGAGAGTCAGGCAAGGGGGCTTGGCCGGAGTTCGAGTGTAAGGCTCGGCAGGACGTTCGACCTTACCTCGGCAAGGAGACCAAGCTTCCCAAGCCTAGTAGGAGAGTCAGGCAAGGGGACATGGCCGAAGTTCGAGTCTAAGGCTCGGCAGGACCTTCGAACTTACCTCGGCAGGGAGACCCAGCTTCCCAAGCCTAGTAGGAGAGTCAGGCAAGGGGGCTTGGCCAGAGTTCGAGTGTAAGGCTCGGCAGGACGTTCGACCTTACCTCGGCAGGGAGACCAAGCTTCCCAAGCCTAGTAGGGTCAGGCAAGGGGGCTTGGCCGGAGTTCGAGTGTAAGGCTCGGCAGGACGTTCCCAAGCCTAGTAGGAGAGTCAGGCAAGGGGGCTTTGCAGGAGGTTCGAGTGTAAGGCTCGGCAGGAAGTTCCCAAGCCTAGTACGAGAGTCAGGGAAGGGGGCTTGGACAGAGTTCGAGTGTAAGGCTCGGCAGGACGTTCCCAAGCCTAGTAGGAGAGTCAGGCAAGGGGGCTTGGCCGGAGTTCGAGTGTAAGGCTCGGCAGGACGTTCGACCTTACCTCGGCAGGGAGACCAAGCTTCCCAAGCCTAGTAGGAGAGTCAGGCAAGGGGGCTTGGCCGGAGTTCGAGTGTAAGGCTCGGCAGGACGTTCGACCTTACCTCGGCAGGGAGACCAAGCTTCCCAAGCCTAGTAGGAGAGTCAGGCAAGGGGGCTTGGCCGGAGTTCGAGTGTAAGGCTCGGCAGGACGTTCGACCTAACCTCGGCAGGGAGACCAAGCTTCCCAAGCCTAGTAGGAGAGTCAGGCAAGGGGGCTTTGCCGGAGTTCGAGTGTAAGGCTCGGAAGGACTTTCGACCTTACCTCGGCAGGGAGACCAAGCTTCCCAAGCCTAGCAGGAGAGTCAGGCAAGGGGGCTTGGCCGGAGTTCGAGTGTAAGGCTCGGCAGGACATTTGACCTTACCTCGGCAGGGAGACCAAGCTTCCCAAGCCCAATAGGAGAGTCAGGCAAGTGGGCTTGGCCGGAGTTCGAGTGTAAGGCCCGGCAGGACGTTCGACCTTACCTCGGAAGGGAGACCAAGCTTCCCAAGCCTAATAGGAGAGTCAGGCAAGGGGGCTTGGCCGGAGTTCGAGTGTACGGCCCGGCAGGACGTTCGACCTTACCACGGCAGGGAGACCAAGCTTCCCAAGCCTAGTGGGGTCAGGCAAGGGGGCTTGGCCGGAGTTCGAGTGTAAGGCTCGGCAGGACGTTCGACCTTACCTCGGCAGGGAGTCCAAGCTTCCCAAGCCTAGTAGGAGAGTCAGGCAAGGGGGCTTGGCCGGAAGTTCGAGTGTAAGGCTTGGCAGGAAGTTCCCAAGACTAGTAGGAGAGTCAGGCAAGGGGGCTTGGCCGGAGTTCGAGTGTAAGGCTCGGCAGGACGTTCCCAAGCCTAGTACGAGAGTCAGGCAAGGGGGCTTGGCCGGAGTTCGAGTGTAAGGCTCGGCAGGACGTTCGAACTTACCTCAGCAGGGAGACCAAGCTTCCCAAGCCTAGTAGGGTCAGGCAAGCGGGCTTGGCCGGAATTCGAGTGTAAGGCTCAGCAGGACGTTCGACCTTACCTCGGCAGGGAGACCAAGCTTCCCAAGCCTAGTGGGGTCAGGCAAGGGTGCTTGGCCGGAGTTCGAGTGTAAGGCTCGGCAGGACGTTCGACCTTACCTCGGCAGGGAGACCAAGCTTCCCAAGACTAGTAGGAGAGTCAGGCAAGGGGACTTGGCCGGAGTTCGAGTGTAAGGCTCGCAGGACGTTCGACCTTACCTCGGCAGGGAGACCAAGCTTCCCAAGCCTAGCAGGAGAGTCAGGCAAGGGGGCTTGGCCGGAGTTCGAGTGTAAGGCTCGGCAGGACGTTCGACCTTACCTCGGCAGGGAGACCAAGCTTCCCAAGCCTAGTAGGAGAGTCAGGCAAGGGGGCTTGGCCGGAGTTCGAGTGCAAGGCTCGGCAGGACGTTCGACCTTACCTCGGCAGGGAGACCAAGCTTCCCAAGCCTAGTAGGAGAGTCAGGCAAGGGGGCTTGGCCGGAGTTCGAGTGTAAGGCTCGGCAGGACGTTCGACCTTACCTCGGCAGGGAGACCAAGCTTCCCAAGCCTAGTAGGAGAGTCAGGCAAGGGGGCTTGGCCGGAGTTCGAGTGTAAGGCTCGGCAGGACGTTCCCAAGCCTAGTAGGAGAGTCAGGCAAGGGGGCTTTGCAGGACGTTCGAGTGTAAGGCTCGGCAGGACGTTCCCAAGACTAGTATGAGAGTCAGGCAAGGGGGCTTGGCCGGAAGTTCGAGTGTAAGGCTCGGCAGGAAGTTCCCAAGCCTAGTACGAGAGTCAGGCAAGGGGGCTTGGCCGGAGTTCGAGAGTAAGGCTCGGCAGGACGTTCGACCTACCCTCGGCAAGGAGACCAAGATTCCCAAGCCTAGTAGGAGAGTCAGGCAAGGCGTCTTGGCCGGAGTTCGAGTGTAAGGCTCGGCAGGACATTCGAACTTACTTCAGCAGGGAGACCAAGCTTCCCAAGACTAGTTGGAGAGTCAGGCAAGGGGACTTGGCCGGAGTTCGAGTGTAAGGCTCGGCAGGACATTCGACCTTACCTCGGCAGGGAGACCAAGCTTCCCAAGCCTAGTAGGAGAGTCAGGCAAGGGGGCTTGGCCGTAGTTTGAGTGTAAGGCTCGGCAGGACGTTCGACCTTACCTCGGCAGGGAGACCAAGCTTCCCAAGCCTAGTAGGAGAGTCAGGCAAGGGGGCTTGGCCGGAGTTCGAGTGTAAGGCTCGGCAGGACGTTCGACCTTACCTCGGCAGGGAGACCAAGCTTCCCAAGCCTAGTAGGAGAGTCAGGCAAGGGGGCTTGGCCGGAGTTCGAGTGTAAGGCTCAGCAGGACGTTCCCAAGCCTAGTAGGAGAGTCAGGCAAGGGGGCTTGGCCGGAAGTTCGAGTGTAAGGCTCGGCAGGAAGTTCCCAAGACTAGTACGAGAGTCAGGCAAGGGGGATTGGCCGGAGTTCGAGTGTAAGGCTCGGCAGGACGTTCCCAAGCCTAGTAGGAGAGTCAGGCAAGGGGGCTTGGCCGGAGTTCGAGTGTAAGGCTGGGCAGGACGTTCGACCTTACCTCGGCAGGGAGACCAAGCTTCCAAAGCCTAGGAGACTCAGGCAAGGGGACTTGGCCAAAGTTCGAGTGCAAGGCTCGGCAAGACGTTCGACCTTACCTTGGCAGGGAGACCAAGCTTCCCAAGCCTAGTAGGAGAGTCAGGCAAGGGGGTTTGGCTGGAGATCGAGTGTAAGGCCCGGCAGGACGTTCGACCTTACCTCGGCAGGGAGACCAAGCTTCCCAAGCCTAGTAGGAGAGTCAGGCAAGGGGGCTTGGCCGGAGTTCGAGTGTAAGGCTCGGCAGGACGTTCGACCTTACCTCGGCAGGGAGACCAAGCTTCCCAAGCCTAGCAGGAGAGTCAGGCAAGGGGGCTTGGCCGGAGTTCGAGTGTAAGGCTCGGCAGGACGTTCGACCTTACCTCGGCAAGGAGACCAAGCTTCCCAAGCCTAGTAGGAGAGTCAGGCAAGGGGACATGGCCGAAGTTCGAGTCTAAGGCTCGGCAGGACCTTCGAACTTACCTCGGCAGGGAGACCCAGCTTCCCAAGCCTAGTAGGAGAGTCAGGCAAGGGGGCTTGGCCAGAGTTCGAGTGTAAGGCTCGGCAGGACGTTCGACCTTACCTCGGCAGGGAGACCAAGCTTCCCAAGCCTAGTAGGGTCAGGCAAGGGGGCTTGGCCGGAGTTCGAGTGTAAGGCTCGGCAGGACGTTCCCAAGCCTAGTAGGAGAGTCAGGCAAGGGGGCTTTGCAGGAGGTTCGAGTGTAAGGCTCGGCAGGAAGTTCCCAAGCCTAGTACGAGAGTCAGGGAAGGGGGCTTGGACAGAGTTCGAGTGTAAGGCTCGGCAGGACGTTCCCAAGCCTAGTAGGAGAGTCAGGCAAGGCGTCTTGGCCGGAGTTCGAGTGTAAGGCTCGGCAGGACATTCGAACTTACTTCAGCAGGGAGACCAAGCTTCCCAAGACTAGTTGGAGAGTCAGGCAAGGGGACTTGGCCGGAGTTCGAGTGTAAGGCTCGGCAGGACATTCGACCTTACCTCGGCAGGGAGACCAAGCTTCCCAAGCCTAGTAGGAGAGTCAGGCAAGGGGGCTTGGCCGTAGTTTGAGTGTAAGGCTCGGCAGGACGTTCGACCTTACCTCGGCAGGGAGACCAAGCTTCCCAAGCCTAGTAGGAGAGTCAGGCAAGGGGGCTTGGCCGGAGTTCGAGTGTAAGGCTCGGCAGGACGTTCGACCTTACCTCGGCAGGGAGACCAAGCTTCCCAAGCCTAGTAGGAGAGTCAGGCAAGGGGGCTTGGCCGGAGTTCGAGTGTAAGGCTCAGCAGGACGTTCCCAAGCCTAGTAGGAGAGTCAGGCAAGGGGGCTTGGCCGGAAGTTCGAGTGTAAGGCTCGGCAGGAAGTTCCCAAGACTAGTACGAGAGTCAGGCAAGGGGGATTGGCCGGAGTTCGAGTGTAAGGCTCGGCAGGACGTTCCCAAGCCTAGTAGGAGAGTCAGGCAAGGGGGCTTGGCCGGAGTTCGAGTGTAAGGCTGGGCAGGACGTTCGACCTTACCTCGGCAGGGAGACCAAGCTTCCAAAGCCTAGGAGACTCAGGCAAGGGGACTTGGCCAAAGTTCGAGTGCAAGGCTCGGCAGGACGTTCGACCTTACCTTGGCAGGGAGACCAAGCTTCCCAAGCCTAGTAGGAGAGTCAGGCAAGGGGGTTTGGCTGGAGATCGAGTGTAAGGCCCGGCAGGACGTTCGACCTTACCTCGGCAGGGAGACCAAGCTTCCCAAGCCTAGTAGGAGAGTCAGGCAAGGGGGCTTGGCCAGAGTTCGAGTGTAAGGCTCGGCAGGACGTTCGACCTTACCTCGGCAGGGAGACCAAGCTTCCCAAGCCTAGTAGGGTCAGGCAAGGGGGCTTGGCCGGAGTTCGAGTGTAAGGCTCGGCAGGACGTTCCCAAGCCTAGTAGGAGAGTCAGGCAAGGGGGCTTTGCAGGAGGTTCGAGTGTAAGGCTCGGCAGGAAGTTCCCAAGCCTAGTACGAGAGTCAGGGAAGGGGGCTTGGACAGAGTTCGAGTGTAAGGCTCGGCAGGACGTTCCCAAGCCTAGTAGGAGAGTCAGGCAAGGCGTCTTGGCCGGAGTTCGAGTGTAAGGCTCGGCAGGACATTCGAACTTACTTCAGCAGGGAGACCAAGCTTCCCAAGACTAGTTGGAGAGTCAGGCAAGGGGACTTGGCCGGAGTTCGAGTGTAAGGCTCGGCAGGACATTCGACCTTACCTCGGCAGGGAGACCAAGCTTCCCAAGCCTAGTAGGAGAGTCAGGCAAGGGGGCTTGGCCGTAGTTTGAGTGTAAGGCTCGGCAGGACGTTCGACCTTACCTCGGCAGGGAGACCAAGCTTCCCAAGCCTAGTAGGAGAGTCAGGCAAGGGGGCTTGGCCGGAGTTCGAGTGTAAGGCTCGGCAGGACGTTCGACCTTACCTCGGCAGGGAGACCAAGCTTCCCAAGCCTAGTAGGAGAGTCAGGCAAGGGGGCTTGGCCGGAGTTCGAGTGTAAGGCTCAGCAGGACGTTCCCAAGCCTAGTAGGAGAGTCAGGCAAGGGGGCTTGGCCGGAAGTTCGAGTGTAAGGCTCGGCAGGAAGTTCCCAAGACTAGTACGAGAGTCAGGCAAGGGGGATTGGCCGGAGTTCGAGTGTAAGGCTCGGCAGGACGTTCCCAAGCCTAGTAGGAGAGTCAGGCAAGGGGGCTTGGCCGGAGTTCGAGTGTAAGGCTGGGCAGGACGTTCGACCTTACCTCGGCAGGGAGACCAAGCTTCCAAAGCCTAGGAGACTCAGGCAAGGGGACTTGGCCAAAGTTCGAGTGCAAGGCTCGGCAGGACGTTCGACCTTACCTTGGCAGGGAGACCAAGCTTCCCAAGCCTAGTAGGAGAGTCAGGCAAGGGGGTTTGGCTGGAGATCGAGTGTAAGGCCCGGCAGGACGTTCGACCTTACCTCGGCAGGGAGACCAAGCTTCCCAAGCCTAGTAGGAGAGTCAGGCAAGGGGGCTTGGCCGGAGTTCGAGTGTAAGGCTCGGCAGGACGTTCGACCTTACCTCGGCAGGGAGACCAAGCTTCCCAAGCCTAGCAGGAGAGTCAGGCAAGGGGGCTTGGCCGGAGTTCGAGTGTAAGGCTCGGCAGGACGTTCGACCTTACCTCGGCAAGGAGACCAAGCTTCCCAAGCCTAGTAGGAGAGTCAGGCAAGGGGACATGGCCGAAGTTCGAGTCTAAGGCTCGGCAGGACCTTCGAACTTACCTCGGCAGGGAGACCCAGCTTCCCAAGCCTAGTAGGAGAGTCAGGCAAGGGGGCTTGGCCAGAGTTCGAGTGTAAGGCTCGGCAGGACGTTCGACCTTACCTCGGCAGGGAGACCAAGCTTCCCAAGCCTAGTAGGGTCAGGCAAGGGGGCTTGGCCGGAGTTCGAGTGTAAGGCTCGGCAGGATGTTCCCAAGCCTAGTAGGAGAGTCAGGCAAGGGGGCTTTGCAGGAGGTTCGAGTGTAAGGCTCGGCAGGAAGTTCCCAAGCCTAGTACGAGAGTCAGGGAAGGGGGCTTGGACAGAGTTCGAGTGTAAGGCTCGGCAGGACGTTCCCAAGCCTAGTAGGAGAGTCAGGCAAGGGGGCTTGGCCGGAGTTCGAGTGTAAGGCTCGGCAGGACGTTCGACCTTACCTCGGCAGGGAGACCAAGCTTCCCAAGCCTAGTAGGAGAGTCAGGCAAGGGGGCTTGGCCGGAGTTCGAGTGTAAGGCTCGGCAGGACGTTCGACCTTACCTCGGCAGGGAGACCAAGCTTCCCAAGCCTAGTAGGAGAGTCAGGCAAGGGGGCTTGGCCGGAGTTCGAGTGTAAGGCTCGGCAGGACGTTCGACCTAACCTCGGCAGGGAGACCAAGCTTCCCAAGCCTAGTAGGAGAGTCAGGCAAGGGGGCTTTGCCGGAGTTCGAGTGTAAGGCTCGGCAGGACTTTCGACCTTACCTCGGCAGGGAGACCAAGCTTCCCAAGCCTAGCAGGAGAGTCAGGCAAGGGGGCTTGGCCGTAGTTTGAGTGTAAGGCTCGGCAGGACGTTCGACCTTACCTCGGCAGGGAGACCAAGCTTCCCAAGCCTAGTAGGAGAGTCAGGCAAGGGGGCTTGGCCGGAGTTCGAGTGTAAGGCTCGGCAGGACGTTCGACCTAACCTCGGCAGGGAGACCAAGCTTCCCAAGCCTAGTAGGAGAGTCAGGCAAGGGGGCTTTGCCGGAGTTCGAGTGTAAGGCTCAGCAGGACGTTCCCAAGCCTAGTAGGAGAGTCAGGCAAGGGGGCTTTGCAGGACGTTCGAGTGTAAGGCTCGGCAGGACGTTCCCAAGACTAGTACGAGAGTCAGGCAAGGGGGCTTGGCCGGAAGTTCGAGTGTAAGGCTCGGCAGGAAGTTCCCAAGCCTAGTAGGAGAGTCAGGCAAGGGGGCTTGGCCGGAGTTCGAGTGTAAGGCTCGGCAGGACGTTCCCAAGCCTAGTAGGAGAGTCGGGCAAGGGGTCTTGGCCGGAGTTCGAGTGTAAGGCTGGGCAGGACGTTCGCCCTTACCTCGGCAGGGAGACCAAGCTTCCAAAGCCTAGGAGACTCAGGCAAGGGGACTTGGCCAAAGTTCGAGTGCAAGGCTCGGCAGGACGTTCGACCTTACCTCGGCAGGGAGACCAAGCTTCCCAAGGCTAGTAGGAGAGTCAGGCAAGGGGACTTTGCTGGAGATCGAGTGTAAGGCCCGGCAGGACGTTCGACCGTACCTCGGCAGGGAGACCAAGCTTCCCAAGCCTAGTAGGAGAGTCAGGCAAGGGGGCTTGGCCGGAGATCGAGTGTAAGGCTCGGCAGGACGTTCGACCTTACCTCGGCAGGGAGACCAAGCTTCCCAAGCCTACTAGGGTCAGGCAAGGGGGCTTGGCCGGAGTTCGAGTGTAAGGCTCGGCAGGACGTTCGACCTTACCTCGGCAAGGAGACCAAGCTTCCCAAGCCTAGTAGGAGAGTCAGGCAAGGGGACATGGCCGAAGTTCGAGTGTAAGGCTCGGCAGGACCTTCGAACTTACCTCGGCAGGGAGACCCAGCTTCCCAAGCCTAGTAGGAGAGTCAGGCAAGGGGGCTTGGCCAGAGTTCGAGTGTAAGGCTCGGCAGGACGTTCCCAAGCCTAGTAGGAGAGTCAGGCAAGGGGGCTTGGCCGGAGTTCGAGTGTAAGGCTCGGCAGGACGTTCGACCTTACCTCGGCAGGGAGACCAAGCTTCCCAAGCCTAGTAGGAGAGTCAGGCAAGGGGGCTTGGCCGGAGTTCGAGTGCAAGGCTCGGCAGGACGTTCGACCTTACCTCGGCAGGGAGACCAAGCTTCCCAAGCCTAGTAGGAGAGTCAGGCAAGGGGGCTTGGCCGGAGTTCGAGTGTAAGGCTCGGCAGGACGTTCGACCTTACCTCGGCAGGGAGACCAAGCTTCCCAAGCCTACTAGGAGAGTCAGGCAAGGGGGCTTGGCCGGAGTTCGAGTGTAAGGCTCGGCAGGACGTTCCCAAGCCTAGTAGGAGAGTCAGGCAAGGGGGCTTTGCAGGACGTTCGAGTGTAAGGCTCGGCAGGACGTTCCCAAGACTAGTATGAGAGTCAGGCAAGGGGGCTTGGCCGGAAGTTCGAGTGTAAGGCTCGGCAGGAAGTTCCCAAGCCTAGTACGAGAGTCAGGCAAGGGGGCTTGGCCGGAGTTCGAGTGTAAGGCTCGGCAGGACGTTCGACCTACCCTCGGCAAGGAGACCAAGCTTCCGAAGCCTAGTAGGAGAGTCAGGCAAGGGGTCTTGGCCGGAGTTCGAGTGTAAGGCTCGGCAGGACATTCGAACTTACTTCAGCAGGGAGACCAAGCTTCCCAAGACTAGTAGGAGAGTCAGGCAAGGGGACTTGGCCGGAGTTCGAGTGTAAGGCTCGGCAGGACGTTCGACCTTACCTCGGCAGGGAGACCAAGCTTCCCAAGCCTAGTAGGAGAGTCAGGCAAGGGGGCTTGGCCGGAGTTCGAGTGTAAGGCTCGGCAGGACGTTCGACCTTACCTCGGCAGGGAGACCAAGCTTCCCAAGCCTAGTAGGAGAGTCAGGCAAGGGGGCTTGGCCGTAGTTTGAGTGTAAGGCTCGGCAGGACGTTCGACCTTACCTCGGCAGGGAGACCAAGCTTCCCAAGCCTAGTAGGAGAGTCAGGCAAGGGGGCTTGGCCGGAGTTCGAGTGTAAGGCTCGGCAGGACGTTCGACCTTACCTCGGCAGGGAGACCAAGCTTCCCAAGCCTAGTAGGAGAGTCAGGCAAGGGGGCTTGGCCGGAGTTCGAGTGTAAGGCTCGGCAGGACGTTCCCAAGCCTAGTAGGAGAGTCGGGCAAGGGGTCTTGGCCGGAGTTCGAGTGTAAGGCTGGGCAGGACGTTCGCCCTTACCTCGGCAGGGAGACCAAGCTTCCAAAGCCTAGGAGACTCAGGCAAGGGGACTTGGCCAAAGTTCGAGTGCAAGGCTCGGCAGGACGTTCGACCTTACCTCGGCAGGGAGACCAAGCTTCCCAAGGCTAGTAGGAGAGTCAGGCAAGGGGACTTTGCTGGAGATCGAGTGTAAGGCCCGGCAGGACGTTCGACCGTACCTCGGCAGGGAGACCAAGCTTCCCAAGCCTAGTAGGAGAGTCAGGCAAGGGGGCTTGGCCGGAGATCGAGTGTAAGGCTCGGCAGGACGTTCGACCTTACCTCGGCAGGGAGACCAAGCTTCCCAAGCCTACTAGGGTCAGGCAAGGGGGCTTGGCCGGAGTTCGAGTGTAAGGCTCGGCAGGACGTTCGACCTTACCTCGGCAAGGAGACCAAGCTTCCCAAGCCTAGTAGGAGAGTCAGGCAAGGGGACATGGCCGAAGTTCGAGTGTAAGGCTCGGCAGGACCTTCGAACTTACCTCGGCAGGGAGACCCAGCTTCCCAAGCCTAGTAGGAGAGTCAGGCAAGGGGGCTTGGCCAGAGTTCGAGTGTAAGGCTCGGCAGGACGTTCCCAAGCCTAGTAGGAGAGTCAGGCAAGGGGGCTTGGCCGGAGTTCGAGTGTAAGGCTCGGCAGGACGTTCGACCTTACCTCGGCAGGGAGACCAAGCTTCCCAAGCCTACTAGGAGAGTCAGGCAAGGGAGCTTGGCCGGAGTTCGAGTGTAAGGCTCGGCAGGACGTTCCCAAGCCAAGTAGGAGAGTCAGGCAAGGGGGCTTTGCAGGACGTTCGAGTGTAAGGCTCGGCAGGACGTTCCCAAGACTAGTATGAGAGTCAGGCAAGGGGGCTTGGCCGGAAGTTCGAGTGTAAGGCTCGGCAGGAAGTTCCCAAGCCTAGTACGAGAGTCAGGCAAGGGGGCTTGGCCGGAGTTCGAGTGTAAGGCTCGGCAGGACGTTCGACCTACCCTCGGCAAGGAGACCAAGCTTCCGAAGCCTAGTAGGAGAGTCAGGCAAGGGGTCTTGGCCGGAGTTCGAGTGTAAGGCTCGGCAGGACATTCGAACTTACTTCAGCAGGGAGACCAAGCTTCCCAAGACTAGTAGGAGAGTCAGGCAAGGGGACTTGGCCGGAGTTCGAGTGTAAGGCTCGGCAGGACGTTCGACCTTACCTCGGCAGGGAGACCAAGCTTCCCAAGCCTAGTAGGAGAGTCAGGCAAGGGGGCTTGGCCGGAGTTCGAGTGTAAGGCTCGGCAGGACGTTCGACCTTACCTCGGCAGGGAGACCAAGCTTCCCAAGCCTAGTAGGAGAGTCAGGCAAGGGGGCTTGGCCGTAGTTTGAGTGTAAGGCTCGGCAGGACGTTCGACCTTACCTCGGCAGGGAGACCAAGCTTCCCAAGCCTAGTAGGAGAGTCAGGCAAGGGGGCTTGGCCGGAGTTCGAGTGTAAGGCTCGGCAGGACGTTCGACCTTACCTCGGCAGGGAGACCAAGCTTCCCAAGCCTAGTAGGAGAGTCAGGCAAGGGGGCTTGGCCGGAGTTCGAGTGTAAGGCTCAGCAGGACGTTCCCAAGCCTAGTAGGAGAGTCAGGCAAGGGGGCTTTGCAGGACGTTCGAGTGTAAGGCTCGGCAGGACGTTCCCAAGCCTAGTAGGAGAGTCAGGCAAGGGGCCTGGCCGGAAGTTCGAGTGTAAGGCTCGGCAGGAAGTTCCCAAGCCTAGTAGGAGAGTCAGGCAAGGGGGCTTGGCCGGAGTTCGAGTGTAAGGCTCGGCAGGACGTTCCCAAGCCTAGTAGGAGAGTCAGGCAAGGGGGCTTGGCCGGAGTTCGAGTGTAAGGCTGGGCAGGACGTTCGACCTTACCTCGGCAGGGAGACCAAGCTTCCAAAGCCTAGGAGACTCAGCCAAGGGGACTTGGCCAAAGTTCGAGTGCAAGGCTCGGCAGGACGTTCGACCTTACCTCGGCAGGGAGACCAAGCTTCCCAATCCTAGTAGGAGAGTCAGGCAATAGGGCTTGGCTGGAGATCGAGTGTAAGGCTCGGCAGGACGTTCGACCTTACCTCGACAGGGAGACCAAGCTTCCCAAGCCTAGTAGGAGAGTCAGGCAAGGGGGCTTGGCCGGAGATCGAGTGTAAGGCTCGGCAGGACGTTCGACCTTACCTCGGCAGGGAGACCAAGCTTCCCAAGCCTAGTAGGGTCAGGCAAGGGGGCTTGGCCGGAGTTCGAGTGTAAGGCTCGGCAGGACGTTCCCAAGCCTAGTAGGAGAGTCGGGCAAGGGGTCTTGGCCGGAGTTCGAGTGTAAGGCTGGGCAGGACGTTCGCCCTTACCTCGGCAGGGAGACCAAGCTTCCAAAGCCTAGGAGACTCAGGCAAGGGGACTTGGCCAAAGTTCGAGTGCAAGGCTCGGCAGGACGTTCGACCTTACCTCGGCAGGGAGACCAAGCTTCCCAAGGCTAGTAGGAGAGTCAGGCAAGGGGACTTTGCTGGAGATCGAGTGTAAGGCCCGGCAGGACGTTCGACCGTACCTCGGCAGGGAGACCAAGCTTCCCAAGCCTAGTAGGAGAGTCAGGCAAGGGGGCTTGGCCGGAGATCGAGTGTAAGGCTCGGCAGGACGTTCGACCTTACCTCGGCAGGGAGACCAAGCTTCCCAAGCCTAGTAGGAGAGTCAGGCAAGGGGGCTTGGCCGGAGTTCGAGTGTAAGGCTCGGCAGGACGTTCGACCTTACCTCGGCAGGGAGACCAAGCTTCCCAAGCCTAGTAGGAGAGTCAGGCAAGGGGGCTTGGCCGGAGTTCGAGTGTAAGGCTCAGCAGGACGTTCCCAAGCCTAGTAGGAGAGTCAGGCAAGGGGGCTTTGCAGGACGTTCGAGTGTAAGGCTCGGCAGGACGTTCCCAAGCCTAGTAGGAGAGTCAGGCAAGGGGCCTGGCCGGAAGTTCGAGTGTAAGGCTCGGCAGGAAGTTCCCAAGCCTAGTAGGAGAGTCAGGCAAGGGGGCTTGGCCGGAGTTCGAGTGTAAGGCTCGGCAGGACGTTCCCAAGCCTAGTAGGAGAGTCAGGCAAGGGGGCTTGGCCGGAGTTCGAGTGTAAGGCTGGGCAGGACGTTCGACCTTACCTCGGCAGGGAGACCAAGCTTCCAAAGCCTAGGAGACTCAGCCAAGGGGACTTGGCCAAAGTTCGAGTGCAAGGCTCGGCAGGACGTTCGACCTTACCTCGGCAGGGAGACCAAGCTTCCCAATCCTAGTAGGAGAGTCAGGCAATAGGGCTTGGCTGGAGATCGAGTGTAAGGCTCGGCAGGACGTTCGACCTTACCTCGACAGGGAGACCAAGCTTCCCAAGCCTAGTAGGAGAGTCAGGCAAGGGGGCTTGGCCGGAGATCGAGTGTAAGGCTCGGCAGGACGTTCGACCTTACCTCGGCAGGGAGACCAAGCTTCCCAAGCCTAGTAGGGTCAGGCAAGGGGGCTTGGCCGGAGTTCGAGTGTAAGGCTCGGCAGGACGTTCCCAAGCCTAGTAGGAGAGTCGGGCAAGGGGTCTTGGCCGGAGTTCGAGTGTAAGGCTGGGCAGGACGTTCGCCCTTACCTCGGCAGGGAGACCAAGCTTCCAAAGCCTAGGAGACTCAGGCAAGGGGACTTGGCCAAAGTTCGAGTGCAAGGCTCGGCAGGACGTTCGACCTTACCTCGGCAGGGAGACCAAGCTTCCCAAGGCTAGTAGGAGAGTCAGGCAAGGGGACTTTGCTGGAGATCGAGTGTAAGGCCCGGCAGGACGTTCGACCGTACCTCGGCAGGGAGACCAAGCTTCCCAAGCCTAGTAGGAGAGTCAGGCAAGGGGGCTTGGCCGGAGATCGAGTGTAAGGCTCGGCAGGACGTTCGACCTTACCTCGGCAGGGAGACCAAGCTTCCCAAGCCTACTAGGGTCAGGCAAGGGGGCTTGGCCGGAGTTCGAGTGTAAGGCTCGGCAGGACGTTCGACCTTACCTCGGCAAGGAGACCAAGCTTCCCAAGCCTAGTAGGAGAGTCAGGCAAGGGGACATGGCCGAAGTTCGAGTGTAAGGCTCGGCAGGACCTTCGAACTTACCTCGGCAGGGAGACCCAGCTTCCCAAGCCTAGTAGGAGAGTCAGGCAAGGGGGCTTGGCCAGAGTTCGAGTGTAAGGCTCGGCAGGACGTTCCCAAGCCTAGTAGGAGAGTCAGGCAAGGGGGCTTGGCCGGAGTTCGAGTGTAAGGCTCGGCAGGACGTTCGACCTTACCTCGGCAGGGAGACCAAGCTTCCCAAGCCTACTAGGAGAGTCAGGCAAGGGGGCTTGGCCGGAGTTCGAGTGTAAGGCTCGGCAGGACGTTCCCAAGCCAAGTAGGAGAGTCAGGCAAGGGGGCTTTGCAGGACGTTCGAGTGTAAGGCTCGGCAGGACGTTCCCAAGACTAGTATGAGAGTCAGGCAAGGGGGCTTGGCCGGAAGTTCGAGTGTAAGGCTCGGCAGGAAGTTCCCAAGCCTAGTACGAGAGTCAGGCAAGGGGGCTTGGCCGGAGTTCGAGTGTAAGGCTCGGCAGGACGTTCGACCTACCCTCGGCAAGGAGACCAAGCTTCCGAAGCCTAGTAGGAGAGTCAGGCAAGGGGTCTTGGCCGGAGTTCGAGTGTAAGGCTCGGCAGGACATTCGAACTTACTTCAGCAGGGAGACCAAGCTTCCCAAGACTAGTAGGAGAGTCAGGCAAGGGGACTTGGCCGGAGTTCGAGTGTAAGGCTCGGCAGGACGTTCGACCTTACCTCGGCAGGGAGACCAAGCTTCCCAAGCCTAGTAGGAGAGTCAGGCAAGGGGGCTTGGCCGGAGTTCGAGTGTAAGGCTCGGCAGGACGTTCGACCTTACCTCGGCAGGGAGACCAAGCTTCCCAAGCCTAGTAGGAGAGTCAGGCAAGGGGGCTTGGCCGTAGTTTGAGTGTAAGGCTCGGCAGGACGTTCGACCTTACCTCGGCAGGGAGACCAAGCTTCCCAAGCCTAGTAGGAGAGTCAGGCAAGGGGGCTTGGCCGGAGTTCGAGTGTAAGGCTCGGCAGGACGTTCGACCTTACCTCGGCAGGGAGACCAAGCTTCCCAAGCCTAGTAGGAGAGTCAGGCAAGGGGGCTTGGCCGGAGTTCGAGTGTAAGGCTCAGCAGGACGTTCCCAAGCCTAGTAGGAGAGTCAGGCAAGGGGGCTTTGCAGGACGTTCGAGTGTAAGGCTCGGCAGGACGTTCCCAAGCCTAGTAGGAGAGTCAGGCAAGGGGCCTGGCCGGAAGTTCGAGTGTAAGGCTCGGCAGGAAGTTCGCAAGCCTAGTAGGAGAGTCAGGCAAGGGGGCTTGGCCGGAGTTCGAGTGTAAGGCTCGGCAGGACGTTCCCAAGCCTAGTAGGAGAGTCAGGCAAGGGGGCTTGGCCGGAGTTCGAGTGTAAGGCTGGGCAGGACGTTCGACCTTACCTCGGCAGGGAGACCAAGCTTCCAAAGCCTAGGAGACTCAGCCAAGGGGACTTGGCCAAAGTTCGAGTGCAAGGCTCGGCAGGACGTTCGACCTTACCTCGGCAGGGAGACCAAGCTTCCCAATCCTAGTAGGAGAGTCAGGCAATAGGGCTTGGCTGGAGATCGAGTGTAAGGCTCGGCAGGACGTTCGACCTTACCTCGACAGGGAGACCAAGCTTCCCAAGCCTAGTAGGAGAGTCAGGCAAGGGGGCTTGGCCGGAGATCGAGTGTAAGGCTCGGCAGGACGTTCGACCTTACCTCGGCAGGGAGACCAAGCTTCCCAAGCCTAGTAGGGTCAGGCAAGGGGGCTTGGCCGGAGTTCGAGTGTAAGGCTCGGCAGGACGTTCGACCTTACCTCGCCAAGGAGACCAAGCTTCCCAAGCCTAGTAGGAGAGTCAGGCAAGGGGACATGGCCGAAGTTCGAGTCTAAGGCTCGGCAGGACCTTCGAACTTACCTCGGCAGGGAGACCCAGCTTCCCAAGCCTAGTAGGAGAGTCAGGCAAGGGGGCTTGGCCAGAGTTCGAGTGTAAGGCTCGGCAGGACGTTCCCAAGCCTAGTAGGAGAGTCAGGCAAGGGGGCTTGGCCGGAGTTCGAGTGTAAGGCTCGGCAGGACGTTCGACCTTACCTCGGCAGGGAGACCAAGCTTCCTAATCCGAGTAGGAGAGTCAGGCAAGGGGCCTTGGCCGGAGTTCGAGTGTAAGGCTCGGCAGGACGTTCCCAAGCCTAGTAGGAGAGTCAGGCAAGGGGGCTTCGCAGGACGTTCGAGTGTAAGGCTCGGCAGGACGTTCCCAATCCTAGTAGGAGAGTCAGGCAAGGGGGCTTGGCCGGAAGTTCGAGTGTAAGGCTCGGCAGGAAGTTCCCAAGCCTAGTAGGAGAGTCAGGCAAGGGGACATGGCCGGAGTTCGAGTGTAAGGCTCGGCAGGACGTTCCCAAGCCTAGTAGGAGAGTCAGGCAAGGGGGCTTGGCCAGAGATCGAGTGTAAGGCTCGGCAGGACGTTCGACCTTACCTCGGCAGGGAGACCAAGCTTCCCAAGCCTAGTAGGAGAGTCAGGCAAGGGGGCTTGGCCGTAGTTTGAGTGTAAGGCTCGGCAGGACGTTCGACCTTACCTCGGCAGGGAGACCAAGCTTCCCAAGCCTAGTAGGAGAGTCAGGCAAGGGGGCTTGGCCGGAGTTCGAGTGTAAGGCTCGGCAGGACGTTCGACCTTACCTCGGCAGGGAGACCAAGCTTCCCAAGCCTAGTAGGAGAGTCAGGCAAGGGGGCTTGGCCCGAGTTCGACTGTAAGGCTCAGCAGGACGTTCCCAAGCCTAGTAGGAGAGTCAGGCAAGGGGGCTTTGCAGGACGTTCGAGTGTAAGGCTCGGCAGGAGGTTCCCAAGCCTAGTAGGAGAGTCAGGCAAGGGGGCTCGGCCGGAAGTTCGAGTGTAAGGCTCGGCAGGAAGTTCCCAAGCCTAGTACGAGAGTCAGGCAAGGGGGCTTGGCCGGAGTTCGAGTGTAAGGCTCGGCAGGACGTTCCCAAGCCTAGTAGGAGAGTCAGGCAAGGGGGCTTGGCCGGAGTTCGAGTGTAAGGCTGGGCAGGACGTTCGACCTTACCTCGGCAGGGAGACCAAGCTTCCAAAGCCTAGGAGACTCAGGCAAGGGGACTTGGCCAAAGTTCGAGTGCAAGGCTCAGCAGGACGTTCGACCTTACCTCGGCAGGGAGGCCAAGCTTCCCAAGCCTAGTAGGAGAGTCAGGCAAGGGGGCTTGGCTGGAGATCGAGTGTAAGGCCTGTCAGGACATTCGACCTTACCTCGGCAGGGAGACCAAGCTTCCCAAGCCTAGTAGGAGAGTCAGGCAAGGGGGCTTGGCCGGAGATCGAGTGTAAGGCCCGGCAGGACGTTCGACCTTACCTCGGCAGGGAGACCAAGCTTCCCAAGCCTAGTAGGGTCAGGCAAGGGGGCTTGGCCGGAGTTCGAGTGTAAGGCTCGGCAGGACGTTCGACCTTACCTCGGCAAGGAGACCAAGCTTCCCAAGCCTAGTAGGAGAGTCAGGCAAGGGGACATGGCCGAAGTTCGAGTGTAAGGCTCGGCAGGACCTTCGAACTTACCTCGGCAGGGAGACCCAGCTTCCCAAGCCTAGTAGGAGAGTCAGGCAAGGGGGCTTGGCCAGAGTTCGAGTGTAAGGCTCGGCAGGACGTTCCCAAGCCTAGTAGGAGAGTCAGGCAAGGGGGCTTGGCCGGAGTTCGAGTGTAAGGCTCGGCAGGACGTTCGACCTTACCTCGGCAGGGAGACCAAGCTTCCTAAGCCGAGTAGGAGAGTCAGGCAAGGGGCCTTGGCCGGAGTTCGAGTGTAAGGCTCGGCAGGACGTTCGACCGTACCTCGGCAGGGAGAACAAGCTTCCCAAACCTAGTAGGAGAGTCAGGCAAGGGGGCTTTGCAGGACGTTCGAGTGTAAGGCTCGGCAGGACGTTCCCAATCCTAGTAGGAGAGTCAGGCAAGGGGGCTTGGCCGGAAGTTCGAGTGTAAGGCTCGGCAGGAAGTTCCCAAGCCTAGTAGGAGAGTCAGGCAAGGGGGCTTGGCCGGAGTTCGAGTGTAAGGCTCGGCAGGACGTTCCCAAGCCTAGTAGGAGAGTCAGGCAAGGGGGCTTGGCCAGAGATCGAGTGTAAGGCTCGGCAGGATGTTCGACCTTACCTCGGCAGGGAGACCAAGCTTCCCAAGCCTAGGAGAGTCAGGCAAGGGGACTTGGCCGGAGTTCGAGTGTAAGGCTCGGCAGGACGTTCGAACTTACCTCGGCAGGGAGACCAAGCTTCCCAAGCCTTGTAGGGTCAGGCAAGGGGGCTTGGCCGGAGTTCAAGTGTAAGGCTCGGCAGGACGTTCGACCTTACCTCGGCAGGGAGACCAAGCTTCCCAAGCCTAGTAGGAGAGTCAGGCAAGGGGGCTTGGCCGGAGTTCGAGTGTAAGGCTCGGCAGGACGTTCGACCTTACCTCAGCAGGGAGACCAAGCTTCCCAAGCCTAGTAGGAGAGTCAGGCAAGGGGGCTCGGCCGGAAGTTCGAGTGTAAGGCTGGGCAGGACGTTCGACCTTACCTCGGCAGGGAGACCAAGCTTCCAAAGCCTAGGAGACTCAGGCAAGGGGACTTGGCCAAAGTTCGAGTGCAAGGCTCGGCAGGACGTTCGACCTTACCTCGGCAGGGAGGCCAAGCTTCCCAAGCCTAGTAGGAGAGTCAGGCAAGGGGGCTTGGCTGGAGATCGAGTGTAAGGCCCGTCAGGACATTCGACCTTACCTCGGCAGGGAGACCAAGCTTCCCAAGCCTAGTAGGAGAGTCAGGCAAGGGGGCTTGGCCGGAGATCGAGTGTAAGGCTCGGCAGGACGTTCGACCTTACCTCGGCAGGGAGACCAAGCTTCCCAAGCCTAGTAGGGTCAGGCAAGGGGGCTTGGCCGGAGTTCGAGTGTAAGGCTCGGCAGGACGTTCGACCTTACCTCGGCAAGGAGACCAAGCTTCCCAAGCCTAGTAGGAGAGTCAGGGAAGGGGACATGGCCGAAGTTCGAGTGTAAGGCTCGGCAGGACCTTCGAACATACCTCGGCAGGGAGACCCAGCTTCCCAAGCCTAGTAGGAGAGTCAGGCAAGGGGGCTTGGCCAGAGTTCGAGTGTAAGGCTCGGCAGGACGTTCCCAAGCCTAGTAGGAGAGTCAGGCAAGGGGGCTTGGCCGGAGTTCGAGTGTAAGGCTCGGCAGGACGTTCGACCTTACCTCGGCAGGGAGACCAAGCTTCCTAAGCCGAGTAGGAGAGTCAGGCAAGGGGCCTTGGCCGGAGTTCGAGTGTAAGGCTCGGCAGGACGTTCGACCGTACCTCGGCAGGGAGACCAAGCTTCCCAAACCTAGTAGGAGAGTCAGGCAAGGGGGCTTGGCCGGAGTTCGAGTGTAAGGCTCGGCAGGACGTTCCCAAGCCTAGTAGGAGAGTCAGGCAAGGGGGCTTTGCAGGACGTTCGAGTGTAAGGCTCGGCAGGACGTTCCCAATCGTAGTAGGAGAGTCAGGCAAGGGGGCTTGGCCGGAAGTTCGAGTGTAAGGCTCGGCAGGAAGTTCCCAAGCCTAGTAGGAGAGTCAGGCAAGGGGGCTTGGCCGGAGTTCGAGTGTAAGGCTCGGCAGGACGTTCCCAAGCCTAGTAGGAGAGTCAGGCAAGGGGGCTTGGCCGGAGTTCGAGTGTAAGGCTCGGCAGGACGTTCGACCTTACCTCGGCAGGGAGACCAAGCTTCCGAAGCCTAGTAGGGTCAGCCGAGGGGGCTTGGCCGGAGTTCGAGTGTAAGGCTCGGCAGGACGTTCGACCTTACCTCGGCAGGGAGACCAAGCTTCCCAAGCCTAGTAGGAGAGTCAGGCAAGGGGGCTTGGCCGGAGTTCGAGTGTAAGGCTCGGCAGGACGTTCGACCTAACCTCGGCAAGGAGACCAAGCTTCCCAAGCCTAGTAGGAGAGTCAGGCAAGGAGACTTGGCCGGAGATCGAGTGTAAGGCTCGGCAGGATGTTCGACCTTACCTCGGCAGGGAGACCAAGCTTCCCAAGCCTAGTAGGAGAGTCAGGCAAGGGGGCTTGGCCCGAGTTCGAGTGTAAGGCTCGGCAGGACGTTCCCAAGCCTAGTACGAGAGTCAGGCAAGGGGGCTTGGCCGCAGTACGAGTGTAAGGCTCGGCAGGACGTTCGACCTTACCTCAGCAGGGTGACCGAGCTTCCCAAGCCTAGTAGGAGAGTCAGGCATAGGGGCTGGGCCGGCGTTCGAGTGTAAGGCTCGGCAGGACATTCGACCTTACCTTGGCAGGGAGACCAAGCTTCCAAAGCCTAGGAGACTCAGGCAAGGGGACTTGGCCAAAGTTCGAGTGCAAGGCTCGGCAGGACGTTCGACCTTACCTCGGCAGGGAGACCAAGCTTCCCAAGCCTAGTGGGAGAGTCAGGCAAGGGGGCTTGGCCGGAGATCGAGTGTAAGGCTCGGCAGGACGTTCGACCTTACCTCGGAAGGGAGACCAAGCTTCCCAAGCCTAGTGGGAGAGTCAGGCAAGGGGACTTGGCCGGAGTTCAAGTGTAAGGCTCGGCAGGACGTTCGACCTTACCTCAGCAGGGAGACCAAGCTTCCCAAGCCTAGTAGGAGAGTCAGGCAGGGGGGCTTGGCCCGAGTTCGAGAGTAAGGCTCGGCAGGACGTTCCCAAGCCTAGTACGAGAGTCAGGCAAGGGGGCTTGGCCGGAGTTCGAGTGTAAGGCTCAGCAGGACGTTCGACCTTACCTCGGCAGGGAGACCAAGCTTCCCAAGCCTAGTGGGGTCAGGCAAGGGGGCTTGGCCGGAGTTCAAGTGGAAGGCTCGGCAGGACCTTCGAACTTACCTCGGCAGGGAGACCAAGCTTCCCAAGGCTAGTAGGAGAGTCAGGCAAGGGGGCTTGGCCAGAGTTCGAATGTAAGGCTCGGCAGGACGTTACCAAGCCTAGTAGGAGAGTCAGGCAAGGGGGCTTGGCCGGACCTCTATTGTAAGGCTCGGCAGGACGTTCGACCTTACCTCGGCAGGGAGACCAAGCTTCCCAAGCCTAGTAGGAGAGTCAGGCATAGGGGCTCGGCCGGAGTTCGAGTGTAAGGCTCGGCAGGACATTCGACCTTACCTCGGCAGGGAGACCAAGCTTCCCAAGACTAGGAGACTGAGGCAAGGGGACTTGGTCAAAGTTCGTGTGCAAGGCTCGGCAGGACGTTCGACCTTACCTCGGCAGGGAGACCAAGCTTCCCAAGCCTAGTAGGAGAGTCAGGCAAGGGGGCTTGGCCCGAGTTCGACTGTAAGGCTCAGCAGGACGTTCCCAAGCCTAGTAGGAGAGTCAGGCAAGGGGGCTTGGCCGGAGTTCGAGTGTAAGGCTCGGCAGGACGTTCGACCTTACCTCGGCAGGGAGACCAAGCTTCCCAAGCCTAGTAGGAGAGTCAGGCAAGGGGACTTGGCCGGAGATCGAGTGTAAGGCTCGGCAGGACGTTCGACCTTACCTCGGCAGGGAGACCAAGCTTCCCAAGCCTAGTAGGAGAGTCAGGCAAGGGGGCTTGGCCGGAGATCGAGTGTAAGGCTCGGCAGGACGTTCGACCTTACCTCGGCAGGGAGACCAAGCTTCCCAAGCCTAGTAGGGTCAGGCAAGGTGGCTTGGCCGGAGTTCGAGTGTAAGGCTCGGCAGGACGTTCGACCTTACCTCGGCAAGGAGACCAAGCTTCCCAAGCCTAGTAGGAGAGTCAGGCAAGGGGACTTGGCCGCAGTTCGAGTGTAAGGCTCGGCAGGACCTTCGAACTTACCTCGGCAGGGAGACCAAGCTTCCCAAGGCTAGTAGGAGAGTCAGGCAAGGGGGCTTGGCCAGAGTTCGAATGTAAGGCTCGGCAGGACGTTCCCAAGCCTAGTAGGAGAGTCAGGCAAGGGGGCTTGGCCGGACCTCGATTGTAAGGCTCGGCAGGACGTTCGACCTTACCTCGGCAGGGAGACCAAGCTTCCCAAGCCTAGTAGGAGAGTCAGGCATAGGGGCTTGGCCGGAGTTCGAGTGTAAGGCTCGGCAGGACATTCGACCTTACCTCGGCAGGGAGACCAAGCTTCCAAAGCCTAGGAGACTCAGGCAAGGGGACTTGGCCAAAGTTCAAGTGCAAGGCTCGGCAGGACGTTCGACCTTACCTCGGCAGGGAGACCAAGCTTCCCAAGCCGAGTAGGAGAGTCAGGCAAGGGGGCTTGGCTGGAGATGGAGTGTAAGGCTCAGCAGGACGTTCGACCTTACCTCGGCAGGGAGACCAAGCTTCCCAAGCCTAGTGGGAGAGTCAGGCAAGGGGGCTTGGCCGGAGATCGAGTGTAAGGCTCGGCAGGACGTTCGACCTTACCTCGGCAGGGAGACCAAGCTTCCCAAGCCTAGTAGGGTCAGGCAAGGGGGCTTGGCCGGAGTTCGAGTGTAAGGCTCGGCAGGACGTTCCCAAGCCTAGTAGGAGAGTCAGGCAAGGGGGCTTTGCAGGACGTTCGAGTGTAAGGCTCGGCAGGACGTTCCCAAGCCTAGTAGGAGAGTCAGGCAAGGGGGCTTGGCCGGAAGTTCGAGTGTAAGGCTCGGCAGGAAGTCCCCAAGCCTAGTACGAGAGTCAGGCAAGGGGGCTTGGCCGGAGTTCGAGTGTAAGGCTCGGCAGGACGTTCGACCTTACCTCAGCAGGGAGACCAAGCTTCCCAAGCCTAGTAGGAGAGTCAGGCAAGGGGACTTGGCCGGAGATCGAGTGTAAGGCTCGGCAGGACGTTCGACCTTACCTCGGCAGGGAGACCAAGCTTCCCAAGCCTAGTAGGAGAGTCAGGCAAGGGGGCTTGGATGGAGATCGAGTGTAAGGCTCGGCAGGACGTTCGACCTTACCTCGGCAGGGAGACCAAGCTTCCCAAGCCTAGTAGGAGAGTCAGGCAAGGGGGCTTGGCCAGAGTTCGAATGTAAGGCTCGGCAGGACGTTCCCAAGCCTAGTAGGAGAGTCAGGCAAGGGGGCTTGGCCAGACCTCGATTGTAAGGCTCGGCAGGACGTTCGACCTTACCTCGGCAGGGAGACCAAGCTTCCCAAGCCTAGTAGGAGAGTCAGGCATAGGGGCTTGGCCGGAGTTCGAGTGTAAGGCTCGGCAGGACATTCGACCTTACCTCGGCAGGGAGACCAAGCTTCCAAAGCCTAGGAGACTCAGGCAAGGGGACTTGGCCAAAGTTCAAGTGCAAGGCTCGGCAGGACGTTCGACCTTACCTCGGCAGGGAGACCAAGCTTCCCAAGCCGAGTAGGAGAGTCAGGCAAGGGGGCTTGGCTGGAGATGGAGTGTAAGGCTCAGCAGGACGTTCGACCTTACCTCGGCAGGGAGACCAAGCTTCCCAAGCCTAGTGGGAGAGTCAGGCAAGGGGGCTTGGCCGGAGATCGAGTGTAAGGCTCGGCAGGACGTTCGACCTTACCTCGGCAGGGAGACCAAGCTTCCCAAGCCTAGTAGGGTCAGGCAAGGGGGCTTGGCCGGAGTTCGAGTGTAAGGCTCGGCAGGACGTTCCCAAGCCTAGTAGGAGAGTCAGGCAAGGGGGCTTTGCAGGACGTTCGAGTGTAAGGCTCGGCAGGACGTTCCCAAGCCTAGTAGGAGAGTCAGGCAAGGGGGCTTGGCCGGAAGTTCGAGTGTAAGGCTCGGCAGGAAGTCCCCAAGCCTAGTACGAGAGTCAGGCAAGGGGGCTTGGCCGGAGTTCGAGTGTAAGGCTCGGCAGGACGTTCGACCTTACCTCAGCAGGGAGACCAAGCTTCCCAAGCCTAGTAGGAGAGTCAGGCAAGGGGACTTGGCCGGAGATCGAGTGTAAGGCTCGGCAGGACGTTCGACCTTACCTCGGCAGGGAGACCAAGCTTCCCAAGCCTAGTAGGAGAGTCAGGCAAGGGGGCTTGGATGGAGATCGAGTGTAAGGCTCGGCAGGACGTTCGACCTTACCTCGGCAGGGAGACCAAGCTTCCCAAGCCTAGTAGGAGAGTCAGGCAAGGGGGCTTGGCCAGAGTTCGAATGTAAGGCTCGGCAGGACGTTCCCAAGCCTAGTAGGAGAGTCAGGCAAGGGGGCTTGGCCAGACCTCGATTGTAAGGCTCGGCAGGACGTTCGACCTTACCTCGGCAGGGAGACCAAGCTTCCCAAGCCTAGTAGGAGAGTCAGGCATAGGGGCTTGGCCGGAGTTCGAGTGTAAGGCTCGGCAGGACATTCGACCTTACCTCGGCAGGGAGACCAAGCTTCCAAAGCCTAGGAGACTCAGGCAAGGGGACTTGGCCAAAGTTCAAGTGCAAGGCTCGGCAGGACGTTCGACCTTACCTCGGCAGGGAGACCAAGCTTCCCAAGCCGAGTAGGAGAGTCAGGCAAGGGGGCTTGGCTGGAGATCGAGTGTAAGGCTCAGCAGGACGTTCGACCTTACCTCGGCAGGGAGACCAAGCTTCCCAAGCCTAGTGGGAGAGTCAGGCAAGGGGGCTTGGCCGGAGATCGAGTGTAAGGCTCGGCAGGACGTTCGACCTTACCTCGGCAGGGAGACCAAGCTTCCCAAGCCTAGTGGGAGAGTCAGGCAAGGGGGCTTGGCCGGAGTTCGAGTGTAAGGCTCGGCAGGACGTTCCCAAGCCTAGTAGGAGAGTCAGGCAAGGGGGCTTTGCAGGACGTTCGAGTGTAAGGCTCGGCAGGACGTTCCCAAGCCTAGTAGGAGAGTCAGGCAAGGGGGCTTGGCCGGAAGTTCGAGTGTAAGGCTCGGCAGGAAGTCCCCAAGCCTAGTACGAGAGTCAGGCAAGGGGGCTTGGCCGGAGTTCGAGTGTAAGGCTCGGCAGGACGTTCGACCTTACCTCGGCAGGGAGACCAAGCTTCCCAAGCCTAGTAGGAGAGTCAGGCATAGGGGCTCGGCCGGAGTTCGAGTGTAAGGCTCGGCAGGACATTCGACCTTACCTCGGCAGGGAGAGCAAGCTTCCCAAGACTAGGAGACTGAGGCAAGGGGACTTGGTCAAAGTTCGTGTGCAAGGCTCGGCAGGACGTTCGACCTTACCTCGGCAGGGAGACCAAGCTTCCCAAGCCTAGTATGAGAGTCAGGCAAGGGGGCTTGGCCCGAGTTCGACTGTAAGGCTCAGCAGGACGTTCCCAAGCCTAGTAGGAGAGTCAGGCAAGGGGGCTTGGCCGGAGTTCGAGTGTAAGGCTCGGCAGGACGTTCGACCTTACCTCGGCAGGGAGACCAAGCTTCCCAAGCCTAGTAGGAGAGTCAGGCAAGGGGACTTGGCCGGAGATCGAGTGTAAGGCTCGGCAGGACGTTCGACCTTGCCTCGGCAGGGAGACCAAGCTTCCCAAGCCTAGTAGGAGAGTCAGGCAAGGGGGCTTGGCCGGAGATCGAGTGTAAGGCTCGGCAGGACGTTCGACCTTACCTCGGCAGGGAGACCAAGCTTCCCAAGCCTAGTAGGGTCAGGCAAGGTGGCTTGGCCGGAGTTCGAGTGTAAGGCTCGGCAGGACGTTCGACCTTACCTCGGCAAGGAGACCAAGCTTCCCAAGCCTAGTAGGAGAGTCAGGCAAGGGGACTTGGCCGCAGTTCGAGTGTAAGGCTCGGCAGGACCTTCGAACTTACCTCGGCAGGGAGACCAAGCTTCCCAAGCCTAGTAGGAGAGTCAGGCAAGGGGGCTTGGCCAGAGTTCGAATGTAAGGCTCGGCAGGACGTTCCCAAGCCTAGTAGGAGAGTCAGGCAAGGGGGCTTGGCCGGACCTCGATTGTAAGGCTCGGCAGGACGTTCGACCTTACCTCGGCAGGGAGACCAAGCTTCCCAAGCCTAGTAGGAGAGTCAGGCATAGGGGCTTGGCCGGAGTTCGAGTGTAAGGCTCGGCAGGACATTCGACCTTACCTCGGCAGGGAGACCAAGCTTCCAAAGCCTAGGAGACTCAGGCAAGGGGACTTGGCCAAAGTTCAAGTGCAAGGCTCGGCAGGACGTTCGACCTTACCTCGGCAGGGAGACCAAGCTTCCCAAGCCGAGTAGGAGAGTCAGGCAAGGGGGCTTGGCTGGAGATGGAGTGTAAGGCTCAGCAGGACGTTCGACCTTACCTCGGCAGGGAGACCAAGCTTCCCAAGCCTAGTGGGAGAGTCAGGCAAGGGGGCTTGGCCGGAGATCGAGTGTAAGGCTCGGCAGGACGTTCGACCTTACCTCGGCAGGGAGACCAAGCTTCCCAAGCCTAGTGGGAGAGTCAGGCAAGGGGGCTTGGCCGGAGTTCGAGTGTAAGGCTCGGCAGGGAGTCCCCAAGCCTAGTACGAGAGTCAGGCAAGGGGGCTTGGCCGGAGTTCGAGTGTAAGGCTCGGCAGGACGTTCGACCTTACCTCAGCAGGGAGACCAAGCTTCCCAAGCCTAGTAGGAGAGTCAGGCAAGGGGACTTGGCCGGAGATCGAGTGTAAGGCTCGGCAGGACGTTCGACCTTACCTCGGCAGGGAGACCAAGCTTCCCAAGCCTAGTAGGAGAGTCAGGCAAGGGGGCTTGGATGGAGATCGAGTGTAAGGCTCGGCAGGACGTTCGACCTTACCTCGGCAGGGAGACCAAGCTTCCCAAGCCTAGTAGGAGAGTCAGGCAAGGGGGCTTGGCCAGAGTTCGAATGTAAGGCTCGGCAGGACGTTCCCAAGCCTAGTAGGAGAGTCAGGCAAGGGGGCTTGGCCAGACCTCGATTGTAAGGCTCGGCAGGACGTTCGACCTTACCTCGGCAGGGAGACCAAGCTTCCCAAGCCTAGTAGGAGAGTCAGGCATAGGGGCTTGGCCGGAGTTCGAGTGTAAGGCTCGGCAGGACATTCGACCTTACCTCGGCAGGGAGACCAAGCTTCCAAAGCCTAGGAGACTCAGGCAAGGGGACTTGGCCAAAGTTCAAGTGCAAGGCTCGGCAGGACGTTCGACCTTACCTCGGCAGGGAGACCAAGCTTCCCAAGCCGAGTAGGAGAGTCAGGCAAGGGGGCTTGGCTGGAGATCGAGTGTAAGGCTCAGCAGGACGTTCGACCTTACCTCGGCAGGGAGACCAAGCTTCCCAAGCCTAGTGGGAGAGTCAGGCAAGGAGGCTTGGCCGGAGATCGAGTGTAAGGCTCGGCAGGACGTTCGACCTTACCTCGGCAGGGAGACCAAGCTTCCCAAGCCTAGTGGGAGAGTCAGGCAAGGGGGCTTGGCCGGAGTTCGAGTGTAAGGCTCGGCAGGACGTTCCCAAGCCTAGTAGGAGAGTCAGGCAAGGGGGCTTTGCAGGACGTTCGAGTGTAAGGCTCGGCAGGACGTTCCCAAGCCTAGTAGGAGAGTCAGGCAAGGGGGCTTTGCAGGACGTTCGAGTGTAAGGCTCGGCAGGACGTTCCCAAGCCTAGTAGGAGAGTCAGGCAAGGGGGCTTGGCCGGAAGTTCGAGTGTAAGGCTCGGCAGGAAGTCCCCAAGCCTAGTACGAGAGTCAGGCAAGGGGGCTTGGCCGGAGTTCGAGTGTAAGGCTCGGCAGGACGTTCCCGGGCCTAGTAGGAGAGTCAGGCAAGGGGGCTTGGCTGGAGTTCGAGTGTAAGGATCGGCAGGACGTTCGACCTTACCTCGGCAGGGAGACCAAGCTTCCCAAGCCTAGTAGGGGTGTCCGGCAAGGGGGCTTGGCCGGAGTTCGAGTGTAAGGCTCGGCAGGACGTTCGACCTTACCTCGGCAGGGAGACCAAGCTTCCCAAGCCTATTAGGAGAGTCAGGCAAGGGGACTTGGCCGGAGTTCGAGTGTAAGGCTCGGCAGGACGTTCGACCTTACCTCGGCAGGGAGACCAAGCTTCCCAAGCCTAGTAGGAGAGTCAGGCAAGGGGGCTTGGACGGAGTTCGAGTGTAAGGCTCGGCAGGACGTTCGACCTTACCTCGGCAGGGAGAGCAAGCTTCCCAAGCCTACTAGGGTCAGGCAAGGGGGCTTGGCCGGAGTTAGAGTGTAAGGCTTGGCAGGACGTTCGACCTAACCTCGGCAAGGAGACCAAGCTTCCCAAGCCTAGTAGGAGAGTCAGGCAAGGGGGCTTGGCCGGAGTTCGAGTGTAAGGCTCGGCAGGAGGTTCCCAAGCCTAGTAGGAGAGTCAGGCAAGGGGGCTTGGCCGGAGTTCGAGTGTAAGGCTCGGCAGGACGTTCGACCTTACCTCGGCAGGGAGACCAAGCTTCCCAAGCCTAGTAGGAGAGTCAGGCAAGGGGGCTTGGCCAGAGTTCGAGTGTAACGCTCGGCAGGATGTTCCCAAGCCTAGTAGGAGAGTCAGGCAAGGGGGCTTGGCCAGAGATCGAGTGTAAGGCTCGGCAGGACGTTCGACCTTACCGCGGCAGGGAGGCCAAGCTTCCCAAGCCTAGTAGGAGAGTCAGGCAAGGGGGCTTGGCCCGAGTTCGACTGTAAGGCTCGGCAGGACGTTCGACCTTACCTCGGCAGGGAGACCAAGCTTCCCAAACCTAGTCGGGTCAGGCAAGCGGGCTTGGCCGGAGTTCGAGTGCAAGGCTCGGCAGGACGTTCGACCTTACCTCGGCAGGGAGACCAAGCTTCCCAAGCCTAGTAGGAGAGTCAGGCAAGGGGACATGGCCGAAGTTCGAGTGTAAGGCTCGGCAGGACCTTCGAACTTACCTCGGCAGGGAGACCCAGCTTCCCAAGCCTAGTAGGAGAGTCAGGCAAGGGGGCTTGGCCAGAGTTCGAGTGTAAGGCTCGGCAGGACGTTCCCAAGCCTAGTAGGAGAGTCAGGCAAGGGGGCTTGGCCGGAGTTCGAGTGTAAGGCTCGGCAGGACGTTCGACCTTACCTCGGCAGGGAGACCAAGCTTCCCAAGCCGAGTAGGAGAGTCAGGCAAGGGGGCTTGGCTGGAGATCGAGTGTAAGGCTCAGCAGGACGTTCGACCTTACCTCGGCAGGGAGACCAAGCTTCCCAAGCCTAGTGGGAGAGTCAGGCAAGGGGGCTTGGCCGGAGATCGAGTGTAAGGCTCGGCAGGACGTTCGACCTTACCTCGGCAGGGAGACCAAGCTTCCCAAGCCTAGTGGGAGAGTCAGGCAAGGGGGCTTGGCCGGAGTTCGAGTGTAAGGCTCGGCAGGACGTTCCCAAGCCTAGTAGGAGAGTCAGGCAAGGGGGCTTTGCAGGACGTTCGAGTGTAAGGCTCGGCAGGACGTTCCCAAGCCTAGTAGGAGAGTCAGGCAAGGGGGCTTGGCCGGAAGTTCGAGTGTAAGGCTCGGCAGGAAGTCCCCAAGCCTAGTACGAGAGTCAGGCAAGGGGGCTTGGCCGGAGTTCGAGTGTAAGGCTCGGCAGGACGTTCGACCTTACCTCGGCAGGGAGACCAAGCTTCCCAAGCCTAGTAGGAGAGTCAGGCATAGGGGCTCGGCCGGAGTTCGAGTGTAAGGCTCGGCAGGACATTCGACCTTACCTCGGCAGGGAGACCAAGCTTCCCAAGACTAGGAGACTGAGGCAAGGGGACTTGGTCAAAGTTCGTGTGCAAGGCTCGGCAGGACGTTCGACCTTACCTCGGCAGGGAGACCAAGCTTCCCAAGCCTAGTATGAGAGTCAGGCAAGGGGGCTTGGCCCGAGTTCGACTGTAAGGCTCAGCAGGACGTTCCCAAGCCTAGTAGGAGAGTCAGGCAAGGGGGCTTGGCCGGAGTTCGAGTGTAAGGCTCGGCAGGACGTTCGACCTTACCTCGGCAGGGAGACCAAGCTTCCCAAGCCTAGTAGGAGAGTCAGGCAAGGGGACTTGGCCGGAGATCGAGTGTAAGGCTCGGCAGGACGTTCGACCTTGCCTCGGCAGGGAGACCAAGCTTCCCAAGCCTAGTAGGAGAGTCAGGCAAGGGGGCTTGGCCGGAGATCGAGTGTAAGGCTCGGCAGGACGTTCGACCTTACCTCGGCAGGGAGACCAAGCTTCCCAAGCCTAGTAGGGTCAGGCAAGGTGGCTTGGCCGGAGTTCGAGTGTAAGGCTCGGCAGGACGTTCGACCTTACCTCGGCAGGGAGACCAAGCTTCCCAAGCCTAGTAGGAGAGTCAGGCAAGGGGACTTGGCCGGAGATCGAGTGTAAGGCTCGGCAGGACGTTCGACCTTACCTCGGCAAGGAGACCAAGCTTCCCAAGCCTAGTAGGAGAGTCAGGCAAGGGGACTTGGCCGCAGTTCGAGTGTAAGGCTCGGCAGGACCTTCGAACTTACCTCGGCAGGGAGACCAAGCTTCCCAAGCCTAGTAGGAGAGTCAGGCAAGGGGGCTTGGCCAGAGTTCGAATGTAAGGCTCGGCAGGACGTTCCCAAGCCTAGTAGGAGAGTCAGGCAAGGGGGCTTGGCCGGACCTCGATTGTAAGGCTCGGCAGGACGTTCGACCTTACCTCGGCAGGGAGACCAAGCTTCCCAAGCCTAGTAGGAGAGTCAGGCATAGGGGCTTGGCCGGAGTTCGAGTGTAAGGCTCGGCAGGACATTCGACCTTACCTCGGCAGGGAGACCAAGCTTCCAAAGCCTAGGAGACTCAGGCAAGGGGACTTGGCCAAAGTTCAAGTGCAAGGCTCGGCAGGACGTTCGACCTTACCTCGGCAGGGAGACCAAGCTTCCCAAGCCGAGTAGGAGAGTCAGGCAAGGGGGCTTGGCTGGAGATGGAGTGTAAGGCTCAGCAGGACGTTCGACCTTACCTCGGCAGGGAGACCAAGCTTCCCAAGCCTAGTGGGAGAGTCAGGCAAGGGGGCTTGGCCGGAGATCGAGTGTAAGGCTCGGCAGGACGTTCGACCTTACCTCGGCAGGGAGACCAAGCTTCCCAAGCCTAGTGGGAGAGTCAGGCAAGGGGGCTTGGCCGGAGTTCGAGTGTAAGGCTCGGCAGGGAGTCCCCAAGCCTAGTACGAGAGTCAGGCAAGGGGGCTTGGCCGGAGTTCGAGTGTAAGGCTCGGCAGGACGTTCGACCTTACCTCAGCAGGGAGACCAAGCTTCCCAAGCCTAGTAGGAGAGTCAGGCAAGGGGACTTGGCCGGAGATCGAGTGTAAGGCTCGGCAGGACGTTCGACCTTACCTCGGCAGGGAGACCAAGCTTCCCAAGCCTAGTAGGAGAGTCAGGCAAGGGGGCTTGGATGGAGATCGAGTGTAAGGCTCGGCAGGACATTCGACCTTACCTCGGCAGGGAGACCAAGCTTCCCAAGCCTAGTAGGAGAGTCAGGCAAGGGGGCTTGGCCAGAGTTCGAATGTAAGGCTCGGCAGGACGTTCCCAAGCCTAGTAGGAGAGTCAGGCAAGGGGGCTTGGCCAGACCTCGATTGTAAGGCTCGGCAGGACGTTCGACCTTACCTCGGCAGGGAGACCAAGCTTCCCAAGCCTAGTAGGAGAGTCAGGCATAGGGGCTTGGCCGGAGTTCGAGTGTAAGGCTCGGCAGGACATTCGACCTTACCTCGGCAGGGAGACCAAGCTTCCAAAGCCTAGGAGACTCAGGCAAGGGGACTTGGCCAAAGTTCAAGTGCAAGGCTCGGCAGGACGTTCGACCTTACCTCGGCAGGGAGACCAAGCTTCCCAAGCCGAGTAGGAGAGTCAGGCAAGGGGGCTTGGCTGGAGATCGAGTGTAAGGCTCAGCAGGACGTTCGACCTTACCTCGGCAGGGAGACCAAGCTTCCCAAGCCTAGTGGGAGAGTCAGGCAAGGAGGCTTGGCCGGAGATCGAGTGTAAGGCTCGGCAGGACGTTCGACCTTACCTCGGCAGGGAGACCAAGCTTCCCAAGCCTAGTGGGAGAGTCAGGCAAGGGGGCTTGGCCGGAGTTCGAGTGTAAGGCTCGGCAGGACGTTCCCAAGCCTAGTAGGAGAGTCAGGCAAGGGGGCTTTGCAGGACGTTCGAGTGTAAGGCTCGGCAGGACGTTCCCAAGCCTAGTAGGAGAGTCAGGCAAGGGGGCTTTGCAGGACGTTCGAGTGTAAGGCTCGGCAGGACGTTCCCAAGCCTAGTAGGAGAGTCAGGCAAGGGGGCTTGGCCGGAAGTTCGAGTGTAAGGCTCGGCAGGAAGTCCCCAAGCCTAGTACGAGAGTCAGGCAAGGGGGCTTGGCCGGAGTTCGAGTGTAAGGCTCGGCAGGACGTTCCCGGGCCTAGTAGGAGAGTCAGGCAAGGGGGCTTGGCTGGAGTTCGAGTGTAAGGATCGGCAGGACGTTCGACCTTACCTCGGCAGGGAGACCAAGCTTCCCAAGCCTAGTAGGGGTGTCCGGCAAGGGGGCTTGGCCGGAGTTCGAGTGTAAGGCTCGGCAGGACGTTCGACCTTACCTCGGCAGGGAGACCAAGCTTCCCAAGCCTATTAGGAGAGTCAGGCAAGGGGACTTGGCCGGAGTTCGAGTGTAAGGCTCGGCAGGACGTTCGACCTTACCTCGGCAGGGAGACCAAGCTTCCCAAGCCTAGTAGGAGAGTCAGGCAAGGGGGCTTGGACGGAGTTCGAGTGTAAGGCTCGGCAGGACGTTCGACCTTACCTCGGCAGGGAGAGCAAGCTTCCCAAGCCTAGTAGGGTCAGGCAAGGGGGCTTGGCCGGAGTTAGAGTGTAAGGCTTGGCAGGACGTTCGACCTAACCTCGGCAAGGAGACCAAGCTTCCCAAGCCTAGTAGGAGAGTCAGGCAAGGGGGCTTGGCCGGAGTTCGAGTGTAAGGCTCGGCAGGAGGTTCCCAAGCCTAGTAGGAGAGTCAGGCAAGGGGGCTTGGCCGGAGTTCGAGTGTAAGGCTCGGCAGGACGTTCGACCTTACCTCGGCTGGGAGACCAAGCTTCCCAAGCCTAGTAGGAGAGTCAGGCAAGGGGGCTTGGCCAGAGTTCGAGTGTAACGCTCGGCAGGATGTTCCCAAGCCTAGTAGGAGAGTCAGGCAAGGGGGCTTGGCCAGAGATCGAGTGTAAGGCTCGGCAGGACGTTCGACCTTACCGCGGCAGGGAGGCCAAGCTTCCCAAGCCTAGTAGGAGAGTCAGGCAAGGGGGCTTGGCCCGAGTTCGACTGTAAGGCTCGGCAGGACGTTCGACCTTACCTCGGCAGGGAGACCAAGCTTCCCAAACCTAGTCGGGTCAGGCAAGCGGGCTTGGCCGGAGTTCGAGTGCAAGGCTCGGCAGGACGTTCGACCTTACCTCGGCAGGGAGACCAAGCTTCCCAAGCCTAGTAGGAGAGTCAGGCAAGGGGACATGGCCGAAGTTCGAGTGTAAGGCTCGGCAGGACCTTCGAACTTACCTCGGCAGGGAGACCCAGCTTCCCAAGCCTAGTAGGAGAGTCAGGCAAGGGGGCTTGGCCAGAGTTCGAGTGTAAGGCTCGGCAGGACGTTCCCAAGCCTAGTAGGAGAGTCAGGCAAGGGGGCTTGGCCGGAGTTCGAGTGTAAGGCTCGGCAGGACGTTCGACCTTACCTCGGCAGGGAGACCAAGCTTCCTAAGCTGAGTAGGAGAGTCAGGCAAGGGGCCTTGGCCGGAGTTCGAGTGTAAGGCTCAGCAGGACGTTCGTCCGTACCTCGGCAGGGAGACCAAGCTTCCCAAACCTAGTAGGAGAGTCAGGCAAGGGGGCTTGGCCGGAGTTCGAGTGTAAGGCTCGGCAGGACGTTCCCAAGCCTAGTAGGAGAGTCAGGCAAGGGGGCTTTGCAGGACGTTCGAGTGTAAGGCTCGGCAGGACGTTCCCAAGCCTAGTAGGAGAGTCAGGCAAGGGGGCTTTGCAGGACGTTCGAGTGTAAGGCTCGGCAGGACGTTCCCAATCCTAGTAGGAGAGTCAGGCAAGGGGGCTTGGCCGGAAGTTCGAGTGTAAGGCTCGGCAGGAAGTTCCCAAGCCTAGTAGGTGAGTCAGGCAAGGGGGCTTGGCCGGAGTTCGAGTGTAAGGCTCGGCAGGACGTTCCCAAGCCTAGTAGGAGAGTCAGGCAAGGGGGCTTGGCCAGAGATCGAGTGTAAGGCTCGGCAGGATGTTCGACCGTACCTCGGCAGGGAGACCAAGCTTCCCAAACCTAGGAGAGTCAGGCAAGGGGACTTGGCCGGAGTTCGAGTGTAAGGCTCGGCAGGACGTTCGAACTTACCTCGGCAGGGAGACCAAGCTTCCCAAGCCTTGTAGGGTCAGGCAAGGGGGCTTGGCCGGAGTTCGAGTGTAAGGCTCGGCAGGATGTTCGACCTTACCTCGGCAGGGAGACCAAGCTTCCCAAGCCTAGTAGCAGAGTCAGGCAAGGGGGCTTGGCCGGAGTTCGAGTGTAAGGCTCGGCAGGACGTTCGACCTTACCTCGGCAGGGAGACCAAGCTTCCCAAGCCTAGTAGGAGAGTCAGGCAAGGGGACTTGGCCTGAGTTCGAGTGTAAGGCTCGGCAGGACGTTCGACCTTACCTCGGCAGGGAGACCAAGCTTCCCAAGCCTAGTAGGAGAGTCAGGCAAGGGGGCTTGGCCGGAGTTCGAGTGTAAGGCTCGGCAGGACGTTCGACCTTACCTCGGCAGGGAGACCAAGCTTCCGAAGCCTAGTAGGGTCAGCCGAGGGGGCTTGGCCGGAGTTCGAGTGTAAGGCTCGGCAGGACGTTCGACCTTACCTCGGCAGGGAGACCAAGCTTCCCAAGCCTAGTAGGAGAGTCAGGCAAGGGGGCTTGGCCGGAGTTCGAGTGTAAGGCTCGGCAGGACATTCGACCATACCTCGGCTGGGAGACCAAGCTTCCCAAGCCTAGTAGGGTCAGGCAAGGGGGCTTGGCCGGAGTTCGAGTGTAAGGCTTGGCAGGACGTTCGACCTAACCTCGGCAAGGAGACCAAGCTTCCCAAGCCTAGTAGGAGAGTCAGGCAAGGGGGCTTGGCCGGAGTTCGAGTGTAAGGCTCGGCAGGAGGTTCCCAAGCCTAGTAGGAGAGTCAGGCAAGGGGGCTTGGCCGGAGTTCGAGTGTAAGGCTCGGCAGGACGTTCGACCTTACCTCGGCAGGGAGACCAAGCTTCCCAAGCCTAGTAGGAGAGTCAGGCAAGGGGGCTTGGCCGGAGTTCGAGTGTAAGGCTCGGCAGGACGTTCGACCTTACCTCGGCAGGGAGACCAAGCTTCCCAAGCCTAGTAGGAGAGTCAGGCAAGGGGGCTTGGCCGGAGATCGAGTGTAAGGCTCGGCAGGACGTTCGACCTTACCTCGGCAGGGAGACCAAGCTTCCCAAGCCTAGTAGGAGAGTCAGGCAAGGGGGCTTGGCCGAAGTTCGAGTGTACGGCTCGGCAGGACGTTCGGCCTAACCTCGGCAAGGAGACCAAGCTTCCCAAGCCTAGTAGGAGTGTCATGCAAGGGGGCTTGGCCAGAGTTCGAGTGTAACGCTCGGCAGGATGTTCCCAAGCCTAGTAGGAGAGTCAGGCAAGGGGGCTTGGCCAGAGATCGAGTGTAAGGCTCGGCAGGACGTTCGACCTTACCGCGGCAGGGAGGCCAAGCTTCCCAAGCCTAGTAGGAGAGTCAGGCAAGGGGGCTTGGCCCGAGTTCGACTGTAAGGCTCGGCAGGACGTTCGACCTTACCTCGGCAGGGAGACCAAGCTTCCCAAACCTAGTCGGGTCAGGCAAGCGGGCTTGGCCGGAGTTCGAGTGCAAGGCTCGGCAGGACGTTCGACCTTACCTCGGCAGGGAGACCAAGCTTCCCAAGCCTAGTAGGAGAGTCAGGCAAGGGGACATGGCCGAAGTTCGAGTGTAAGGCTCGGCAGGACCTTCGAACTTACCTCGGCAGGGAGACCCAGCTTCCCAAGCCTAGTAGGAGAGTCAGGCAAGGGGGCTTGGCCAGAGTTCGAGTGTAAGGCTCGGCAGGACGTTCCCAAGCCTAGTAGGAGAGTCAGGCAAGGGGGCTTGGCCGGAGTTCGAGTGTAAGGCTCGGCAGGACGTTCGACCTTACCTCGGCAGGGAGACCAAGCTTCCTAAGCTGAGTAGGAGAGTCAGGCAAGGGGCCTTGGCCGGAGTTCGAGTGTAAGGCTCAGCAGGACGTTCGACCGTACCTCGGCAGGGAGACCAAGCTTCCCAAACCTAGTAGGAGAGTCAGGCAAGGGGGCTTGGCCGGAGTTCGAGTGTAAGGCTCGGCAGGACGTTCCCAAGCCTAGTAGGAGAGTCAGGCAAGGGGGCTTTGCAGGACGTTCGAGTGTAAGGCTCGGCAGGACGTTCCCAATCCTAGTAGGAGAGTCAGGCAAGGGGGCTTGGCCGGAAGTTCGAGTGTAAGGCTCGGCAGGAAGTTCCCAAGCCTAGTAGGAGAGTCAGGCAAGGGGGCTTGGCCGGAGTTCGAGTGTAAGGCTCGGCAGGACGTTCCCAAGCCTAGTAGGAGAGTCAGGCAAGGGGGCTTGGCCAGAGATCGAGTGTAAGGCTCGGCAGGATGTTCGACCTTACCTCGGCAGGGAGACCAAGCTTCCCAAACCTAGGAGAGTCAGGCAAGGGGACTTGGCCGGAGTTCGAGTGTAAGGCTCGGCAGGACGTTCGAACTTACCTCGGCAGGGAGACCATGCTTCCCAAGCCTCGTAGGGTCAGGCAAGGGGGCTTGGCCGGAGTTCGAGTGTAAGGCTCGGCAGGACGTTCGACCTTACCTCGGCAGGGAGACCAAGCTTCCCAAGCCTAGTAGGAGAGTCAGGCAAGGGGGCTTGGCCGGAGTTCGAGTGTAAGGCTCGGCAGGACGTTCGACCTTACCTCGGCAGGGAGACCAAGCTTCCCAAGCCTAGGAGAGTCAGGCAAGGGGACTTGGCCTGAGTTCGAGTGTAAGGCTCGGCAGGACGTTCGACCTTACCTCGGCAGGGAGACCAAGCTTCCCAAGCCTAGTAGGAGAGTCAGGCAAGGGGGCTTGGCCGGAGTTCGAGTGTAAGGCTCGGCAGGACGTTCAACCTTACCTCGGCAGGGAGACCAAGCTTCCGAAGCCTAGTAGGGTCAGCCGAGGGGGCTTGGCCGGAGTTCGAGTGTAAGGCTCGGCAGGACGTTCGACCTTACCTCGGCAGGGAGACCAAGCTTCCCAAGCCTAGTAGGAGAGTCAGGCAAGGGGGCTTGGCCGGAGTTCGAGTGTAAGGCTCGGCAGGACGTTCGACCTTACCTCGGCAGGGAGACCAAGCTTCCCAAGCCTAGTAGGAGAGTCAGGCAAGGGGGCTTGGCCCGAGTTCGAGTGTAAGGCTCGGCAGGACGTTCCCAAGCCTAGTACGAGAGTCAGGCAAGGGGGCTTGGCCGCAGTACGAGTGTAAGGCTCGGCAGGACGTTCGACCTTGACTCAGCAGGGTGAACAAGCTTCCCAAGCCTAGTAGGAGAGTCAGGCATAGGGGCTGGGCCGGAGTTCGAGTGTAACGCTCGGCAGGATGTTCCCAAGCCTAGTAGGAGAGTCAGGCAAGGGGGCTTGGCCAGAGATCGAGTGTAAGGCTCGGCAGGACGTTCGACCTTACCGCGGCAGGGAGGCCAAGCTTCTCAAGCCTAGTAGGAGAGTCAGGCAAGGGGGCTTGGCCCGAGTTCGACTGTAAGGCTCGGCAGGACGTTCGACCTTACCTCGGCAGGGAGACCAAGCTTCCCAAACCTAGTCGGGTCAGGCAAGCGGGCTTGGCCGGAGTTCGAGTGCAAGGCTCGGCAGGACGTTCGACCTTACCTCGGCAGGGAGACCAAGCTTCCCAAGCCTAGTAGGAGAGTCAGGCAAGGGGACATGGCCGAAGTTCGAGTGTAAGGCTCGGCAGGACCTTCGAACTTACCTCGGCAGGGAGACCCAGCTTCCCAAGCCTAGTAGGAGAGTCAGGCAAGGGGGCTTGGCCAGAGTTCGAGTGTAAGGCTCGGCAGGACGTTCCCAAGCCTAGTAGGAGAGTCAGGCAAGGGGGCTTGGCCGGAGTTCGAGTGTAAGGCTCGGCAGGACGTTCGACCTTACCTCGGCAGGGAGACCAAGCTTCCTAAGCTGAGTAGGAGAGTCAGGCAAGGGGCCTTGGCCGGGAGTTCGAGTGTAAGGCTCAGCAGGACGTTCGACCGTACCTCGGCAGGGAGACCAAGCTTCCCAAACCTAGTAGGAGAGTCAGGCAAGGGGGCTTGGCCGGAGTTGGAGTGTAAGGCTCGGCAGGACGTTCCCAAGCCTAGTAGGAGAGTCAGGCAAGGGGGCTTTGCAGGACGTTCTAGTGTAAGGCTCGGCAGGACGTTCCCAATCCTAGTAGGAGAGTCAGGCAAGGGGGCTTGGCCGGAAGTTCGGGTGTAAGGCTCGGCAGGAAGTTCCCAAGCCTAGTAGGAGAGTCAGGCAAGGGGGCTTGGCCGGAGTTCGAGTGTAAGGCTCGGCAGGACGTTCCCAAGCCTAGTAGGAGAGTCAGGCAAGGGGGCTTGGCCAGAGATCGAGTGTAAGGCTCGGCAGGATGTTCGAACTTACCTCGGCAGGGAGACCAAGCTTCCCAAGCCTCGTAGGGTCAGGCAAGGGGGCTTGGCCGGAGTTCGAGTGTAAGGCTCGGCAGGACGTTCGACCTTACCTCGGCAGGGAGACCAAGCTTCCCAAGCCTAGTAGGAGAGTCAGGCAAGGGGGCTTGGCCGGAGTTCGAGTGTAAGGCTCGGCAGGACGTTCGACCTTACCTCGGCAGGGAGACCAAGCTTCCCAAGCCTAGTAGGAGAGTCAGGCAAGGGGGCTTGGCCGGAGTTCGAGTGTAAGGCTCGGCAGGACGTTCGACCTTACCTCGGCAGGGAGACCAAGCTTCCGAAGCCTAGTAGGGTCAGCCGAGGGGGCTTGGCCGGAGTTCGAGTGTAAGGCTCGGCAGGACGTTCGACCTTACCTCGGCAGGGAGACCAAGCTTCCCAAGCCTAGTAGGAGAGTCAGGCAAGGGGGCTTGGCCCGAGTTCGAGTGTAAGGCTCGGCAGGACGTTCCCAAGCCTAGTACGAGAGTCAGGCAAGGGGGCTTGGCCGCAGTACGAGTGTAAGGCTCGGCAGAACGTTCGACCTTAACTCAGCAGGGTGACCAAGCTTCCCAAGCCTAGTAGGAGAGTCAGGCATAGGGGCTGGGCCGGAGTTCGAGTGTAAGGCTCGGCAGGACATTCGACCTTACCTCGGCAGGGAGACCAAGCTTCCAAAGCCTAGGAGACTCAGGCAAGGGGACTTGGCCAAAGTTCGAGTGTAAGGCTCGGCAGGACGTTCGACCTTACCTCGGCAGGGAGACCAAGCTTCCCAAGCCTAGTGGGAGAGTCAGGCAAGGGGGCTTGGCCGGAGATCGAGTGTAAGGCTCGGCAGGACGTTCGACCTTACCTCGGAAGGGAGACCAAGCTTCCCAAGCCTAGTGGGAGAGTCAGGCAAGGGGACTTGGCCGGAGTTCAAGTGTAAGGCTCGGCAGGACGTTCAACCTTACCTCAGCAGGGAGACCAAGCTTCCCAAGCCTAGTAGGAGAGTCAGGCAGGGGGGCTTGGCCCGAGTTCGAGAGTAAGGCTCGGCAGGACGTTCCCAAGCCTAGTACGAGAGTCAGGCAAGGGGGCTTGGCCGGAGTTCGAGTGTAAGGCTCAGCAGGACGTTCGACCTTACCTCGGCAGGGAGACCAAGCTTCCCAAGCCTAGTGGGGTCAGGCAATGGGGCTTGGCCGGAGTTCAAGTGGAAGGCTCGGCAGGACGTTCGACCTTACCTCGGCAAGGAGACCAAGCTTCCCAAGCCTAGTAGGAGAGTCAGGCAAGGGGACTTGGCCGGAGTTCGAGTGTAAGGCTCGGCAGGACCTTCGAACTTACCTCGGCAGGGAGACCAAGCTTCCCAAGGCTAGTAGGAGAGTCAGGCAAGGGGGCTTGGCCAGAGTTCGAATGTAAGGCTCGGCAGGACGTTACCAAGCCTAGTAGGAGAGTCAGGCAAGGGGGCTTGGCCGGACCTCTATTGTAAGGCTCGGCAGGACGTTCGACCTTACCTCGGCAGGGAGACCAAGCTTCCCAAGCCTAGTAGGAGAGTCAGGCATAGGGGCTCGGCCGGAGTTCGAGTGTAAGGCTCGGCAGGACGTTCGACCTTACCTCGGCAGGGAGACCAAGCTTCCCAAGCCTAGTAGGAGAGTCAGGCAAGGGGGCTTGGCCCGAGTTCGAGTGTAAGGCTCGGCAGGACGTTCCCAAGCCTAGTACGAGAGTCAGGCAAGGAGGCTTGGCCGCAGTACGAGTGTAAGGCTCGGCAGGACGTTCGACCTTGACTCAGCAGGGTGACCAAGCTTCCCAAGCCTAGTAGGAGAGTCAGGCATAGGGGCTGGGCCGGAGTTCGAGTGTAACGCTCGGCAGGATGTTCCCAAGCCTAGTAGGAGAGTCAGGCAAGGGGGCTTGGCCAGAGATCGAGTGTAAGGCTCGGCAGGACGTTCGACCTTACCGCGGCAGGGAGGCCAAGCTTCTCAAGCCTAGTAGGAGAGTCAGGCAAGGGGGCTTGGCCCGAGTTCGACTGTAAGGCTCGGCAGGACGTTCGACCTTACCTCGGCAGGGAGACCAAGCTTCCCAAACCTAGTCGGGTCAGGCAAGCGGGCTTGGCCGGAGTTCGAGTGCAAGGCTCGGCAGGACGTTCGACCTTACCTCGGCAGGGAGACCAAGCTTCCCAAGCCTAGTAGGAGAGTCAGGCAAGGGGACATGGCCGAAGTTCGAGTGTAAGGCTCGGCAGGACCTTCGAACTTACCTCGGCAGGGAGACCAAGCTTCCCAAGCCTAGTAGGAGAGTCAGGCAAGGGGGCTTGGCCAGAGTTCGAGTGTAAGGCTCGGCAGGACGTTCCCAAGCCTAGTAGGAGAGTCAGGCAAGGGGGCTTGGCCGGAGTTCGAGTGTAAGGCTCGGCAGGACGTTCGACCTTACCTCGGCAGGGAGACCAAGCTTCCTAAGCTGAGTAGGAGAGTCAGGCAAGGGGCCTTGGCCGGAGTTCGAGTGTAAGGCTCAGCAGGACGTTCGACCGTACCTCGGCAGGGAGACCAAGCTTCCCAAACCTAGTAGGAGAGTCAGGCAAGGGGGCTTGGCCGGAGTTGGAGTGTAAGGCTCGGCAGGACGTTCCCAAGCCTAGTAGGAGAGTCAGGCAAGGGGGCTTTGCAGGACGTTCGAGTGTAAGGCTCGGCAGGACGTTCCCAATCCTAGTAGGAGAGTCAGGCAAGGGGGCTTGGCCGGAAGTTCGGGTGTAAGGCTCGGCAGGAAGTTCCCAAGCCTAGTAGGAGAGTCAGGCAAGGGGGCTTGGCCGGAGTTCGAGTGTAAGGCTCGGCAGGACGTTTCCAAGCCTAGTAGGAGAGTCAGGCAAGGGGGCTTGGCCAGAGATCGAGTGTAAGGCTCGGCAGGATGTTCGACCTTACCTCGGCAGGGAGACCAAGCTTCCCAAACCTAGGAGAGTCAGGCAAGGGGACTTGGCCGGAGTTCGAGTGTAAGGCTCGGCAGGACGTTCGAACTTACCTCGGCAGGGAGACCAAGCTTCCCAAGCCTCGTAGGGTCAGGCAAGGGGGCTTGGCCGGAGTTCGAGTGTAAGGCTCGGCAGGACGTTCGACCTTACCTCGGCAGGGAGACCAAGCTTCCCAAGCCTAGTAGGAGAGTCAGGCAAGGGGGCTTGGCCGGAGTTCGAGTGTAAGGCTCGGCAGGACGTTCGACCTTACCTCGGCAGGGAGACCAAGCTTCCCAAGGCTAGTAGAGTCAGGCAAGGGGGCTTGGCCAGAGTTCGAATGTAAGGCTCGGCAGGACGTTACCAAGCCTAGTAGGAGAGTCAGGCAAGGGGGCTTGGCCGGACCTCTATTGTAAGGCTCGGCAGGACGTTCGACCTTACCTCGGCAGGGAGACCAAGCTTCCCAAGCCTAGTAGGAGAGTCAGGCATAGGGGCTCGGCCGGAGTTCGAGTGTAAGGCTCGGCAGGACGTTCGACCTTACCTCGGCAGGGAGACCAAGCTTCCCAAGCCTAGTAGGAGAGTCAGGCAAGGGGGCTTGGCCCGAGTTCGAGTGTAAGGCTCGGCAGGACGTTCCCAAGCCTAGTACGAGAGTCAGGCAAGGGGGCTTGGCCGCAGTACGAGTGTAAGGCTCGGCAGGACGTTCGACCTTGACTCAGCAGGGTGACCAAGCTTCCCAAGCCTAGTAGGAGAGTCAGGCATAGGGGCTGGGCCGGAGTTCGAGTGTAACGCTCGGCAGGATGTTCCCAAGCCTAGTAGGAGAGTCAGGCAAGGGGGCTTGGCCAGAGATCGAGTGTAAGGCTCGGCAGGACGTTCGACCTTACCGCGGCAGGGAGGCCAAGCTTCTCAAGCCTAGTAGGAGAGTCAGGCAAGGGGGCTTGGCCCGAGTTCGACTGTAAGGCTCGGCAGGACGTTCGACCTTACCTCGGCAGGGAGACCAAGCTTCCCAAACCTAGTCGGGTCAGGCAAGCGGGCTTGGCCGGAGTTCGAGTGCAAGGCTCGGCAGGACGTTCGACCTTACCTCGGCAGGGAGACCAAGCTTCCCAAGCCTAGTAGGAGAGTCAGGCAAGGGGACATGGCCGAAGTTCGAGTGTAAGGCTCGGCAGGACCTTCGAACTTACCTCGGCAGGGAGACCCAGCTTCCCAAGCCTAGTAGGAGAGTCAGGCAAGGGGGCTTGGCCAGAGTTCGAGTGTAAGGCTCGGCAGGACGTTCCCAAGCCTAGTAGGAGAGTCAGGCAAGGGGGCTTGGCCGGAGTTCGAGTGTAAGGCTCGGCAGGACGTTCGACCTTACCTCGGCAGGGAGACCAAGCTTCCTAAGCTGAGTAGGAGAGTCAGGCAAGGGGCCTTGGCCGGAGTTCGAGTGTAAGGCTCAGCAGGACGTTCGACCGTACCTCGGCAGGGAGACCAAGCTTCCCAAACCTAGTAGGAGAGTCAGGCAAGGGGGCTTGGCCGGAGTTGGAGTGTAAGGCTCGGCAGGACGTTCCCAAGCCTAGTAGGAGAGTCAGGCAAGGGGGCTTTGCAGGACGTTCGAGTGTAAGGCTCGGCAGGACGTTCCCAATCCTAGTAGGAGAGTCAGGCAAGGGGGCTTGGCCGGAAGTTCGGGTGTAAGGCTCGGCAGGAAGTTCCCAAGCCTAGTAGGAGAGTCAGGCAAGGGGGCTTGGCCGGAGTTCGAGTGTAAGGCTCGGCAGGACGTTTCCAAGCCTAGTAGGAGAGTCAGGCAAGGGGGCTTGGCCAGAGATCGAGTGTAAGGCTCGGCAGGATGTTCGACCTTACCTCGGCAGGGAGACCAAGCTTCCCAAACCTAGGAGAGTCAGGCAAGGGGACTTGGCCGGAGTTCGAGTGTAAGGCTCGGCAGGACGTTCGAACTTACCTCGGCAGGGAGACCAAGCTTCCCAAGCCTCGTAGGGTCAGGCAAGGGGGCTTGGCCGGAGTTCGAGTGTAAGGCTCGGCAGGACGTTCGACCTTACCTCGGCAGGGAGACCAAGCTTCCCAAGCCTAGTAGGAGAGTCAGGCAAGGGGGCTTGGCCGGAGTTCGAGTGTAAGGCTCGGCAGGACGTTCGACCTTACCTCGGCAGGGAGACCAAGCTTCCCAAGCCTAGGAGAGTCAGGCAAGGGGACTTGGCCGGAGTTCGAGTGTAAGGCTCGGCAGGACGTTCGACCTTACCTCGGCAGGGAGACCAAGCTTCCCAAGCCTAGTAGGAGAGTCAGGCAAGGGGGCTTGGCCGGAGTTCGAGTGTAAGGCTCGGCAGGACGTTCGACCTTACCTCGGCAGGGAGACCAAGCTTCCGAAGCCTAGTAGGGTCAGCCGAGGGGGCTTGGCCGGAGTTCGAGTGTAAGGCTCGGCAGGACGTTCGACCTTACCTCGGCAGGGAGACCAAGCTTCCCAAGCCTAGTAGGAGAGTCAGGCAAGGGGGCTTGGCCGGAGTTCGAGTGTAAGGCTCGGCAGGACGTTCGACCTAACCTCGTCAAGGAGACCAAGCTTCCCAAGCCTAGTAGGAGAGTCAGGCAAGGAGACTTGGCCGGAGATCGAGTGTAAGGCTCGGCAGGACGTTCGACCTTACCTCGGCAGGGAGACCAAGCTTCCCAAGCCTAGTAGGAGAGTCAGGCAAGGGGGCTTGGCCCGAGTTCGAGTGTAAGGCTCGGCAGGACGTTCCCAAGCCTAGTACGAGAGTCAGGCAAGGGGGCTTGGCCGCAGTACGAGTGTAAGGCTCGGCAGAACGTTCGACCTTAACTCAGCAGGGTGACCAAGCTTCCCAAGCCTAGTAGGAGAGTCAGGCATAGGGGCTGGGCCGGAGTTCGAGTGTAAGGCTCGGCAGGACATTCGACCTTACCTCGGCAGGGAGACCAAGCTTCCAAAGCCTAGGAGACTCAGGCAAGGGGACTTGGCCAAAGTTCGAGTGTAAGGCTCGGCAGGACGTTCGACCTTACCTTGGCAGGGAGACCAAGCTTCCCAAGCCTAGTGGGAGAGTCAGGCAAGGGGGCTTGGCCGGAGATCGAGTGTAAGGCTCGGCAGGACGTTCGACCTTACCTCGGAAGGGAGACCAAGCTTCCCAAGCCTAGTGGGAGAGTCAGGCAAGGGGACTTGGCCGGAGTTCAAGTGTAAGGCTCGGCAGGACGTTCGACCTTACCTCAGCAGGGAGACCAAGCTTCCCAAGCCTAGTAGGAGAGTCAGGCAGGGGGGCTTGGCCCGAGTTCGAGAGTAAGGCTCGGCAGGACGTTCCCAAGCCTAGTACGAGAGTCAGGCAAGGGGGCTTGGCCGGAGTTCGAGTGTAAGGCTCAGCAGGACGTTTGACCTTACCTCGGCAGGGAGACCAAGCTTCCCAAGCCTAGTGGGGTCAGGCAATGGGGCTTGGCCGGAGTTCAAGTGGAAGGCTCGGCAGGACGTTCGACCTTACCTCGGCAAGGAGACCAAGCTTCCCAAGCCTACTAGGAGAGTCAGGCAAGGGGACTTGGCCGGAGTTCGAGTGTAAGGCTCGGCAGGACCTTCGAACTTACCTCGGCAGGGAGACCAAGCTTCCCAAGGCTAGTAGGAGAGTCAGGCAAGGGGGCTTGGCCAGAGTTCGAATGTAAGGCTCGGCAGGACGTTACCAAGCCTAGTAGGAGAGTCAGGCAAGGGGGCTTGGCCGGACCTCTATTGTAAGGCTCGGCAGGACGTTCGACCTTACCTCGGCAGGGAGACCAAGCTTCCCAAGCCTAGTAGGAGAGTCAGGCATAGGGGCTCGGCCGGAGTTCGAGTGTAAGGCTCGGCAGGACATTCGACCTTACCTCGGCAGGGAGACCAAGCTTCCCAAGCCTAGGAGACTCAGGCAAGGGGACTTGGTCAAAGTTCGTGTGCAAGGCTCGGCAGGACGTTCGACCTTACCTCGGCAGGGAGACCAAGCTTCCCAAGCCTAGTAGGAGAGTCAGGCAAGGGGGCTTGGCCCGAGTTCGACTGTAAGGCTCAGCAGGACGTTCCCAAGCCTAGTATGAGAGTCAGGCAAGGGGGCTTGGCCGGAGTTCGAGTGTAAGGCTCGGCAGGACGTTCGACCTTACCTCGGCAGGGAGACCAAGCTTCCCAAGCCTAGTAGGAGAGTCAGGCAAGGGGACTTGGCCGGAGATCGAGTGTAAGGCTCGGCAGGACGTTCGACCTTACCTCGGCAGGGAGACCAAGCTTCCCAAGCCTAGTAGGAGAGTCAGGCAAGGGGGCTTGGCCGGAGATCGAGTGTAAGGCTCGGCAGGACGTTCGACCTTACCTCGGCAGGGAGACCAAGCTTCCCAAGCCTAGTAGGGTCAGGCAAGGTGGCTTGGCCGGAGTTCGAGTGTAAGGCTCGGCAGGACGTTCGACCTTACCTCGGCAAGGAGACCAAGCTTCCCATGCCTAGTAGGAGAGTCAGGCAAGGGGACTTGGCCGGAGTTCGAGTGTAAGGCTCGGCAGGACCTTCGAACTTACCTCAGCAGGGAGACCAAGCTTCCCAAGCCTAGTAGGAGAGTCAGGCAAGGGGGCTTGGCCAGAGTTCGAATGTAAGGCTCGGCAGGACGTTCCCAAGCCTAGTAGGAGAGTCAGGCAAGGGGGCTTGGCCGGACCTCGATTGTAAGGCTCGGCAGGACGTTCGACCTTACCTCGGCAGGGAGACCAAGATTCCCAAGCCTAGTAGGAGAGTCAGGCATAGGGGCTTGGCCGGAGTTCGAGTGTAAGGCTCGGCAGGACATTCGAACTTACCTCGGCAGGGAGACCAAGCTTCCAAAGCCTAGGAGACTCAGGCAAGGGGACTTGGCCAAAGTTCAAGTGCAAGGCTCGGCAGGACGTTCGACCTTACCTCGGCAGGGAGACCAAGCTTCCCAAGCCGAGTAGGAGAGTCAGGCAAGGGGGCTTGGCTGGAGATCAAGTGTAAGGCTCAGCAGGACGTTCGACCTTACCTCGGCAGGGAGACCAAGCTTCCCAAGCCTAGTGGGAGAGTCAGGCAAGGGGGCTTGGCCGGAGTTCGAGTGTAAGGCTCGGCAGGACGTTCGACCTTACCTCGGCAGGGAGACCAAGATTCCCAAGCCGAGTGGGAGAGTCAGGCAAGGGGGCTTGGCCGGAGTTCGAGTGTAAGGCTCGGCAGGACGTTCCCAAGCCTAGTAGGAGAGTCAGGCAAGGGGGCTTTGCAGGACGTTCGAGTGTAAGGCTCGGCAGGACGTTCCCAAGCCTAGTAGGAGAGTCAGGCAAGGGGGCTTGGCCGGAAGTTCGAGTGTAAGGCTCGGCAGGAAGTCCCCAAGCCTAGTACGAGAGTCAGGCAAGGGGGCTTGGCCGGAGTTCGAGTGTAAGGCTCGGCAGGACGTTCGACCTTACCTCAGCAGGGAGACCAAGCTTCCCAAGCCTAGTAGGAGAGTCAGGCAAGGGGACTTGGCCGGAGATCGAGTGTAAGGCTCGGCAGGACGTTCGACCTTACCTCGGCAGGGAGACCAAGCTTCCCAAGCCTAGTAGGAGAGTCAGGCAAGGGGGCTTGGCCGGAGATCGAGTGTAAGGCTCGGCAGGACGTTCGACCTTACCTCGGCAGGGAGACCAAGCTTCCCAAGCCAAGTAGGGTCAGGCAAGGTGGCTTGGCCGGAGTTCGAGTGTAAGTCTCGGCAGGACGTTCGACCTTACCTCGGCAAGGAGACCAAGCTTCCCAAGCCTAGTAGGAGAGTCAGGCAAGGGGACTTGGCCGGAGTTCGAGTGTAAGGCTCGGCAGGACCTTCGAACTTACCTCGGCAGGGAGACCAAGCTTCCCAAGCCTAGTAGGAGAGTCATGCAAGGGGGCTTGGCCAGAGTTCGAATGTAAGGCTCGGCAGGACGTTCCCAAGCCTAGTAGGAGAGTCAGGCAAGGGGGCTTGGCCGGAGTTCGAGTGTAAGGCTCGGCAGGACGTTCGACCTTACCTCGGCAGGGAGACCAAGCTTCCCAAGCCTAGTAGGAGAGTCAGGCATAGGGGCTTGGCCGGAGTTCGAGTGTAAGGCTCGGCAGGACATTCGACCTTACCTCGGCAGGGAGACCAAGCTTCCAAAGCCTAGGAGACTCAGGCAAGGGGACTTGGCCAAAGTTCAAGTGCAAGGCTCGGCAGGACGTTCGACCTTACCTCGGCAGGGAGACCAAGCTTCCCAAGCCGAGTAGGAGAGTCAGGCAAGGGGGCTTGGCTGGAGATCGAGTGTAAGGCTCAGCAGGACGTTCGACCTTACCTCGGCAGGGAGACCAAGCTTCCCAAGCCTAGTGGGAGAGTCAGGCAAGGGGGCTTGGCCGGAGATCGAGTGTAAGGCTCGGCAGGACGTTCGACCTTACCTCGGCAGGGAGACCAAGCTTCCCAAGCCTAGTGGGAGAGTGAGGCAAGGGGGCTTGGCCGGAGTTCGAGTGTAAGGCTCGGCAGGACGTTCCCAAGCCTAGTAGGAGAGTCAGGCAAGGGGGCTTTGCAGGACGTTCGAGTGTAAGGCTCGGCAGGACGTTCCCAAGCCTAGTAGGAGAGTCAGGCAAGGGGGCTTGGCCGGAAGTTCGAGTGTAAGGCTCGGCAGGAAGTCCCCAAGCCTAGTACGAGAGTCAGGCAAGGGGGCTTGGCCGGAGTTCGAGTGTAAGGCTCGGCAGGACGTTCCCGGGCCTAGTAGGAGAGTCAGGCAAGGGGGCTTGGCTGGAGTTCGAGTGTAAGGCTCGGCAGGACGTTCGACCTTACCTCGGCAGGGAGACCAAGCTTCCCAAGCCTAGTAGGGGTGTCCGGCAAGGGGGCTTGGCCGGAGTTCGAGTGTAAGGCTCGGCAGGACGTTCGACCTTACCTCGGCAGGGAGACCAAGCTTCCCAAGCCTATTAGGAGAGTCAGGCAAGGGGACTTGGCCGGAGTTCGAGTGTAAGGCTCGGCAGAGACGTTCGACCTTACCTCGGCAGGGAGACCAAGCTTCCCAAGCCTAGTAGGAGAGTCAGGCAAGGGGGCTTGGACGGAGTTCGAGTGTAAGGCTCGGCAGGACGTTCGACCTTACCTCGGCAGGGAGAGCAAGCTTCCCAAGCCTAGTAGGGTCAGGCAAGGGGGCTTGGCCGGAGTTCGAGTGTAAGGCTTGGCAGGACGTTCGACCTAACCTCGGCAAGGAGACCAAGCTTCCCAAGCCTAGTAGGAGAGTCAGGCAAGGGGGCTTGGCCGGAGTTCGAGTGTAAGGCTCGGCAGGAGGTTCCCAAGCCTAGTAGGAGACTCAGGCAAGGGGGCTTGGCCGGAGTTCGAGTGTAAGGCTCGGCAGGACGTTCGACCTTACCTCGGCAGGGAGACCAAGCTTCCCAAGCCTAGTAGGAGAGTCAGGCAAGGGGGCTTGGCAGGAGTTCGAGTGTAAGGCTCGGCAGGACGTTCGACCTTACCTCGGCAGGGAGACCAAGCTTCCCAAGCCTAGTAGGAGAGTCAGGCAAGGGGGCTTGGCCGGAAATCGAGTGTAAGGCTCGGCAGGACGTTCGACCTTACCTCGGCAGGGAGACCAAGCTTCCCAAGCCTAGTAGGAGAGTCAGGCAAGGGGGCTTGGCCGGAGTTCGAGTGTAAGGCTCGGCAGGACGTTCGACCTTACCTCGGCAAGGAGACCAAGCTTCCCAAGCCTAGTAGGAGAGTCAGGCAAGGGGGCTTGGCCGGAGTTCGAGTGTACGGCTCGGCAGGACGTTCGGCCTAACCTCGGCAAGGAGAGCAAGCTTCCCAAGCCTAGTAGGAGTGTCATGCAAGGGGGCTTGGCCAGAGTTCGAGTGTAACGCTCGGCAGGATGTTCCCAAGCCTAGTAGGAGAGTCAGGCAAGGGGGCTTGGCCAGAGATCGAGTGTAAGGCTCGGCAGGACGTTCGACCTTACCGCGGCAGGGAGGCCAAGCTTCCCAAGCCTCGTAGGAGAGTCAGGCAAGGGGGCTTGGCCCGAGTTCGACTGTAAGGCTCGGCAGGACGTTCGACCTTACCTCGGCAGGGAGACCAAGCTTCCCAAACCTAATCGGGTCAGGCAAGCGGGCTTGGCCGGAGTTCGAGTGCAAGGCTCGGCAGGACGTTCGACCTTACCTCGGCAGGGAGACCAAGCTTCCCAAGCCTAGGAGAGTCAGGCAAGGGGGCTTGGCCGGAGTTCGAGTGTAAGGCTCGGCAGGACGTTCGACCTTACCTCGGCAGGGAGACCAAGCTTCCCAAGCCTAGTAGGAGAGTCAGGCAAGGGGGCTTGGCCGGAGTTCGAGTGTAAGGCTCGGCAGGATGTTCCCGGTCCTAGCAGGAGAGTCAGGCAAGGGGGCTTGGCCGGAATTCGAGTGTAAGGCTCGGCAGGACGTTCGACCTTACCTCGGCAGGGAGACCAAGCTTCCCAAGCCTAGTAGGAGAGTCAGGCAAGGGGGCTTGGCCAGAGATCGAGTGTAAGGCTCGGCAGGACGTTCGACCTTACCTCGGCAGGGAGACCAAGCTTCCCAAGCCTAGTAGGAGCGTCAGGCAAGGGGGCTTGGCCGGAGTTCGAGTGTAATGCTCGGCAGGACGTTCGACCTTACCTCGGCAGGGAGAGCAAGCTTCCCAAGCCTAGTAGGGTCAGGCAAGGGGGCTTGGCCGGAGTTCGAGTGTAAGGCTTGGCAGGACGTTCGACCTAACCTCGGCAAGGAGACCAAGCTTCCCAAGCCTAGTAGGAGAGTCAGGCAAGGGGGCTTGGCCGGAGTTCGAGTGTAAGGCTCGGCAAGATGTTCGACCTACCCTCGGCAAGGAGACCAATCTTCCCAAGCCTAGTAGGAGAGTCAGGCAAGGGGGCTTGGCCGGAGTTCAAGTGTACGGCTCGGCAGGACGTTCGGCCTAACCTCTGCAAGGAGACCAAGCTTCCCAAGCCTAGTAGGAGTGTCATGCAAGGGGGCTTGGCCAGAGTTCGAGTGTAACGCTCGGCAGGATGTTCCCAAGCCTAGTAGGAGAGTCAGGCAAGGGGGCTTGGCCAGAGATCGAGTGTAAGGCTCGGCAGGACGTTCGACCTTACCGCGGCAGGGAGGCCAAGCTTCCCAAGCCTAGTAGGAGAGTCAGGCAAGGGGGCTTGGCCCGAGTTCGACTGTAAGGCTCGGCAGGACGTTCGACCTTACCTCGGCAGGGAGACCAAGCTTCCCAAACCTAGTCGGGTCAGGCAAGCGGGCTTGGCCGTAGTTCGAGTGCAAGGCTCGGCAGGACGTTCGACCTTACCTCGGCAGGGAGACCAAGCTTCCCAGGCCTAGTAGGAGAGTCAGGCAAGGGGGCTTGGCCGGAGTTCGAGTGTAAGGCTCGGCAGGATGTTCCCGGGCCTAGTAGGAGAGTCAGGCAAGGGGGCTTGGCCGGAGTTCGAGTGTAAGGCTCGGCAGGACGTTCGACCTTACCTCGGCAGGGAGACCAAGCTTCCCAAGCCTAGTAGGAGAGTCAGGCAAGGGGGCTTGGCCGGAGTTCGAGTGTAAGGCTCGGCAGGACGTTCGACCTTACCTCGGCAGGGAGACCAAGCTTCCCAAGCCTAGTAGGGTCAGGCAAGGGGGCTTGGCCGGAGTTCGAGTGTAAGGCTCGGCAGGACGTTCGACCTAACCTCGGCTGGGAGACCAAGCTTCCCAAGCCTAGTAGGAGAGTCAGGCAAGGGGGCTTGGCCGGAGTTCGAGTGTAAGGCTCAGCAGGACGTTCGACCTTACCTAGTAGGAGAGCCAGGCAAGGGGGCTTTGCAGGACGTTCGAGTGTAAGGCTCGGCAGGACGTTCCCAAGCCTAGTAGGAGAGTCAGGCAAGGGGGCTTGGCCGGAAGTTCGAGTGTAAGGCTCGGCAGGAAATTCCCAAGCCTAGTAGGAGAGTCAGGCAAGGGGGCTTGGCCGGAGTTCGAGTGTAAGGCTCGGCAGGACGTTCGACCTTACCTCGGCAGGGAGACCAAGCTTCCCAAGCCTTGTAGGAGAGTCAGGCATAGGGGCTTGGCCGGAGTTCGAGTGTAAGGCTCGGCAAAACATTCGACCTTACCTCGGCAGGGAGACCAAGCTTCCAAAGCCTAGGAGACTCAGGCAAGGGGACTTGGCCAAAGTTCGAGTGCAAGGCTCGGCAGGACGTTCGACCTTACCTCGGCAGGGAGACCAAGCTTCCCAAGCCTAGTAAGAGTGTCAGGCAAGGGGGCTTGGCTGGAGATCGAGTGTAAGGCTCAGCAGGACGTTCGACCTTACCTCGGCAGGGAGACCAAGCTTCCCAAGCCAAGTGGGAGAGTCAGGCAAGGGGGCTTGGCCGGAGTTCGAGTGTAAGGCTCGGCAGGACGTTCGACCTTACCTCGGCAAGGAGACCAAGCTTCCCAAGCCTAGTAGGAGAGTCCGGCAAGGGGGCTTGGCCAGAGTTCGAGTGTAAGGCTCGGCAGGACGTTCGACCTTACCTAGTAGGAGAGTCAGGCAAGGGGGCTTTGCAGGACGTTCGAGTGTAAGGCTCGGCAGGACGTTCCCAAGCCTAGTAGGAGAGTCAGGCAAGGGGGCTTGGCCGGAAGTTCGAGTGTAAGGCTCGGCAGGAAGTTCCCAAGCCTAGTACGAGAGTCCGGCAAGGGGGCTTGGCCGGAGTTCGAGTGTAAGGCTCGGCAGGACGTTCGACCTTACCTCGGCAGGGAGACCAAGCTTCCCAAGCCTAGGAGAGTCAGGCAAGGGGACTTGGCCGGAGTTCGAATGTAAGGCTCGGAAGGACGTTCGACCTTACCACGGCAGGGAGACCAAGCTTCCCAAGCCTTGTAGGAGAGTCAGGCAAGGGGGCTTGGCCGGAGTTCGAGTGTAAGGCTCGGCAAGACGTTCGACCTACCCTCGGCAAGGAGACCAATCTTCCCAAGCCTAGTAGGAGAGTCAGGCAAGGGGGCTTGGCCGGAATTCGAGTGTAAGGCTCGGCAGGACGTTCGACCTTACCTCGGCAGGGAGACCAAGCTTCCCAAGCCTAGTAGGAGAGTCAGGCAAGGGGGCTTGGCCGGAGTTCGAGTGTAAGGCTCGGCAGGACGTTCGACCTTCCCTCGGCAAGGAGACCAAGCTTCCCAAGCCTAGTAGGAGAGTCAGGCAAGGGGGCTTGGCCGGAGTTCGAGTGTACGGCTCGGCAGGACGTTCGGCCTAACCTCGGCAAGGAGAGCAAGCTTCCCAAGCCTAGTAGGAGAGTCAGGCAAGGGGGCTTGGCCGGAGTTCGAGTGTAAGGCTCGGCAGGAGGTTCCCAAGCCTAGTAGGAGACTCAGGCAAGGGGGCTTGGCCGGAGTTCGAGTGTAAGGCTCGGCAGGACGTTCGACCTTACCTCGGCAGGGAGACCAAGCTTCCCAAGCCTAGTAGGAGAGTCAGGCAAGGGGGCTTGGCAGGAGTTCGAGTGTAAGGCTCGGCAGGACGTTCGACCTTACCTCGGCAGGGAGACCAAACTTCCCAAGCCTAGTAGGAGAGTCAGGCAAGGGGGCTTGGCCGGAAATCGAGTGTAAGGCTCGGCAGGACGTTCGACCTTACCTCGGCAGGGAGACCAAGCTTCCCAAGCCCAGTAGGAGAGTCAGGCAAGGGGGCTTGGCCGGAATTCGAGTGTAAGGCTCGGCAGGACGTTCGACCTTACCTCGGCAGGGAGACCAAGCTTCCCAAGCCTAGTAGGAGAGTCAGGCAAGGGGGCTTGGCCGGAGTTCGAGTGTAAGGCTCGGCAGGACGTTCGACCTTCCCTCGGCAAGGAGACCAAGCTTCCCAAGCCTAGTAGGAGAGTCAGGCAAGGGGGCTTGGCCGGAGTTCGAGTGTACGGCTCGGCAGGACGTTCGGCCTAACCTCGGCAAGGAGAGCAAGCTTCCCAAGCCTAGTAGGAGTGTCATGCAAGGGGGCTTGGCCAGAGTTCGAGTGTAACGCTCGGCAGGATGTTCCCAAGCCTAGTAGGAGAGTCAGGCAAGGGGGCTTGGCCAGAGATCGAGTGTAAGGCTCGGCAGGACGTTCGACCTTACCGCGGCAGGGAGGCCAAGCTTCCCAAGCCTAGTAGGAGAGTCAGGCAAGGGGGCTTGGCCCGAGTTCGACTGTAAGGCTCGGCAGGACGTTCGACCTTACCTCGGCAGGGAGACCAAGCTTCCCAAACCTAGTCGGGTCAGGCAAGCGGGCTTGGCCGGAGTTCGAGTGCAAGGCTCGGCAGGACGTTCGACCTTACCTCGGCAGGGAGACCAAGCTTCCCAAGCCTAGGAGAGTCAGGCAAGGGGGCTTGGCCGGAGTTCGAGTGTAAGGCTCGGCAGGACGTTCGACCTTACCTCGGCAGGGAGACCAAGCTTCCCAAGCCTAGTAGGAGAGTCAGGCAAGGGGGCTTGGCCGGAGTTCGAGTGTAAGGCTCGGCAGGATGTTCCCGGTCCTAGCAGGAGAGTCAGGCAAGGGGGCTTGGCCGGAATTCGAGTGTAAGGCTCGGCAGGACGTTCGACCTTACCTCGGCAGGGAGACCAAGCTTCCCAAGCCTAGTAGGAGAGTCAGGCAAGGGGGCTTGGCCAGAGATCGAGTGTAAGGCTCGGCAGGACGTTCGACCTTACCTCGGCAGGGAGACCAAGCTTCCCAAGCCTAGTAGGAGAGTCAGGCAAGGGGGCTTGGCCGGAGTTCGAGTGTAATGCTCGGCAGGACGTTCGACCTTACCTCGGCAGGGAGACCAAGCTTCCCAAGCCTAGTAGGGTCAGGCAAGGGGGCTTGGCCGGAGTTCGAGTGTAAGGCTTGGCAGGACGTTCGACCTAACCTCGGCAAGGAGACCAAGCTTCCCAAGCCTAGTAGGAGAGTCAGGCAAGGGGGCTTGGCCGGAGTTCGAGTGTAAGGCTCGGCAAGACGTTCGACCTACCCTCGGCAAGGAGACCAACCTTCCCAAGCCTAGTAGGAGAGTCAGGCAAGGGGGCTTGGCCGGAGTTCAAGTGTACGGCTCGGCAGGACGTTCGGCCTAACCTCTGCAAGGAGACCAAGCTTCCCAAGCCTAGTAGGAGTGTCATGCAAGGGGGCTTGGCCAGAGTTCGAGTGTAACGCTCGGCAGGATGTTCCCAAGCCTAGTAGGAGAGTCAGGCAAGGGGGCTTGGCCAGAGATCGAGTGTAAGGCTCGGCAGGACGTTCGACCTTACCGCGGCAGGGAGGCCAAGCTTCCCAAGCCTAGTAGGAGAGTCAGGCAAGGGGGCTTGGCCCGAGTTCGACTGTAAGGCTCGGCAGGACGTTCGACCTTACCTCGGCAGGGAGACCAAGCTTCCCAAACCTAGTCGGGTCAGGCAAGCGGGCTTGGCCGTAGTTCGAGTGCAAGGCTCGGCAGGACGTTCGACCTTACCTCGGCAGGGTGACCAAGCTTCCCAGGCCTAGTAGGAGAGTCAGGCAAGGGGGCTTGGCCGGAGTTCGAGTGTAAGGCTCGGCAGGATGTTCCCGGGCCTAGTAGGAGAGTCAGGCAAGGGGGCTTGGCCGGAGTTCGAGTGTAAGGCTCGGCAGGACGTTCGACCTTACCTCGGCAGGGAGACCAAGCTTCCCAAGCCTAGTAGGAGAGTCAGGCAAGGGGGCTTGGCCGGAGTTCGAGTGTAAGGCTCGGCAGGATGTTCCCGGGCCTAGTAGGAGAGTCAGGCAAGGGGGCTTGGCCGGAATTCGAGTGTAAGGCTCGGCAGGACGTTCGACCTTACCTCGGCAGGGAGACCAAGCTTCCCAAGCCTAGTAGGAGAGTCAGGCAAGGGGGCTTGGCCTGAGATCGAGTGTAAGGCTCGGCAGGACGTTCGACCTTACCTCGGCAGGGAGACCGAGCTTCCCAAGCCTAGTAGGAGAGTCAGGCAAGGGGGCTTGGCCGGAGTTCGAGTGTAAGGCTCGGCAGGACGTTCGACCTTACCTCGGCAGGGAGACCAAGCTTCCCAAGCCTAGTAGGGTCAGGCAAGGGGGCTTGGCCGGAGTTCGAGTGTAAGGCTCGGCAGGACGTTCGACCTAACCTCGGCAAGGAGACCAAGCTTCCCAAGCCTAGTAGGAGAGTCAGGCAAGGGGGCTTGGCCGGAGTTCGAGTGTAAGGCTCGGCAGGACGTTCGACCTTACCTCGGCAGGGAGACCAAGCTTCCCAAGCCTAGTAGGAGAGTCAGGCAAGGGGGCTTGGCCGGAGTTCGAGTGTAAGGCTCGGCAGGACATTCGACCATACCTCGGCTGGGAGACCAAGCTTCCCAAGCCTAGTAGGAGAGTCAGGCAAGGGGGCTTGGCCGGAGTTCGAGTGTAAGGCTCGGCAGGACGTTCGACCTTACCTAGTAGGAGAGCCAGGCAAGGGGGCTTTGCAGGACGTTCGAGTGTAAGGCTCGGCAGGACGTTCCCAAGCCTAGTAGGAGAGTCAGGCAAGGGGGCTTGGCCGGAAGTTCGAGTGTAAGGCTCGGCAGGAAATTCCCAAGCCTAGTAGGAGAGTCAGGCAAGGGGGCTTGGCCGGAGTTCGAGTGTAAGGCTCGGCAGGACGTTCGACCTTACCTCGGCAGGGAGACCAAGCTTCCCAAGCCTTGTAGGAGAGTCAGGCATAGGGGCTTGGCCGGAGTTCGAGTGTAAGGCTCGGCAGGACATTCGACCTTACCTCGGCAGGGAGACCAAGCTTCCAAAGCCTAGGAGACTCAGGCAAGGGGACTTGGCCAAAGTTCGAGTGCAAGGCTCGGCAGGACGTTCGACCTTACCTCGGCAGGGAGACCAAGCTTCCCAAGCCAAGTGGGAGAGTCAGGCAAGAGGGCTTGGCCGGAGTTCGAGTGTAAGGCTCGGCAGGACGTTCGACCTTACCTCGGCAAGGAGACCAAGCTTCCCAAGCTTAGTAGGAGAGTCCGGCAAGGGGGCTTGGCCAGAGTTCGAGTGTAAGGCTCGGCAGGACGTTCGACCTTACCTAGTAGGAGAGTCAGGCAAGGGGGCTTTGCAGGACGTTCGAGTGTAAGGCTCGGCAGGACGTTCCCAAGCCTAGTAGGAGAGTCAGGCAAGGGGGCTTGGCCGGAAGTTCGAGTGTAAGGCTCGGCAGGAAGTTCCCAAGCCTAGTACGAGAGTCCGGCAAGGGGGCTTGGCCGGAGTTCGAGTGTAAGGCTCGGCAGGACGTTCGACCTTACCTCGGCAGGGAGACCAAGCTTCCCAAGCCTAGGAGAGTCAGGCAAGGGGACTTGGCCGGAGTTCGAATGTAAGGCTCGGCAGGACGTTCGACCTTACCTCGGCAGGGAGACCAAGCTTCCCAAGCCTTGTAGGAGAGTCAGGCATAGGGGCTTGGCCGAAGTTCGAGTGTAAGGCTCGGCAGGACATTCGACCTTACCTCGGCAGGGAGACCAAGCTTCCAAAGCCTAGGAGACTCAGGCAAGGGGACTTGGCCAAAGTTCGAGTGCAAGGCTCGGCAGGACGTTCGACCTTACCTCGGCAGGGAGACCAAGCTTCCCAAGCCTAGTAAGAGTGTCAGGCAAGGGGGCTTGGCTGGAGATCGAGTGTAAGTCTCAGCAGGACGTTCGACCTTACCTCGGCAGGGAGACCAAGCTTCCCAAGCCTAGTGGGAGAGTCAGGCAAGGGGGCTTGGCCGGAGTTCGAGTGTAAGGCTCGGCAGGACGTTCGACCTTACCTCGGCAAGGAGACCAAGCTTCCCAAGCCTAGTAGGAGAGTCAGGCAAGGGGGCTTGGCCAGAGTTCGAGTGTAAGGCTCGGCAGGACGTTCGACCTTACCTCGGCAGGGAGACCAAGCTTCCCAAGCCTAGTAGAAGAGTCAGGCAAGGGGCCTTGGCCGGAGTTCGAGTGTAAGGCTCGGCAGGACGTTCGACCTTACCTAGTAGGAGAGTCAGGCAAGGGGGCTTTGCAGGACGTTCGAGTGTAAGGCTCGGCAGGACGTTCCCAAGCCTAGTAGGAGAGTCAGGCAAGGGGGCTTGGCCGGAAGTTCGAGTGTTAGGCTCGGCAGGAAGTTCCCAAGCCTAGTACGAGAGTCAGGCAAGGGGGCTTGGCCGGAGTTCGAGTGTAAGGCTCGGCAGGACGTTCCCAAGCCTAGTAGGAGAGTCAGGCAAGGGGGCTTGGCCTGAGTTCGAGTGTAAGGCTCGGCAGGACGTTCAACCTTACCTCGGCAGGGAGACCAAGCTTCCCAAGCCTAGGAGAGTCAGGCAAGGGGACTTGGCCGGAGTTCGAGTGTAAGGCTCGGCAGGACGTTCAACCTTACCTCGGCAGGGAGACCAAGCTTCCCAAGCCTAGTAGGGTCAGGCAAGGGGGCTTGGCCGGAGTTCGAGTGTAAGGCTCGGCCGGACGTTCGACCTTACCTCGGCAGGGAGACGAAGCTTCCCAAGCCTAGGAGGGTCAGGCAAGTGGACTTGGCCTGAATTCGAGTGTAAGGCTCGGCAGGACGTTCGACCTTACCTCGGCAGGGAGACCAAGCTTCCCAAGCCTAGTAGGAGAGTCAGGCAAGGGGACTTGGCCTGAGTTCGAGTGTAAGGCTTGGCAGGACGTTCGACCTTACCTCAACAGGGAGACCAAGCTTCCCAAGCCTAGTAGGAGAGTCAGGCAAAAGGGCTTGGCCAAAGTTCGAGTGCAAGGCTCGGCAGGACGTTCGACCTTACCTCGGCAGGGAGACCAAGCTTCCCAAGCCTAGTAAGAGAGTCAGGCAAGGGGGCTTGGCCGGAGTTCGAGTGTAAGGCTCGGCAGGACGTTCCCAAGCCTAGTAGGAGAGTCAGGCAAGGGGGCTTGGCCGGAGTTCGAGTGTAAGGCTCGGCAGGACGTTCGACCTTACCTCAGCAGGGAGACCAAGCTTCCCAAGCCTAGAAGGAGAGTCAGGCAAGGGGGCTTGGCCGGAGATCGAGTGTAAGGCTCGGCAGGACGTTCGACCTTACCTCGGCAGGGAGACCAAGCTTCCCAAGCCTAGTAGGGTCAGGCAAGGGGGCTTGGCCGGAGTTCGAGTGTAAGGCTCGGCAGGACGTTCGACCTTACCTCGGCAAGGAGACCAAGCTTCCCAAGCCTAGTAGGAGAGTCAGGCAAGGGGACTTGGCCGGAGTTCGAGTGTAAGGCTCGGCAGGACGTTCGAACTTACCTCGGCAGGGAGACCAAGCTTCCCAAGCCTAGTAGGAGAGTCAGGCAAGGGGGCTTGGCCAGAGTTCGAGTGTAAGGCTCGGCAGGACGTTCCCAAGCCTAGTAGGAGAGTCAGGCAAGGGGGCTTGGCCGGAGTTCGAGTGTAAGGCTCGGCAGGACTTTCGACCTTACCTCGGCAGGGAGACCAAGCTTCCCAAGCCTAGTAGGAGAGTCAGGCAAGGGGGCTTGGCCGGAGTTCGAGTGTAAGGCTCGGCAGGACGTTCGACCTGACCTAGTAGGAGAGTCAGGCAAGGGGGCTTTGCAGGACGTTCGAGTGTAAGGCTCGGCAGGACGTTCCCAAGCCTAGTAGGAGAGTCAGGCAAGGGGGCTTGGCCGGGAGTTCGAGTGTAAGGCTCGGCAGGAAGTTCCCAAGCCTAATACGAGAGTCAGGCAAGGGGACTTGGCCTGAGTTCGAGTGTAAGGCTCGGCAGGACGTTCCCAAGCCTAGTAGGAGAGTCAGGCAAGGGGGCTTGGCCGGAGTTCGAGTGTAAGGCTCGGCAGGACGTTCGACCTTACCTCGGCAAGGAGACCAAGCTTCCCAAGCCTAGTAGGAGAGTCAGGCAATGGGACTTGGCCGGAGTTCGAGTGTAAGGCTCGGCAGGACCTTCGAACTTACCTCGGCAGGGAGACCAAGCTTCCCAAGCCTAGTAGGAGAGTCAGGCAAGGGGGCTTGGCCAGAGTTCGAGTGTAAGGCTCGGCAGGACGTTCCCAAGCCTAGTAGGAGAGTCAGGCAAGGGGGCTTGGCCGGAGTTCGAGTGTAAGGCTCGGCAGGACGTTCGACCTTACCTCGGCAGGGAGACCAAGCTTCCCAAGCCTAGTAGGAGAGTCAGGCAAGGGGGCTTGGCCGGAGTTCGAGTGTAAGGCTCGGCAGGACGTTCGACCTTACCTCGGCAGGGAGACCAAGCTTCCCAAGCCTAGTAGAAGAGTCAGGCAAGGGGCCATGGCCGGAGTTCGAGTGTAAGGCTCGGCAGGACGTTCGACCGTACCTCGGCAGGGAGACCAAGCTTCCCAAGCCTAGTAGGAGAGTCAGGCAAGGGGGCTTGGCCGGAGTTCGAGTGTAAGGCTCGGCAGGACGTTCGACCTTACCTCGGCAAGGAGACCAAGCTTCCCAAGCCTAGTAGGAGAGTCAGGCAAGGGGGCTTGGCCCGAGTTCGAGTGTAAGGCTCGGCAGGACGTTCCAAAGCCTAGTACGAGAGTCAGGCAAGGGGGCTTGGCCGCAGTTCGACTGTAAGGCTCGGCAGGACCTTCGAACTTACCTCGGCAGGGAGACCAAGCTTCCCAAGCCTAGTAGGAGAGTCAGGCAAGGGGGCTTGGCCGGAGTTCGAGTGTAAGGCTCGGCAGGACGTTCGACCTGACCTAGTAGGAGAGTCAGGCAAGGGGGCTTTGCAGGACGTTCGAGTGTAAGGCTCGGCAGGACGTTCCCAAGCCTAGTAGGAGAGTCAGGCAAGGGGGCTTGGCCGGGAGTTCGAGTGTAAGGCTCGGCAGGAAGTTCCCAAGCCTAATACGAGAGTCAGGCAAGGGGACTTGGCCTGAGTTCGAGTGTAAGGCTCGGCAGGACGTTCCCAAGCCTAGTAGGAGAGTCAGGCAAGGGGGCTTGGCCGGAGTTCGAGTGTAAGGCTCGGCAGGACGTTCGACCTTACCTCGGCAAGGAGACCAAGCTTCCCAAGCCTAGTAGGAGAGTCAGGCAAGGGGACTTGGCCGGAGTTCGAGTGTAAGGCTCGGCAGGACCTTCGAACTTACCTCGGCAGGGAGACCAAGCTTCCCAAGCCTAGTAGGAGAGTCAGGCAAGGGGGCTTGGCCAGAGTTCGAGTGTAAGGCTCGGCAGGACGTTCCCAAGCCTAGTAGGAGAGTCAGGCAAGGGGGCTTGGCCGGAGTTCGAGTGTAAGGCTCGGCAGGACGTTCGACCTTACCTCGGCAGGGAGACCAAGCTTCCCAAGCCTAGTAGGAGAGTCAGGCAAGGGGGCTTGGCCAGAGTTCGAGTGTAAGGCTCGGCAGGACGTTCGACCTTACCTCGGCAGGGAGACCAAGCTTCCCAAGCCTAGTAGAAGAGTCAGGCAAGGGGCCATGGCCGGAGTTCGAGTGTAAGGCTCGGCAGGACGTTCGACCGTACCTCGGCAGGGAGACCAAGCTTCCCAAGCCTAGTAGGAGAGTCAGGCAAGGGGGCTTGGCCGGAGTTCGAGTGTAAGGCTCGGCAGGACGTTCGACCTTACCTCGGCAAGGAGACCAAGCTTCCCAAGCCTAGTAGGAGAGTCAGGCAAGGGGGCTTGGCCCGAGTTCGAGTGTAAGGCTCGGCAGGACGTTCCAAAGCCTAGTACGAGAGTCAGGCAAGGGGGCTTGGCCGCAGTTCGACTGTAAGGCTCGGCAGGACCTTCGAACTTACCTCGGCAGGGAGACCAAGCTTCCCAAGCCTAGTAGGAGAGTCAGGCAAGGGGGCTTGGCCACAGTTCGAATGTAAGGCTCGGCAGGACGTTCCCAAGCCTAGTAGGAGAGTCAGGAAAGGGGGCTTGGCCGGAGTTCGAGTGTAAGGCTCGGCAGGACCTTCGAACTTACCTCGGCAGGGAGACCAAGCTTCCCAAGCCTAGTAGGAGAGTCAGGCAAGGGGGCTTGGCCAGAGATCGAGTGTAAGGCTCGGCAGGACGTTCGACCTTACCGCGGCAGGGAGGCCAAGATTCCCAAGCCTAGTAGGAGAGTCAGGCAAGGGGGCTTGGCCCGAGTTCGACTGTAAGGCTCGGCAGGACGTTCGACCTTACCTCGGCAGGGAGACCAAGCTTCCAAAACCTAGTCGGGTCAGGCAAGCGGGCTTGGCCGTAGTTCGAGTGCAAGGCTCGGCAGGACGTTCGACCTTACCTCGGCAGGGAGACCAAGCTTCCCAGGCCTAGTAGGAGAGTCAGGCAAGGGGGCTTGGCCGGAGTTCGAGTGTAAGGCTCGGCAGGATGTTCCCGGGCCTAGTAGGAGAGTCAGGCAAGGGGGCTTGGCCGGAGTTCGAGTGTAAGGCTCGGCAGGACGTTCGACCTTACCTCGGCAGGGAGACCAAGCTTCCCAAGCCTAGTAGGAGAGTCAGGCAAGGGGGCTTGGCCGGAGTTCGAGTGTAAGGCTCGGCAGGATGTTCCCGGGCCTAGTAGGAGAGTCAGGCAAGGGGGCTTGGCCGGAATTCGAGTGTAAGGCTCGGCAGGACGTTCGACCTTACCTCGGCAGGGAGACCAAGCTTCCCAAGCCTAGTAGGAGAGTCAGGCAAGGGGGCTTGGCCTGAGATCGAGTGTAAGGCTCGGCAGGACGTTCGACCTTACCTCGGCAGGGAGACCGAGCTTCCCAAGCCTAGTAGGAGAGTCAGGCAAGGGGGCTTGGCCGGAGTTCGAGTGTAAGGCTCGGCAGGACGTTCGACCTTACCTCGGCAGGGAGACCAAGCTTCCCAAGCCTAGTAGGGTCAGGCAAGGGGGCTTGGCCGGAGTTCGAGTGTAAGGCTCAGCAGGACGTTCGACCTAACCTCGGCAAGGAGACCAAGCTTCCCAAGCCTAGTAGGAGAGTCAGGCAAGGGGGCTTGGCCGGAGTTCGAGTGTAAGGCTCGGCAGGACGTTCGACCTTACCTCGGCAGGGAGACCAAGCTTCCCAAGCCTAGTAGGAGAGTCAGGCAAGGGGGCTTGGCCGGAGTTCGAGTGTAAGGCTCGGCAGGACATTCGACCATACCTCGGCTGGGAGACCAAGCTTCCCAAGCCTAGTAGGAGAGTCAGGCAAGGGGGCTTGGCCGGAGTTCGAGTGTAAGGCTCGGCAGGACGTTCGACCTTACCTAGTAGGAAAGCCAGGCAAGGGGGCTTTGCAGGACGTTCGAGTGTAAGGCTCGGCAGGACGTTCCCAAGCCTAGTAGGAGAGTCAGGCAAGGGGGCTTGGCCGGAAGTTCGAGTGTAAGGCTCGGCAGGAAGTTCCCAAGCCTAGTAGGAGAGTCAGGCAAGGGGGCTTGGCCGGAGTTCGAGTGTAAGGCTCGGCAGGACGTTCGACCTTACCTCGGCAGGGAGACCAAGCTTCCCAAGCCTTGTAGGAGAGTCAGGCATAGGGGCTTGGCCGGAGTTCGAGTGTAAGGCTCGGCAGGACATTCGACCTTACCTCGGCAGGGAGACCAAGCTTCCAAAGCCTAGGAGACTCAGGCAAGGGGACTTGGCCAAAGTTCGAGTGCAAGGCTCGGCAGGACGTTCGACCTTACCTCGGCAGGGAGACCAAGCTTCCCAAGCCTAGTAAGAGTGTCAGGCAAGGGGGCTTGGCTGGAGATCGAGTGTAAGGCTCAGCAGGACGTTCGACCTTACCTCGGCAGGGAGACCAAGCTTCCCAAGCCAAGTGGGAGAGTCAGGCAAGGGGGCTTGGCCGGAGTTCGAGTGTAAGGCTCGGCAGGACGTTCGACCTTACCTCGGCAAGGAGACCAAGCTTCCCAAGCCTAGTAGGAGAGTCCGGCAAGGGGGCTTGGCCAGAGTTCGAGTGTAAGGCTCGGCAGGGCGTTCGACCTTACCTAGTAGGAGAGTCAGGCAAGGGGGCTTTGCAGGACGTTCGAGTGTAAGGCTCGGCAGGACGTTCCCAAGCCTAGTAGGAGAGTCAGGCAAGGGGGCTTGGCCGGAAGTTCGAGTGTAAGGCTCGGCAGGAAGTTCCCAAGCCTAGTACGAGAGTCCGGCAAGGGGGCTTGGCCGGAGTTCGAGTGTAAGGCTCGGCAGGACGTTCGACCTTACCTCGGCAGGGAGACCAAGCTTCCCAAGCCTAGGAGAGTCAGGCAAGGGGACTTGGCCAAAGTTCGAGTGCAAGGCTCGGCAGGACGTTCGACCTTACCTCGGCAGGGAGACCAAGCTTCCCAAGCCTAGTAAGAGTGTCAGGCAAGGGGGCTTGGCTGGAGATCGAGTGTAAGTCTCAGCAGGACGTTCGACCTTACCTCGGCAGGGAGACCAAGCTTCCCAAGCCTAGTGGGAGAGTCAGGCAAGGGGGCTTGGCCGGAGTTCGAGTGTAAGGCTCGGCAGGACGTTCGACCTTACCTCGGCAAGGAGACCAAGCTTCCCAAGCCTAGTAGGAGAGTCAGGCAAGGGGGCTTGGCCAGAGTTCGAGTGTAAGGCTCGGCAGGACGTTCGACCTTACCTCGGCAGGGAGACCAAGCTTCCCAAGCCTAGTAGAAGAGTCAGGCAAGGGGCCTTGGCCGGAGTTCGAGTGTAAGGCTCGGCAGGACGTTCGACCTTACCTAGTAGGAGAGTCAGGCAAGGGGGCTTTGCAGGACGTTCGAGTGTAAGGCTCGGCAGGACGTTCCCAAGCCTAGTAGGAGAGTCAGGCAAGGGGGCTTGGCCGGAAGTTCGAGTGTTAGGCTCGGCAGGAAGTTCCCAAGCCTAGTACGAGAGTCAGGCAAGGGGGCTTGGCCGGAGTTCGAGTGTAAGGCTCGGCAGGAAGTTCCCAAGCCTAGTAGGAGAGTCAGGCAAGGGGGCTTGGCCGGAGTTCGAGTGTAAGGCTCGGCAGGACGTTCGACCTTACCTCGGCAGGGAGACCAAGCTTCCCAAGCCTTGTAGGAGAGTCAGGCATAGGGGCTTGGCCGGAGTTCGAGTGTAAGGCTCGGCAGGACATTCGACCTTACCTCGGCAGGGAGACCAAGCTTCCAAAGCCTAGGAGACTCAGGCAAGGGGACTTGGCCAAAGTCCGAGTGCAAGGCTCGGCAGGACGTTCGACCTTACCTCGGCAGGGAGACCAAGCTTCCCAAGCCTAGTAAGAGTGTCAGGCAAGGGGGCTTGGCTGGAGATCGAGTGTAAGGCTCAGCAGGACGTTCGACCTTACCTCGGCAGGGAGACCAAGCTTCCCAAGCCAAGTGGGAGAGTCAGGCAAGGGGGCTTGGCCGGAGTTCGAGTGTAAGGCTCGGCAGGACGTTCGACCTTACCTCGGCAAGGAGACCAAGCTTCCCAAGCCTAGTAGGAGAGTCCGGCAAGGGGGCTTGGCCAGAATTCGAGTGTAAGGCTCGGCAGGACGTTCGACCTTACCTAGTAGGAGAGTCAGGCAAGGGGGCTTTGCAGGACGTTCGAGTGTAAGGCTCGGCAGGACGTTCCCAAGCCTAGTAGGAGAGTCAGGCAAGGGGGCTTGGCCGGAAGTTCGAGTGTAAGGCTCGGCAGGAAGTTCCCAAGCCTAGTACGAGAGTCCGGCAAGGGGGCTTGGCCGGAGTTCGAGTGTAAGGCTCGGCAGGACGTTCGACCTTACCTCGGCAGGGAGACCAAGCTTCCCAAGCCTAGGAGAGTCAGGCAAGGGGACTTGGCCAAAGTTCGAGTGCAAGGCTCGGCAGGACGTTCGACCTTACCTCGGCAGGGAGACCAAGCTTCCCAAGCCTAGTAAGAGTGTCAGGCAAGGGGGCTTGGCTGGAGATCGAGTGTAAGTCTCAGCAGGACGTTCGACCTTACCTCGGCAGGGAGACCAAGCTTCCCAAGCCTAGTGGGAGAGTCAGGCAAGGGGGCTTGGCCGGAGTTCGAGTGTAAGGCTCGGCAGGACGTTCGACCTTACCTCGGCAAGGAGACCAAGCTTCCCAAGCCTAGTAGGAGAGTCAGGCAAGGGGGCTTGGCCAGAGTTCGAGTGTAAGGCTCGGCAGGACGTTCGACCTTACCTCGGCAGGGAGACCAAGCTTCCCAAGCCTAGTAGAAGAGTCAGGCAAGGGGCCTTGGCCGGAGTTCGAGTGTAAGGCTCGGCAGGACGTTCGACCTTACCTAGTAGGAGAGTCAGGCAAGGGGGCTTTGCAGGACGTTCGAGTGTAAGGCTCGGCAGGACGTTCCCAAGCCTAGTAGGAGAGTCAGGCAAGGGGGCTTGGCCGGAAGTTCGAGTGTTAGGCTCGGCAGGAAGTTCCCAAGCCTAGTACGAGAGTCAGGCAAGGGGGCTTGGCCGGAGTTCGAGTGTAAGGCTCGGCAGGACGTTCCCAAGCCTAGTAGGAGAGTCAGGCAAGGGGGCTTGGCCTGAGTTCGAGTGTAAGGCTCGGCAGGACGTTCGACCTTACCTCGGCAGGGAGACCAAGCTTCCCAAGCCTAGGAGAGTCAGGCAAGGGGGCTTGGCCGGAGTTCGAGTGTAAGGCTCGGCAGGACGTTCAACCTTACCTCGGCAGGGAGACCAAGCTTCCCAAGCCTAGTAGGGTCAGGCAAGGGGGCTTGGCCGGAGTTCGAGTGTAAGGCTCGGCCGGACGTTCGACCTTACCTCGGCAGGGAGACGAAGCTTCCCAAGCCTAGGAGGGTCAGGAAAGTGGACTTGGCCTGAGTTCGAGTGTAAGGCTCGGCAGGACGTTCGACCTTACCTCGGCAGGGAGACCAAGCTTCCCAAGCCTAGTAGGAGAGTCAGGCAAGGGGACTTGGCCTGAGTTCGAGTGTAAGGCTCGGCAGGACGTTCGACCTTACCTCAACAGGGAGACCAAGCTTCCCAAGCCTAGTAGGAGAGTCAGGCAAAAGGGCTTGGCCAAAGTTCGAGTGCAAGGCTCGGCAGGACGTTCGACCTTACCTCGGCAGGGAGACCAAGCTTCCCAAGCCTAGTAAGAGAGTCAGGCAAGGGGGCTTGGCCGGAGTTCGAGTGTAAGGCTCGGCAGGACGTTCCCAAGCCTAGTAGGAGAGTCAGGCAAGGGGGCTTGGCCGGAGTTCGAGTGTAAGGCTCGGCAGGACGTTCGACCTTACCTCAGCAGGGAGACCAAGCTTCCCAAGCCTAGAAGGAGAGTCAGGCAAGGGGGCTTGGCCGGAGATCGAGTGTAAGGCTCGGCAGGACGTTCGACCTTACCTCGGCAAGGAGACCAAGCTTCCCAAGCCTAGTAGGAGAGTCCGGCAAGGGGGCTTGGCCAGAATTCGAGTGTAAGGCTCGGCAGGACGTTCGACCTTACCTAGTAGGAGAGTCAGGCAAGGGGGCTTTGCAGGACGTTCGAGTGTAAGGCTCGGCAGGACGTTCCCAAGCCTAGTAGGAGAGTCAGGCAAGGGGGCTTGGCCGGAAGTTCGAGTGTAAGGCTCGGCAGGAAGTTCCCAAGCCTAGTACGAGAGTCCGGCAAGGGGGCTTGGCCGGAGTTCGAGTGTAAGGCTCGGCAGGACGTTCGACCTTACCTCGGCAGGGAGACCAAGCTTCCCAAGCCTAGGAGAGTCAGGCAAGGGGACTTGGCCAAAGTTCGAGTGCAAGGCTCGGCAGGACGTTCGACCTTACCTCGGCAGGGAGACCAAGCTTCCCAAGCCTAGTAAGAGTGTCAGGCAAGGGGGCTTGGCTGGAGATCGAGTGTAAGTCTCAGCAGGACGTTCGACCTTACCTCGGCAGGGAGACCAAGCTTCCCAAGCCTAGTGGGAGAGTCAGGCAAGGGGGCTTGGCCGGAGTTCGAGTGTAAGGCTCGGCAGGACGTTCGACCTTACCTCGGCAAGGAGACCAAGCTTCCCAAGCCTAGTAGGAGAGTCAGGCAAGGGGGCTTGGCCAGAGTTCGAGTGTAAGGCTCGGCAGGACGTTCGACCTTACCTCGGCAGGGAGACCAAGCTTCCCAAGCCTAGTAGAAGAGTCAGGCAAGGGGCCTTGGCCGGAGTTCGAGTGTAAGGCTCGGCAGGACGTTCGACCTTACCTAGTAGGAGAGTCAGGCAAGGGGGCTTTGCAGGACGTTCGAGTGTAAGGCTCGGCAGGACGTTCCCAAGCCTAGTAGGAGAGTCAGGCAAGGGGGCTTGGCCGGAAGTTCGAGTGTTAGGCTCGGCAGGAAGTTCCCAAGCCTAGTACGAGAGTCAGGCAAGGGGGCTTGGCCGGAGTTCGAGTGTAAGGCTCGGCAGGACGTTCCCAAGCCTAGTAGGAGAGTCAGGCAAGGGGGCTTGGCCTGAGTTCGAGTGTAAGGCTCGGCAGGACGTTCGACCTTACCTCGGCAGGGAGACCAAGCTTCCCAAGCCTAGGAGAGTCAGGCAAGGGGGCTTGGCCGGAGTTCGAGTGTAAGGCTCGGCAGGACGTTCAACCTTACCTCGGCAGGGAGACCAAGCTTCCCAAGCCTAGTAGGGTCAGGCAAGGGGGCTTGGCCGGAGTTCGAGTGTAAGGCTCGGCCGGACGTTCGACCTTACCTCGGCAGGGAGACGAAGCTTCCCAAGCCTAGGAGGGTCAGGAAAGTGGACTTGGCCTGAGTTCGAGTGTAAGGCTCGGCAGGACGTTCGACCTTACCTCGGCAGGGAGACCAAGCTTCCCAAGCCTAGTAGGAGAGTCAGGCAAGGGGACTTGGCCTGAGTTCGAGTGTAAGGCTCGGCAGGACGTTCGACCTTACCTCAACAGGGAGACCAAGCTTCCCAAGCCTAGTAGGAGAGTCAGGCAAAAGGGCTTGGCCAAAGTTCGAGTGCAAGGCTCGGCAGGACGTTCGACCTTACCTCGGCAGGGAGACCAAGCTTCCCAAGCCTAGTAAGAGAGTCAGGCAAGGGGGCTTGGCCGGAGTTCGAGTGTAAGGCTCGGCAGGACGTTCCCAAGCCTAGTAGGAGAGTCAGGCAAGGGGGCTTGGCCGGAGTTCGAGTGTAAGGCTCGGCAGGACGTTCGACCTTACCTCAGCAGGGAGACCAAGCTTCCCAAGCCTAGAAGGAGAGTCAGGCAAGGGGGCTTGGCCGGAGATCGAGTGTAAGGCTCGGCAGGACGTTCGACCTTACCTCGGCAGGGAGACCAAGCTTCCCAAGCCTAGTAGGGTCAGGCAAGGGGGCTTGGCCGGAGTTCGAGTGTAAGGCTCGGCAGGACGTTCGACCTTACCTCGGCAAGGAGACCAAGCTTCCCAAGCCTAGTAGGAGAGTCAGGCAAGGGGACTTGGCCGGAGTTCGAGTGTAAGGCTCGGCAGGACGTTCGAACTTACCTCGGCAGGGAGACCAAGCTTCCCAAGCCTAGTAGGAGAGTCAGGCAAGGGGGCTTGGCCAGTGTTCGAGTGTAAGGCTCGGCAGGACGTTCCCAAGCCTAGTAGGAGAGTCAGGCAAGGGGGCTTGGCCGGAGTTCGAGTGTAAGGCTCGGCAGGACGTTCGACCGTACCTCGGCAGGGAGACCAAGCTTCCCAAGCCTAGTAGGAGAGTCAGGCAAGGGGGCTTGGCCGGAGTTCGAGTGTAAGGCTCGGCAGGACGTTCGACCTTACCTAGTAGGAGAGTCAGGCAAGGGGGCTTTGCAGGACGTTCGAGTGTAAGGCTCGGCAGGACGTTCCCAAGCCTAGTAGGAGAGTCAGGCAAGGGGGCTTGGCCGGGAGTTCGAGTGTAAGGCTCGGCAGGAAGTTCCCAAGCCTAATACGAGAGTCAGGCAAGGGGACTTGGCCTGAGTTCGAGTGTAAGGCTCGGCAGGACTTTCCCAAGCCTAGTAGGAGAGTCAGGCAAGGGGGCTTGGCCGGAGTTCGAGTGTAAGGCTCGGCAGGACGTTCGACCTTACCTCGGCAAGGAGACCAAGCTTCCCAAGCCTAGTAGGAGAGTCAGGCAAGGGGACTTGGCCGGAGTTCGAGTGTAAGGCTCGGCAGGACCTTCGAACTTACCTCGGCAGGGAGACCAAGCTTCCCAAGCCTAGTAGGAGAGTCAGGCAAGGGGGCTTGGCCAGAGTTCGAGTGTAAGGCTCGGCAGGACGTTCCCAAGCCTAGTAGGAGAGTCAGGCAAGGGGGCTTGGCCGGAGTTCGAGTGTAAGGCTCGGCAGGACGTTCGACCTTACCTCGGCAGGGAGACCAAGCTTCCCAAGCCTAGTAGGAGAGTCAGGCAAGGGGGCTTGGCCGGAGTTCGAGTGTAAGGCTCGGCAGGACGTTCGACCTTACCTCGGCAGGGAGACCAAGCTTCCCAAGCCTAGTAGAAGAGTCAGGCAAGGGGCCATGGCCGGAGTTCGAGTGTAAGGCTCGGCAGGACGTTCGACCGTACCTCGGCAGGGAGACCAAGCTTCCCAAGCCTAGTAGGAGAGTCAGGCAAGGGGGCTTGGCCGGAGTTCGAGTGTAAGGCTCGGCAGGACGTTCGACCTTACCTCGGCAAGGAGACCAAGCTTCCCAAGCCTAGTAGGAGAGTCAGGCAAGGGGGCTTGGCCCGAGTTCGAGTGTAAGGCTCGGCAGGACGTTCCCAAGCCTAGTACGAGAGTCAGGCAAGGGGGCTTGGCCGCAGTTCGACTGTAAGGCTCGGCAGGACCTTCGAACTTACCTCGGCAGGGAGACCAAGCTTCCCAAGCCTAGTAGGAGAGTCAGGCAAGGGGGCTTGGCGACAGTTCGAATGTAAGGCTCGGCAGGACGTTCCCAAGCCTAGTAGGAGAGTCAGGCAAGGGGGCTTGGCCGGAGTTCGAGTGTAAGGCTCGGCAGGACCTTCGAACTTACCTCGGCAGGGAGACCAAGCTTCCCAAGCCTAGTAGGAGAGTCAGGCAAGGGGGCTTGGCCACAGTTCGAATGTAAGGCTCGGCAGGACGTTCCCAAGCCTAGTAGGAGAGTCAGGCAAGGGGGCTTGGCCGGACCTCGATTGTAAGGTTCGGCAGGACGTTCGACCTTACCTCGGCTGGGAGACCAAGCTTCCAAAGCCTATGAGACTCAGGCAAGGGGACTTGGCCAACGTTCGAGTGCAAGGCTCGGCAGGACGTTCGACCTTACCTCGGCAGGGAGACCAAGCTTCCCAAGCCTAGTGGGAGAGTCAGGCAAGGGGGCTTGGCCGGAGATCGAGTGTAAGGCTCGGCAGGACGTTCGACCTTACCTCGGCAAGGAGACCAAGCTTCCCAAGCCTAGTAGGGTCAGGCAAGGGGGCTTGGCCGGAGTTCGAGTGTAAGGCTCGGCAGGACGTTCGACCTTACCTCGGCAAGGAGACCAAGCTTCCCAAGCCTAGTAGGAGAGTCAGGCAAGGGGGCTTGGCCGGAGTTCGAGTGTAAGGCTCGGCAGGACCTTCGAACTTACCTCGGCAGGGAGACCAAGCTTCCCAAGGCTAGTAGGAGAGTCAGGCAAGGGGGCTTGGCCGGAGTTCGAGTGTAAGGCTCGGCAGGACGTTCCCAAGCCTAGTAGGAGAGTCAGGCAAGGGGGCTTGGCCGGAGTTCGAGTGTAAGGCTCGGCAGGACGTTCGACCTTACATCGGCAGGGAGACCAAGCTTCCCAAGACTAGTAGGACAGTCAGGCAAGGGGACTTGGCCGGAGTTCGAGTGTAAGGCTCGGCAGGACGTTCGACCTTACCTCGGCAGGGAGACCAAGCTTCCCAAGCCTAGTAGGAGAGTCAGGCAAGGGGGCTTGGCCGGAGTTCGAGTGTAAGGCTCGGCAGGACGTTCGACCTTACCTCGGCAGGGAGACCAAGCTTCCCAAGCCTAGTAGGAGAGTCAGGCAAGGGGGCTTGGCCGGAGTTCGAGTGTAAGGCTCGGCAGGACGTTCGACCGTACCTCGGCAGGGAGACCAAGCTTCCCAAGCCTAGTAGGAGAGTCAGGCAAGGGGGCTTGGCCGGAGATCGAGTGTAAGGCTCGGCAGGATGTTCCCAAGCCTAGTAGGAGAGTCAGGCAAGGGGGCTTGGCCGGAAGTTCGAGTGTAAGGCTCGGCAGGAAGTTCCCAAGCCTAGTAAGAGAGTCAGGCAAGGGGGCTTGGCCGGAGTTCGAGTGTAAGGCTCGGCAGGACGTTCCCAAGCCTAGTAGGGGAATCAGGCAAGGGGGCTTGGCCGGAGTTCGAGTGTAAGGCTCGGCAGGACGTTCGACCTTACCTCAGCAGGGAGACCAAGCTTCCCAATCCTGGTAGGAGAGTCAGGCAAGGGGGCTTGGCCAGAGTTCGAATGTGAGGCTCAGCAGGACGTTCCCAGGCCTAGTAGGAGAGTCAGGCAAGGGGGCTTGGCCGGACCTCGATTGTAAGGCTCGGCAGGACGTTCGACCTTACCTCGGCAGGGAGACCAAGCTTCCCAAGCCTAGTAGGAGAGTCAGGCATAGGGGCTTGGCCGGAGTTCGAGTGTAAGGCTCGGCAGGACGTTCGACCTTACCTCGGCAGGGAGACCAAGCTTCCCAAGCCTAGTAGGGTCAGGCAAGGGGACTTGGCCAAAGTTCGAGTGCAAGGCTCGGCAGGACGTTCGACCTTACCTCGGCAGGGAGACCAAGCTTCCCAAGTCTAGTAGGAGAGTCAGGCAAGGGGGCTTGGCTGGAGATCGAGTGTAAGGCTCAGCAGGACGTTCGACCTTACCTCGGCAGGGAGACCAAGCTTCCCAAGCCTAGTAGGAGAGTCAGGCAAGGGGGCTTGGCCGGACATCGAGTGTAAGGCTCGGCAGGACGTTCGACCTTACCTCGGCAGGGAGACCAAGCTTCACAAGCCTAGTAGGGTCAGGCAAGGGGGCTTGGCCGGAGTTCGAGTGTAAGGCTCGGCAGGACGTTCGACCTTACATCGGCAGGGAGACCAAGCTTCCCAAGACTAGTAGGAGAGTGAGGCAAGGGGACTTGGCCGGAGTTCGAGTGTAAGGCTCGGCAGGACATTCGACCTTACCTCGGCAGGGAGACCAAGCTTCCCAAGCCTAGTAGGAGAGTCAGGCAAGGGGGCTTGGCCGGAGTTCGAGTGTAAGGCTCGGCAGGATGTTCGACCTTACCTCGGCAGGGAGACCAAGCTTCCCAAGCCTAGTAGGAGAGTCAGGCTAGGAGGCTTGGCCGGAGTTCGAGTGTAAGGCTCGGCAGGACGTTCGACCGTACCTCGGCAGGGAGACCAAGCTTCCCAAGCCTGGTAGGAGAGTCAGGCAAGGGGGCTTGGCCGGAGATCGAGTGTAAGGCTCATCAGGACGTTCCCAAGCCTAGTAGGAGAGTCAGGCAAGGGGGCTTGGCCGGAAGTTCGAGTGTAAGGCTCGGCAGGAAGTTCCCAAGCCCAGTAAGAGAGTCACGCAAGGGGGCTTGGCCGGAGTTCGAGTGTAAGGCTCGGCAGGACGTTCCCAAGCCTATTAGGAGAGTCAGGCAAGGGGGCTTGGCCGGAGTTCGAGTGTAAGGCTCGGCAGGACGTTCGACCTTACCTCAGCAGGGAGACCAAGCTTCCCAATCCTAGTAGGAGAGTCAGGCAAGGGGACTTGGCCGGAGATCGAGTGTAAGGCTCGGCAGGACGTTCGACCTTACCTCGGCAGGGAGACCAAGCTTCCCAAGCCTAGTAGGAGAGTCAGGCAAGGGGGCTTGGCCGGAGATCGAGTGTAAGGCTCGGCAGGACGTTCGACCTTACCTCGGCAGGGAAACCAAGCTTCCCAAGCCTAGTAGGGTCAGGCAAGGGGGCTTGGCCGGAGTTCGAGTGTAAGGCTCGGCAGGACGTTCGAACTTACCTCGGCAGGGAGACCAAGCTTCCCAAGCCTAGTAGGAGAGTCAGGCAAGGGGGCTTGGCCAGAGTTCTAATGTGAGGCTCGGCAGGACGTTCCCAAGCCTAGTAGGAGAGTCAGGCAAGGGGGCTTGGCCGGACCTCGATTGTAAGGCTCGGCAGGACGTTCGACCTTACCTCGGCAGGGAGACCAAGCTTCCCAAGTCTAGTAGGAGAGTCAGGCAAGGGGGCTTGGCTGGAGATCGAGTGTAAGGCTCAGCAGGACGTTCGACCTTACCTCGGCAGGGAGACCAAGCTTCCCAAGCCTAGTAGGGTCAGGCAAGGGGGCTTGGCCGGAGTTCGAGTGTAAGGCTCGGCAGGACATTCGACCTTACCTCGGCAAGGAGACCAAGCTTCCCAAGCCTAGTAGGAGAGTCAGGCAAGGGGGCTTGGCCGGAGTTCGAGTGTAAGGCTCGGCAGGACGTTCGACCTTACCTCGGCAGGGAGACCAAGCTTCCCAAGCCTAGTAGGAGGGTCAGGCAAGGGGGCTTGGCCGGAGTTCGAGTGTAAGGCTCGGCAGGACGTTCCCAAGCCTAGTAGGAGAGTCAGGCAAGGGGGCTTGGCCGGAGTTCGAGTGTAAGGCTCGGCAGGACGTTCGACCTTACCTCGGCAGGGAGACCAAGCTTCCCAAGCCTAGTAGGAGAATCAGGCAAGGGGGCTTGGCCCGAGTTCGAGTGTAAGGCTCGGCAGGACGTTCCCAAGCCTATTAGGAGAGTCAGGCAAGGGGGCTTTGCAGGACGTTCGAGTGTAAGGCTCGGCAGGACGTTCCCAAGCCTAGTAGGAGAGTCAGGCAAGGGGGCTTGGCCGGAAGTTCGCGTGTAAGGCTCGGCAGGATGTTCCCAAGCCTAGTACGAGAGTCAGGCACGGGGGCTTGGCCGGAGTTCGAGTGTAAGGCTCGGCAGGACGTTCCCAAGCCTAGTAGGAGAGTCAGGCAAGGGGGCTTGGCCGGAGTTCGAGTGTAAGGCTCGGCAGGACGTTCGCCCTTACCTCGGCAGGGAGACCAAGCTTCCCAAGACGAGTAGGAGAGTCCGGCAAGGGGACTTGGCCGGAGTTCGAGTGTAAGGCTCGGCAGGACATTCGACCTTACCTCGGCAGGGAGACCAATCTTCCCAAGCCTAGTAGGAGAGTCAGGCAAGGGGGCTTGGCTGGAGTTCGAGTGTAAGGCTCGGCAGGACGTTCGACCTTACCTCGGCAGGGAGACCAAGCTTCCCAAGCCTAGTAGGAGAGTCAGGCAAGGGGGCTTGGCCGGAGTTCGAGTGTAAGGCTCGGCAGGACGTTCGACCGTACCTCGGCAGGGAGAGCAAGCTTCCCAAGCCTAGGGGAGTCAGGCAAGGCGACTTGGCTGGAGTTCGAGTGTAAGGCTCGGGAGGACGTTCGACCTTACCTCGGCAGGGAGACCAAGCTTCCCAAGCCTAGTAGGAGAGTCAGGCAAGGGGGCTTGGCCGGAGTTCGAGTGTAAGGCTCGGCCGGACGTTCGACCTTGCCTCGGCAGGGAGACCAAGCTTCCCAAGCCTAGTATGAGAGTCAGGAAAGGGGGCTTGGCCAGAGATCGAGTGTAAGGCTCGGCAGGACGTTCGACCTTACCTCGGCAGGGAGACCAAGCTTCCCAAGCCTAGTAGGAGAGTCAGGCAAGGGGGCTTGGCCGGAGTTCAAGTGTAAGGCTCGGCAGGACGTTCGACCTTACCTCGGCAGGGAGATCAAGCTTCCCAAGCCTAGTAGGGTCAGGCAAGGGGGCTTGGCCGGAGTTCGAGTGTAAGGCTCGGCAGGACGTTCGACCTTACCTCAGCAGGGAGACCAAGCTTCCCAAGCCTAGTAGGAGAGTCAGGCAAGGGGGCTTGGCCGGAGTTCGAGTGTAAGGCTCGGCAGGACGTTCGACCTTACCTCAGCAGGGAGACCAAGCTTCCCAAGCCTAATAGGGTCAGGCAAGGGGGCTTGGCCGGAGTTCGAGTGTAAGGCTCGGCCGAACGTTCGACCTTACCTCGGCAGGGAGACGAAGCTTCCCAAGCCTAGGAGAGTCAGACAAGGGGACTTGGCCGGAGTTCGAGTGTAAGGCTCGGCAGGACGTTCGACCTTACCTCGGCAGGGAGACGAAGCTTCCCAAGCCTAGTAGGAGAGTCAGGCAAGGGGGCTTGGCCAGAGATCGAGTGTAAGGCTCGGCAGGACGTTCGACCTTACCTCGGCAGGGAGACCAAGCTTCCCAAGCCTAGGAGGAGAGTCAGGCAAGGGGGCTTGGACGGAGTTCGAGTGTAAGGCTCGGCAGGACGTTCGACCTAACCTCGGCAAGGAGACCAAGCTTCCCAAGCCGAGTAGGACTGTCAGGCAAGGGGGCTTGGCCGGAGTTCGAGTGTAAGTCTCGGCAGGACGTTCGACCTTACCTCGGCAGGGAGACCAAGCTTCCCAAGCCTAGTAGGAGAGTCAGGCAAGGGGGCTTGGCCGGAGTTTGAGTGTAAGGCTCGGCAGGACGTTCCCGGGCCTAGTAGGAGAGTCAGGCAAGGGGGCTTGCCTGGAGTTCGAGTGTAAGGCTCGGCAGGACGTTCGACCTTACCTCGGCAGGGAGACCAAGCTTCCCAAACCTTGTAGAGTCAGGCAAGGGGGCTTGGCCGGAGTTCGCGTGCAAGGCTCGGCAGGACGTTCGACCTTACCTCGGCAGGGAGACCAAGCTTCCCAAGCCTAGTAGGAGAGTCAGGCAAGGGGGCTTGGCCGGAGTTCGAGTGTAAGGCTCGGCAGGACGTTCGACCTTACCTCAGCAGGGAGACCAAGCTTCCCAAGCCTAGTAGGAGAGTCAGGCAAGGGGGCTTGGCCAGAGTTCGAGTGTAAGGCTCGGCAGGACGTTCGACCTTACCTCGGCAGGGAGACCAAGCTTCCCAAGCCTAGTAGGAGAGTCAGGCAAGGGGGCTTGGCCGGAGTTCGAGTGTAAGGCTCGGCAGGACGTTCGACCTTACCTCGGCAGGGAGACCAAGCTTCCCAAGCCTAGTAGGAGAGTCAGGCAAGGGGGCTTGGCCGGAGTTCGAGTGTAAGGCTCGGCAGGACGTTCCCAAGCCTAGTAGGAGAGTCAGGCAAGGGGGCTTGGCCGGAGTTCGAGTGTAAGGCTCGGCAGGACGTTCGACCTTACCTCGGCAGGGAGACCAAGCTTCCCAAGCCTAGTAGGAGAATCAGGCAAGGGGGCTTGGCCCGAGTTCGAGTGTAAGGCTCGGCAGGACGTTCGACCTTACCTCGGCAGGGAGACCAAGCTTCCCAAGCCTAGTAGGAGAGTCAGGCAAGGCGGCTTGGCCGGAGTTCGAGTGTAAGGCTCGGCAGGACGTTCCCAAGCCTATTAGGAGAGTCAGGCAAGGGGGCTTTGCAGGACGTTCGAGTGTAAGGCTCGGCAGGACGTTCCCAAGCCTAGTAGGAGAGTCAGGCAAGGGGGCTTGGCCGGAAGTTCGAGTGTAAGGCTCGGCAGGATGTTCCCAAGCCTAGTAGGAGAGTCAGGCACGGGGGCTTGGCCCGAGTTCGAGTGTAAGGCTCGGCAGGACGTTCGACCTTACCTCGGCAGGGAGACCAAGCTTCCCAAGCCTAGTAGGAGAGTCAGGCAAGGGGGCTTGGCCGGAGTTCGAGTGTAAGGCTCGGCAGGACGTTCCCAAGCCTAGTAGGAGAGTCAGGCAAGGGGGCTTGGCCGGAGTTCGAGTGTAAGGCTCGGCAGGACGTTCGACCTTACCTCGGCAGGGAGACCAAGCTTCCCAAGCCTAGTAGGAGAATCAGGCAAGGGGGCTTGGCCCGAGTTCGAGTGTAAGGCTCGGCAGGACGTTCGACCTTACCTCGGCAGGGAGACCAAGCTTCCCAAGCCTAGTAGGAGAGTCAGGCAAGGCGGCTTGGCCGGAGTTCGAGTGTAAGGCTCGGCATGACGTTCCCAAGCCTATTAGGAGAGTCAGGCAAGGGGGCTTTGCAGGACGTTCGAGTGTAAGGCTCGGCAGGACGTTCCCAGGCCTAGTAGGAGAGTCAGGCAAGGGGGCTTGGCCGGACCTCGACTGTAAGGCTCGGCAGGACGTTCGACCTTACCTCGGCAGGGAGACCAAGCTTCCCAAGCCTAGTAGGAGAGTCAGGCATAGGGGCTTGGCCGGAGTTCGAGTGTAAGGCTCGGCAGGACGTTCGACCTTACCTCGGCAGGGAGACCAAGCTTCCCAAGCCTAGTAGGGTCAGGCAAGGGGACTTGGCCAAAGTTCGAGTGCAAGGCTCGGCAGGACGTTCGACCTTACCTCGGCAGGGAGACCAAGCTTCCCAAGTCTAGTAGGAGAGTCAGGCAAGGGGGCTTGGCTGGAGATCGAGTGTAAGGCTCAGCAGGACGTTCGACCTTACCTCGGCAGGGAGACCAAGCTTCCCAAGCCTAGTAGGAGAGTCAGGCAAGGGGGCTTGGCCGGACATCGAGTGTAAGGCTCGGCAGGACGTTCGACCTTACCTCGGCAGGGAGACCAAGCTTCCCAAGCCTAGTAGGGTCAGGCAAGGGGGCTTGGCCGGAGTTCGAGTGTAAGGCTCGGCAGGACGTTCGACCTTACATCGGCAGGGAGACCAAGCTTCCCAAGACTAGTAGGAGAGTGAGGCAAGGGGACTTGGCCGGAGTTCGAGTGTAAGGCTCGGCAGGACATTCGACCTTACCTCGGCAGGGAGACCAAGCTTCCCAAGCCTAGTAGGAGAGTCAGGCAAGGGGGCTTGGCCGGAGTTCGAGTGTAAGGCTCGGCAGGATGTTCGACCTTACCTCGGCAGGGAGACCAAGCTTCCCAGCCTAGTAGGAGAGTCAGGCTAGGAGGCTTGGCCGGAGTTCGAGTGTAAGGCTCGGCAGGACGTTCGACCGTACCTCGGCAGGGAGACCAAGCTTCCCAAGTCTAGTAGGAGAGTCAGGCAAGGGGGCTTGGCCGGAGATCGAGTGTAAGGCTCATCAGGACGTTCCCAAGCCTAGTAGGAGAGTCAGGCAAGGGGGCTTGGCCGGAAGTTCGAGTGTAAGGCTCGGCAGGAAGTTCCCAAGCCTAGTAAGAGAGTCACGCAAGGGGGCTTGGCCGGAGTTCGAGTGTAAGGCTCGGCAGGACGTTCCCAAGCCTATTAGGAGAGTCAGGCAAGGGGGCTTGGCCGGAGTTCGAGTGTAAGGCTCGGCAGGACGTTCGACCTTACCTCAGCAGGGAGACCAAGCTTCCCAATCCTAGTAGGAGAGTCAGGCAAGGGGACTTGGCCGGAGATCGAGTGTAAGGCTCGGCAGGACGTTCGACCTTACCTCGGCAGGGAGACCAAGCTTCCCAAGCCTAGTAGGAGAGTCAGGCAAGGGGGCTTGGCCGGAGATCGAGTGTAAGGCTCGGCAGGACGTTCGACCTTACCTCGGCAGGGAAACCAAGCTTCCCAAGCCTAGTAGGGTCAGGCAAGGGGGCTTGGCCGGAGTTCGAGTGTAAGGCTCGGCAGGACGTTCGAACTTACCTCGGCAGGGAGACCAAGCTTCCCAAGCCTAGTAGGAGAGTCAGGCAAGGGGGCTTGGCCAGAGTTCTAATGTGAGGCTCGGCAGGACGTTCCCAGGCCTAGTAGGAGAGTCAGGCAAGGGGGCTTGGCCGGACCTCGATTGTAAGGCTCGGCAGGACGTTCGACCTTACCTCGGCAGGGAGACCAAGCTTCCCAAGTCTAGTAGGAGAGTCAGGCAAGGGGGCTTGGCTGGAGATCGAGTGTAAGGCTCAGCAGGACGTTCGACCTTACCTCGGCAGGGAGACCAAGCTTCCCAAGCCTAGTAGGGTTAGGCAAGGGGGCTTGGCCGGAGTTCGAGTGTAAGGCTCGGCAGGACATTCGACCTTACCTCGGCAAGGAGACCAAGCTTCCCAAGCCTAGTAGGAGAGTCAGGCAAGGGGGCTTGGCCGGAGTTCGAGTGTAAGGCTCGGCAGGACGTTCGACCTTACCTCGGCAGGGAGACCAAGCTTCCCAAGCCTAGTAGGAGGGTCAGGCAAGGGGGCTTGGCCGGAGTTCGAGTGTAAGGCTCGGCAGGACGTTCCCAAGCCTAGTAGGAGAGTCAGGCAAGGGGGCTTGGCCGGAGTTCGAGTGTAAGGCTCGGCAGGACGTTCGACCTTACCTCGGCAGGGAGACCAAGCTTCCCAAGCCTAGTAGGAGAATCAGGCAAGGGGGCTTGGCCCGAGTTCGAGTGTAAGGCTCGGCAGGACGTTCGACCTTACCTCGGCAGGGAGACCAAGCTTCCCAAGCCTAGTAGGAGAGTCAGGCAAGGCGGCTTGCCCGGAGTTCGAGTGTAAGGCTCGGCAGGACGTTCCCAAGCCTATTAGGAGAGTCAGGCAAGGGGGCTTTGCAGGACGTTCGAGTGTAAGGCTCGGCAGGACGTTCCCAAGCCTAGTAGGAGAGTCAGGCAAGGGGGCTTGGCCGGAAGTTCGCGTGTAAGGCTCGGCAGGATGTTCCCAAGCCTAGTACGAGAGTCAGGCACGGGGGCTTGGCCGGAGTTCGAGTGTAAGGCTCGGCAGGACGTTCCCAAGCCTAGTAGGAGAGTCAGGCAAGGGGGCTTGGCCGGAGTTCGAGTGTAAGGCTCGGCAGGACGTTCGCCCTTACCTCGGCAGGGAGACCAAGCTTCCCAAGACGAGTAGGAGAGTCCGGCAAGGGGACTTGGCCGGAGTTCGAGTGTAAGGCTCGGCAGGACATTCGACCTTACCTCGGCAGGGAGACCAATCTTCCCAAGCCTAGTAGGAGAGTCAGGCAAGGGGGCTTGGCTGGAGTTCGAGTGTAAGGCTCGGCAGGACGTTCGACCTTACCTCGGCAGGGAGACCAAGCTTCCCAAGCCTAGTAGGAGAGTCAGGCAAGGGGGCTTGGCCGGAGTTCGAGTGTAAGGCTCGGCAGGACGTTCGACCGTACCTCGGCAGGGAGAGCAAGCTTCCCAAGCCTAGGGGAGTCAGGCAAGGGGACTTGGCTGGAGTTCGAGTGTAAGGCTCGGGAGGACGTTCGACCTTACCTCGGCAGGGAGACCAAGCTTCCCAAGCCTAGTAGGAGAGTCAGGCAAGGGGGCTTGGCCGGAGTTCGAGTGTAAGGCTCGGCCGGACGTTCGACCTTGCCTCGGCAGGGAGACCAAGCTTCCCAAGCCTAGTATGAGAGTCAGGCAAGGGGGCTTGGCCAGAGATCGAGTGTAAGGCTCGGCAGGACGTTCGACCTTACCTCGGCAGGGAGACCAAGCTTCCCAAGCCTAGTAGGAGAGTCAGGCAAGGGGGCTTGGCCGGAGTTCGAGTGTAAGGCTCGGCAGGACGTTCGACCTTACCTCGGCAGGGAGATCAAGCTTCCCAAGCCTAGTAGGGTCAGGCAAGTGGGCTCGGCCGGAGTTCGAGTGTAAGGCTCGGCAGGACATTCGACCTTGCCTCGGCAGGGAGACCAAGCTTCCCAAGCCTAGTAGGAGAGTCAGGCAAGGGGGCTTGGCCGGAGTTCGAGTGTAAGGCTCGGCAGGACGTTCGACCTCACCTCAGCAGGGAGACCAAGCTTCCCAAGCCTAATAGGGTCAGGCAAGGGGGCTTGGCCGGAGTTCGAGTGTAAGGCTCGGCCGGACGTTCGACCTTACCTCGGCAGGGAGACCAAGCTTCCCAAGCCTAGGAGGGTCAGACAAGGGGACTTGGCCGGAGTTCGAGTGTAAGGCTCGGCAGGACGTTCGACCTTACCTCGGCAGGGAGACGAAGCTTCCCAAGCCTAGTAGGAGAGTCAGGCAAGGGGGCTTGGCCAGAGATCGAGTGTAAGGCTCGGCAGGACGTTCGACCTTACCTCGGCAGGGAGACCAAGCTTCCCAAGCCTAGGAGGAGAGTCAGGCAAAGGGGCTTGGACGGAGTTCGAGTGTAAGGCTCGGCAGGACGTTCGACCTAACCTCGGCAAGGAGACCAAGCTTCCCAAGCCTAGTAGGACTGTCAGGCAAGGGGGCTTGGCCGGAGTTCGAGTGTAAGGCTCGGCAGGACGTTCGACCTTACCTCGGCAGGGAGACCAAGCTTCCCAAGCCTAGTAGGAGAGTCAGGCAAGGGGGCTTGGCCGGAGTTCGAGTGTAAGGCTCGGCAGGACGTTCGACCTTACCTCGGCAGGGAGACCAAGCTTCCCAAGCCTAGTAGGAGAGCCAGGCAAGGGGGCTTGGCCGGAGTTCGAGTGTAAGGCTCGGCAGGACGTTCCCAAGCCTAGTAGGAGAGTCAGGCAAGGGGGCTTGGCCGGAGTTCGAGTGTAAGGCTCGGCAGGACGTTCGACCTTACCTCGGCAGGGAGACCAAGCTTCCCAAGCCTAGTAGGAGAATCAGGCAAGGGGGCTTGGCCCGAGTTCGAGTGTAAGGCTCGGCAGGACGTTCGACCTTACCTCGGCAGGGAGACCAAGCTTCCCAAGCCTAGTAGGAGAGTCAGGCAAGGCGGCTTGGCCGGAGTTCGAGTGTAAGGCTCGGCAGGACGTTCCCAAGCCTATTAGGAGAGTCAGGCAAGGGGGCTTTGCAGGACGTTCGAGTGTAAGGCTCGGCAGGACGTTCCCAAGCCTAGTAGGAGAGTCAGGCAAGGGGGCTTGGCCGGAAGTTCGAGTGTAAGGCTCGGCAGGATGTTCCCAAGCCTAGTAGGAGAGTCAGGCACGGGGGCTTGGCCCGAGTTCGAGTGTAAGGCTCGGCAGGACGTTCGACCTTACCTCGGCAGGGAGACCAAGCTTCCCAAGCCTAGTAGGAGAGTCAGGCAAGGGGGCTTGGCCGGAGTTCGAGTGTAAGGCTCGGCAGGACGTTCCCAAGCCTAGTAGGAGAGTCAGGCAAGGGGGCTTGGCCGGAGTTCGAGTGTAAGGCTCGGCAGGACGTTCGACCTTACCTCGGCAGGGAGACCAAGCTTCCCAAGCCTAGTAGGAGAATCAGGCAAGGGGGCTTGGCCCAAGTTCGAGTGTAAGGCTCGGCAGGACGTTCGACCTTACCTCGGCAGGGAGACCAAGCTTCCCAAGCCTAGTAGGAGAGTCAGGCAAGGCGGCTTGGCCGGAGTTCGAGTGTAAGGCTCGGCAGGATGTTCCCAAGCCTATTAGGAGAGTCAGGCAAGGGGGCTTTGCAGGACGTTCGAGTGTAAGGCTCGGCAGGACGTTCCCAAGCCTAGTAGGAGAGTCAGGCAAGGGGGCTTGGCCGGAGTTCGAGTGTAAGGCTCGGCAGGACGTTCGACCTTACCTCGGCAGGGAGACCAAGCTTCCCAAGACTAGTAGGAGAGTCAGGCAAGGGGACTTGGCCGGAGTTCGAGTGTAAGGCTCGGCAGGACATTCGACCTTACCTCGGCAGGGAGACCAAGCTTCCTAAGCCTAGTAGGAGAGTCAGGCAAGGGGGCTTGGCCGGAGTTCGAGTGTAAGGCTCGGCAGGACGTTCGACCTTACCTCGGCAGGGAGACCAAGCTTCCCAAGCCTAGTAGGAGAGTCAGGCAAGGGGGCTTGGCCGGAGTTCGAGTGTAAGGCTCGGCAGGACGTTCGACCTTGCCTCGGCAGGGAGACCAAGCTTCCCAAGCCTAGTATGAGAATCAGGCAAGGGGGCTTGGCCGGAGTTCGAGTGTAGGGCTCGGCAGGACGTTCCCAAGCCTAGTAGGAGAGTCAGGCAAGGGAGCTTGGCCGGAAGTTCGAGTGTAAGGCTCGGCAGGAAGTTCCCAAGCCTAGTACGAGAGTCAGGCAAGGGGGCTTGGCCGGAGTTCGAGTGTATGGCTCGGCAGGACGTTCCCAAGCCTAGTAGGAGAGTCAGGCAAGGGGGCTTGGCCGGAGTTCGAGTGTGAGGCTCGGCAGGACGTTCGACCTTACCTCGGCAGGGAGAGCAAGCTTCCCAAGCCTAGGAGAGTCAGGCAAGGGGACTTGGCCGGAGTTCGAGTGTAAGGCTCGGCAGGACGTTCAACCTTACCTCGGCAGGGAGACCAAGCTTCCCAAGCCTAGTAGGGTCAGGCAAGGGGGCTTGGCCGGAGTTCGAGTGTAAGGCTCGGCCGGACGTTCGACCTTACCTCGGTAGGGAGACGAAGCTTCCCAAGCCTAGGAGAGTCAGGCAAGGGGACTTGGCCTGAGTTCGAGTGTAAGGCTCGGCAGGACGTTCGACCTTACCTCGGCAGGGAGACCAAGCTTCCCAAGCCTAGTAGGAGAGTCAGGCAAAAGGGCTTGGCCGGAGTTCGAGTGTAAGGCTCGGCAGGACGTTCGACCATACCTCGGCAGGGAGACCAAGCTTCCCAAGCCTAGTAGGAGAGTCAGGCAAGGGGGCTTGGCCGGAGTTCGAGTGTAAGGCTCGGCCGGACATTCGACCTAACCTCGGCAAGGAGACCAAGCTTCCCAAGCCTAGTAGGAGAGTCAGGCAAGGGGGCTTGGCCGAAGTTCGAGTGTAAGGCTCGGCAGGACCTTCGACCTAACCTCGGCAAGGAGACCAAGCTTCCCAAGCCTAGTAGGAGAGTCAGGTAAGGGGGCTTGGCCGGAGTTCGAGTGTAAGGCTCGGCAGGACGTTCGACCTTACCTCGGCAGGGAGACCAAGCTTCCCAAGCCTAGTAGGAGAGTCAGGCAAGGGGGCTTGGCCGGAGATCGAGTGTAAGGCTCGGCAGGACGTTCGACCTTACCTCGGCAGGGAGACCAAGCTTCCCAAGCCTAGTAGGGTCAGGCAAGGCGGCTTGGCCGGAGTTCGAGTGTAAGGCTCGGCAGGACGTTCGACCTTACCTCGGCAAGGAGACCAAGCTTCCCAAGCCTAGTAGGAGAGTCAGGCAGGGGGGCTTGGCTAGAGTTCGAGTGTAAGGCTCGGCAGGACGTTCGACCTTACCTCTGAAGGGAGACCAAGCTTCCCAAGACTAGTAGGAGAGTCAGGCAAGGGGACTTGGCCGGAGTTCGAGTGTAAGGCTCGGCAGGACGTTCGACCTTACCTCGGCAGGGAGACCAAGCTTCCCAAGCCTAGTAGGAGAGTCAGGCAAGGGGGCTTGGCCGGAGTTCGAGTGTAAGGCTCGGCCGGACGTTCGACCTTACCTCGGCAGGGAGACCAAGCTTCCCAAGCCTAGTATGAGAGTCAGGCAAGGGGGCTTGGCCAGAGATCGAGTGTGAGGCTCGGCAGGACGTCCGACCTTACCTCGGCAGGGAGACCAAGCTTCCCAAGCCTAGTAGGAGAGTCAGGCAAGGGGGCTTGGCCGGAGTTCGAGTGTAAGGCTCGGCAGGACGTTCGACCTTACCTCGGCAGGGAGATCAAGCTTCCCAAGCCTAGTAGGGCCAGACAAGGGGACTTGGCCGGAGTTCGAGTGTAAGGCTCGGCAGGACGTTCGACCTTACCTCGGCAGGGAGACCAAGCTTCCCAAGCCTAGTAGGAGAGTCAGGCAAGGGGTCTTGGCCAGAGATCGAGTGTAAGGCTCGGCAGGACGTTCGACCTTACCTCGGCAGGGAGACCAAGCTTCCCAAGCCTAGTAGGAGAGTCAGGCAAGGGGGCTTGGCCGGAGTTCGAGTGTAAGGCTCGGCAGGACGTTCGACCTTACCTCGGCAGGGAGACCAAGCTTCCCAAGCCTAGTAGGAGAGTCAGGCAAGGGGGCTTGGCCGGAGTTCGAGTGTAAGGCTCGGCAGGACGTTCCCGGGCCTGGTAGGAGAGTCAGGCAAGGGGGCTTGCCTGGAGTTCGAGTGTAAGGCTCGGCAGGACGTTCCCAAGCCTAGTAGGAGAGTCAGGCAAGGGGGCTTGGCCGGAGTTCGAGTGTAAGGCTCGGCAGGACGTTCGACCTTACCTCGGCAGGGAGACCAAGCTTCCCAAGACTAGTAGGAGAGTCAGGCAAGGGGACTTGGCCGGAGTTCGAGTGTAAGGCTCGGCAGGACATTCGACCTTACCTCGGCAGGGAGACCAAGCTTCCCAAGCCTAGTAGGAGAGTCAGGCAAGGGGGCTTGGCCGGAGTTCGAGTGTAAGGCTCGGCAGGACGTTCGACCTTACCTCGGCAGGGAGACCAAGCTTCCCAAGCCTAGTAGGAGAGTCAGGCAAGGGGGCTTGGCCGGAGTTCGAGTGTAAGGCTCGGCAGGACGTTCGACCGTACCTCGGCAGGGAGAGCAAGCTTCCCAAGCCTAGTACGAGAGTCAGGCAAGGGGGCTTGGCCGGAGTTCGAGTGTAAGGCTCGGCAGGATGTTCCCAAGCCTAGTAGGAGAGTCAGGCAAGGGAGCTTGGCCGGAAGTTCGAGTGTAAGGCTCGGCAGGAAGTTCCCAAGCCTAGTACGAGAGTCAGGCAAGGGGGCTTGGCCGGAGTTCGAGTGTAAGGCTCGGCAGGACGTTCCCAAGCCTAGTAGGAGAGTCAGGCAAGGGGGCTTGGCCGGAGTTCGAGTGTAAGGCTCGGCAGGACGTTCGACCTTACCTCGGCAGGGAGACCAAGCTTCCCAAGCCTAGTAGGAGAGTCAGGCAAGGGGGCTTGGCCGGAGTTCGAGTGTAAGGCTCGGCAGGACGTTCCCGGGCCTAGTAGGAGAGTCAGGCAAGGGGGCTTGCCTGGAGTTCGAGTGTAAGGCTCGGCAGGACGTTCGACCTTACCTCGGCAGGGAGACCAAGCTTCCCAAACCTTGTAGAGTCAGGCAAGGGGGCTTGGCCGGAGTTCGAGTGCAAGGCTCGGCAGGACGTTCGACCTTACCTCGGCAGGGAGACCAAGCTTCCCAAGCCTAGTAGGAGAGTCAGGCAAGGGGGCTTGGCCGGAGTTTGAGTGTAAGGCTCGGCAGGACGTTCGACCTAACCTCGGCAAGGAGACCAAGCTTCCCAAGCCTAGTAGGGCTGTCAGGCAAGGGGGCTTGGCCGGAGTTCGAGTGTAAGGCTCGGCAGGACGTTCGACCTTACCTCGGCAGGGAGACCAAGCCTCCCAAGCCTAGTAGGAGAGTCAGGCAAGGGGGCTTGGCCGGAGTTCGAGTGTAAGGCTCGGCAGGACGTTCCCGGGCCTGGTAGGAGAGTCAGGCAAGGGGGCTTGGCTGGAGTTCGAGTGTAAGGCTGGGCAGGACATTCGACCTTACCTCGGCAGGGAGAGCAAGCTTCCCAAGCCTAGTAGGAGAGTCAGGCAAGGGGGCATGGCCGGAGTTCGAGTGTAAGGCTCGGCAGGACGTTCGACCTTACCTCGGCAGGGAGACCAAGCTTCCCAAGCCTAGTAGGAGAGTCAGGCAAGGGGGCTTGGCCGGAGTTCGAGTGTAAGGCTCGGCAGGACGTTCGACCTTACCTCGGCAGGGAGACCAAGCTTCCCAAGCCTAGTAGGAGAGTCAGGCAAGGGGGCTTGGCCGGAGTTCGAGTGTAAGGCTCGGCAGGACGTTCCCAAGCCTAGTAGGAGAGTCAGGCAAGGGGGCTTGGCCGAAGTTCGAGTGTAAGGCTCGGCAGGACGTTCGACCTTACCTCGGCAGGGAGACCAAGCTTCCCAAGACTAGTAGGAGAGTCAGGCAAGGGGACTTGGCCGGAGTTCGAGTGTAAGGCTCGGCAGGACATTCGACCTTACCTCGGCAGGGAGACCAAGCTTCCCAAGCCTAGTAGGAGAGTCAGGCAAGGGGGCTTGGCCGGAGTTCGAGTGTAAGGCTCGGCAGGACGTTCGACCTTACCTCGGCAGGGAGACCAAGCTTCCCAAGCCTAGTAGGAGAGTCAGGCAAGGGGGCTTGGCCAGAGTTCGAGTGTAAGGCTCGGCAGGACGTTCGACCGTACCTCGGCAGGGAGAGCAAGCTTCCCAAGCCTAGTACGAGAGTCAGGCAAGGGGGCTTGGCCGGAGTTCGAGTGTAGGGCTCGGCAGGATGTTCCCAAGCCTAGTAGGAGAGTCAGGCAAGGGAGCTTGCCTGGAGTTCGAGTGTAAGGCTCGGCAGGACGTTCGACCTTACCTCGGCAGGGAGACCAAGCTTCCCACACCTTGTAGAGTCAGGCAAGGGGGCTTGGCCGGAGTTCGAGTGCAAGGCTCGGCAGGACGTTCGACCTTACCTCGGCAGGGAGACCAAGCTTCCCAAGCCTAGTAGGAGAGTCAGGCAAGGGGGCTTGGCCGGAGTTCGAGTGTAAGGCTCGGCAGGACGTTCGACCTTACCTCAGCAGGGAGACCAAGCTTCCCAAGCCTAGTAGGAGAGTCAGGCAAGGGGGCTTGGCCAGAGTTCGAGTGTAAGGCTCGGCAGGACGTTCGACCTTACCTCGGCAGGGAGACCAAGCTTCCCAAGCCTAGTAGGAGAGTCAGGCAAGGGGGCTTGGCCGGAGTTCGAGTGTAAGGCTCGGCAGGACGTTCGACCTTACCTCGGCAGGGAGACCAAGCTTCCCAAGCCTAGTAGGAGAGTCAGGCAAGGGGGCTTGGCCGGAGTTCGAGTGTAAGGCTCGGCAGGACGTTCCCAAGCCTAGTAGGAGAGTCAGGCAAGGGGGCTTGGCCGGAGTTCGAGTGTAAGGCTCGGCAGGACGTTCGACCTTACCTCGGCAGGGAGACCAAGCTTCCCAAGCCTAGTAGGAGAATCAGGCAAGGGGGCTTGGCCGGAGTTCGAGTGTAAGGCTCGGCAGGACGTTCGACCTTACCTCGGCAGGGAGACCAAGCTTCCCAAGCCTAGTAGGAGAGTCAGGCAAGGGGGCTTGGCCGGAGTTCGAGTGTAAGGCTCGGCAGGACGTTCCCAAGCCTAGTAGGAGAGTCAGGCAAGGGGGCTTGGCCGGAGTTCGAGTGTAAGGCTCGGCAGGACGTTCGACCCTACCTCGGCAGGGAGACCAAGCTTCCCAAGTCTAGTAGAAGAATCAGGCAAGGGGGCTTGGCCCGAGTTCGAGTGTAAGGCTCGGCAGGACGTTCGACCATACCTCGGCAGGGAGACCAAGCTTCCCAAGCCTAGTAGGAGAGTCAGGCAAGGCGGCTTGGCCGGAGTTCGAGTGTAAGGCTCGGCAGGACGTTCCCAAGCCTATTAGGAGAGTCAGGCAAGGGGGCTTTGCAGGACGTTCGAGTGTAAGGCTCGGCAGGACGTTCCCAAGCCTAGTAGGAGAGTCAGGCAAGGGGGCTTGGCCGGAGTTCGAGTGTAAGGCTCGGCAGGACGTTCGACCTTACCTCGGCAGGGAGACCAAGATTCCCAAGACTAGTAGGAGAGTCAGGCAAGGGGACTTGGCCGGAGTTCGAGTGTAAGGCTCGGCAGGACATTCGACCTTACCTCGGCAGGGAGACCAAGCTTCCCAAGCCTAGTAGGAGAGTCAGGCAAGGGGGCTTGGCCGGAGTTCAAGTGTAAGGCTCGGCAGGACGTTCGACCTTACCTCGGCAGGGAGACCAAGCTTCCCAAGCCTAGTAGGAGAGTCAGGCAAGGGGGCTTGGCCGGAGTTCGAGTGTAAGGCTCGGCAGGACGTTTGACCGTACCTCGGCAGGGCTACCAAGCTTCCCAAGCCTAGTAGGAGAGTCAGGCAAGGGGGCTTGGCCGGAGTTCGAGTGTAGGGCTCGGCAGGACGTTCCCAAGCCTAGTAGGAGAGTCAGGCAAGGGAGCTTGGCCGGAAGTTCGAGTGTAAGGCTCGGCAGGAAGTTCCCAAGCCTAGTACGAGAGTCAGGCAAGGGGGCTTGGCCGGAGTTCGAGTGTAAGGCTCGGCAGGACGTTCCCAAGCCTAGTAGGAGAGTCAGGCAAGGGGGCTTGGCCGGAGTTCGAGTGTAAGGCTCGGCAGGACGTTCGACCTTACCTCGGCAGGGAGAGCAAGCTTCCCAAGCCTAGGAGAGTCAGGCAAGGGGACTTGGCCGGAGTTCGAGTGTAAGGCTCGGCAGGACGTTCAACCTTACCTCGGCAGTGAGACCAAGCTTCCCAAGCCTAGTAGGGTCAGGCAAGGGGGCTTGGCCGAAGTTCGAGTGTAAGGCTCGGCAGGACCTTCGACCTAACCTCGGCAAGGAGACCAAGCTTCCCAAGCCTAGTAGGAGAGTCAGGTAAGGGGGCTTGGCCGGAGTTCGAGTGTAAGGCTCGGCAGGACGTTCGACCTTACCTCGGCAGGGAGACCAAGCTTCCCAAGCCTAGTAGGAGAGTCAGGCAAGGGGGCTTGGCCGGAGATCGAGTGTAAGGCTCGGCAGGACGTTCGACCTTACCTCGGCAGGGAGACCAAGCTTCCCAAGCCTAGTAGGGTCAGGCAAGGCGGCTTGGCCGGAGTTCGAGTGTAAGGCTCGGCAGGACGTTCGACCTTACCTCGGCAAGGAGACCAAGCTTCCCAAGCCTAGTAGGAGAGTCAGGCAGGGGGGCTTGGCTAGAGTTCGAGTGTAAGGCTCGGCAGGACGTTCGACCTTACCTCTGAAGGGAGACCAAGCTTCCCAAGACTAGTAGGAGAGTCAGGCAAGGGGACTTGGCCGGAGTTCGAGTGTAAGGCTCGGCAGGACGTTCGACCTTACCTCGGCAGGGAGACCAAGCTTCCCAAGCCTAGTAGGAGAGTCAGGCAAGGGGGCTTGGCCGGAGTTCGAGTGTAAGGCTCGGCCGGACGTTCGACCTTACCTCGGCAGGGAGACCAAGCTTCCCAAGCCTAGTATGAGAGTCAGGCAAGGGGGCTTGGCCAGAGATCGAGTGTGAGGCTCGGCAGGACGTCCGACCTTACCTCGGCAGGGAGACCAAGCTTCCCAAGCCTAGTAGGAGAGTCAGGCAAGGGGGCTTGGCCGGAGTTCGAGTGTAAGGCTCGGCAGGACGTTCGACCTTACCTCGGCAGGGAGATCAAGCTTCCCAAGCCTAGTAGGGCCAGACAAGGGGACTTGGCCGGAGTTCGAGTGTAAGGCTCGGCAGGACGTTCGACCTTACCTCGGCAGGGAGACCAAGCTTCCCAAGCCTAGTAGGAGAGTCAGGCAAGGGGTCTTGGCCAGAGATCGAGTGTAAGGCTCGGCAGGACGTTCGACCTTACCTCGGCAGGGAGACCAAGCTTCCCAAGCCTAGTAGGAGAGTCAGGCAAGGGGGCTTGGCCGGAGTTCGAGTGTAAGGCTCGGCAGGACGTTCGACCTTACCTCGGCAGGGAGACCAAGCTTCCCAAGCCTAGTAGGAGAGTCAGGCAAGGGGGCTTGGCCGGAGTTCGAGTGTAAGGCTCGGCAGGACGTTCCCGGGCCTGGTAGGAGAGTCAGGCAAGGGGGCTTGCCTGGAGTTCGAGTGTAAGGCTCGGCAGGACGTTCCCAAGCCTAGTAGGAGAGTCAGGCAAGGGGGCTTGGCCGGAGTTCGAGTGTAAGGCTCGGCAGGACATTCGACCTTACCTCGGCAGGGAGACCAAGCTTCCCAAGACTAGTAGGAGAGTCAGGCAAGGGGACTTGGCCGGAGTTCGAGTGTAAGGCTCGGCAGGACATTCGACCTTACCTCGGCAGGGAGACCAAGCTTCCCAAGCCTAGTAGGAGAGTCAGGCAAGGGGGCTTGGCCGGAGTTCGAGTGTAAGGCTCGGCAGGACGTTCGACCTTACCTCGGCAGGGAGACCAAGCTTCCCAAGCCTAGTAGGAGAGTCAGGCAAGGGGGCTTGGCCGGAGTTCGAGTGTAAGGCTCGGCAGGACGTTCGACCGTACCTCGGCAGGGAGAGCAAGCTTCCCAAGCCTAGTACGAGAGTCAGGCAAGGGGGCTTGGCCGGAGTTCGAGTGTAAGGCTCGGCAGGATGTTCCCAAGCCTAGTAGGAGAGTCAGGCAAGGGAGCTTGGCCGGAAGTTCGAGTGTAAGGCTCGGCAGGAAGTTCCCAAGCCTAGTACGAGAGTCAGGCAAGGGGGCTTGGCCGGAGTTCGAGTGTAAGGCTCGGCAGGACGTTCCCAAGCCTAGTAGGAGAGTCAGGCAAGGGGGCTTGGCCGGAGTTCGAGTGTAAGGCTCGGCAGGACGTTCGACCTTACCTCGGCAGGGAGACCAAGCTTCCCAAGCCTAGTAGGAGAGTCAGGCAAGGGGGCTTGGCCGGAGTTCGAGTGTAAGGCTCGGCAGGACGTTCCCGGGCCTAGTAGGAGAGTCAGGCAAGGGGGCTTGCCTGGAGTTCGAGTGTAAGGCTCGGCAGGACGTTCGACCTTACCTCGGCAGGGAGACCAAGCTTCCCAAACCTTGTAGAGTCAGGCAAGGGGGCTTGGCCGGAGTTCGAGTGCAAGGCTCGGCAGGACGTTCGACCTTACCTCGGCAGGGAGACCAAGCTTCCCAAGCCTAGTAGGAGAGTCAGGCAAGGGGGCTTGGCCGGAGTTTGAGTGTAAGGCTCGGCAGGACGTTCGACCTAACCTCGGCAAGGAGACCAAGCTTCCCAAGCCTAGTAGGGCTGTCAGGCAAGGGGGCTTGGCCGGAGTTCGAGTGTAAGGCTCGGCAGGACGTTCGACCTTACCTCGGCAGGGAGACCAAGCCTCCCAAGCCTAGTAGGAGAGTCAGGCAAGGGGGCTTGGCCGGAGTTCGAGTGTAAGGCTCGGCAGGACGTTCCCGGGCCTGGTAGGAGAGTCAGGCAAGGGGGCTTGGCTGGAGTTCGAGTGTAAGGCTGGGCAGGACATTCGACCTTACCTCGGCAGGGAGAGCAAGCTTCCCAAGCCTAGTAGGAGAGTCAGGCAAGGGGGCATGGCCGGAGTTCGAGTGTAAGGCTCGGCAGGACGTTCGACCTTACCTCGGCAGGGAGACCAAGCTTCCCAAGCCTAGTAGGAGAGTCAGGCAAGGGGGCTTGGCCGGAGTTCGAGTGTAAGGCTCGGCAGGACGTTCGACCTTACCTCGGCAGGGAGACCAAGCTTCCCAAGCCTAGTAGGAGAGTCAGGCAAGGGGGCTTGGCCGGAGTTCGAGTGTAAGGCTCGGCAGGACGTTCCCAAGCCTAGTAGGAGAGTCAGGCAAGGGGGCTTGGCCGAAGTTCGAGTGTAAGGCTCGGCAGGACGTTCGACCTTACCTCGGCAGGGAGACCAAGCTTCCCAAGACTAGTAGGAGAGTCAGGCAAGGGGACTTGGCCGGAGTTCGAGTGTAAGGCTCGGCAGGACATTCGACCTTACCTCGGCAGGGAGACCAAGCTTCCCAAGCCTAGTAGGAGAGTCAGGCAAGGGGGCTTGGCCGGAGTTCGAGTGTAAGGCTCGGCAGGACGTTCGACCTTACCTCGGCAGGGAGACCAAGCTTCCCAAGCCTAGTAGGAGAGTCAGGCAAGGGGGCTTGGCCAGAGTTCGAGTGTAAGGCTCGGCAGGACGTTCGACCGTACCTCGGCAGGGAGAGCAAGCTTCCCAAGCCTAGTACGAGAGTCAGGCAAGGGGGCTTGGCCGGAGTTCGAGTGTAGGGCTCGGCAGGATGTTCCCAAGCCTAGTAGGAGAGTCAGGCAAGGGAGCTTGCCTGGAGTTCGAGTGTAAGGCTCGGCAGGACGTTCGACCTTACCTCGGCAGGGAGACCAAGCTTCCCACACCTTGTAGAGTCAGGCAAGGGGGCTTGGCCGGAGTTCGAGTGCAAGGCTCGGCAGGACGTTCGACCTTACCTCGGCAGGGAGACCAAGCTTCCCAAGCCTAGTAGGAGAGTCAGGCAAGGGGGCTTGGCCGGAGTTCGAGTGTAAGGCTCGGCAGGACGTTCGACCTTACCTCAGCAGGGAGACCAAGCTTCCCAAGCCTAGTAGGAGAGTCAGGCAAGGGGGCTTGGCCAGAGTTCGAGTGTAAGGCTCGGCAGGACGTTCGACCTTACCTCGGCAGGGAGACCAAGCTTCCCAAGCCTAGTAGGAGAGTCAGGCAAGGGGGCTTGGCCGGAGTTCGAGTGTAAGGCTCGGCAGGACGTTCGACCTTACCTCGGCAGGGAGACCAAGCTTCCCAAGCCTAGTAGGAGAGTCAGGCAAGGGGGCTTGGCCGGAGTTCGAGTGTAAGGCTCGGCAGGACGTTCCCAAGCCTAGTAGGAGAGTCAGGCAAGGGGGCTTGGCCGGAGTTCGAGTGTAAGGCTCGGCAGGACGTTCGACCTTACCTCGGCAGGGAGACCAAGCTTCCCAAGCCTAGTAGGAGAATCAGGCAAGGGGGCTTGGCCGGAGTTCGAGTGTAAGGCTCGGCAGGACGTTCGACCTTACCTCGGCAGGGAGACCAAGCTTCCCAAGCCTAGTAGGAGAGTCAGGCAAGGGGGCTTGGCCGGAGTTCGAGTGTAAGGCTCGGCAGGACGTTCCCAAGCCTAGTAGGAGAGTCAGGCAAGGGGGCTTGGCCGGAGTTCGAGTGTAAGGCTCGGCAGGACGTTCGACCCTACCTCGGCAGGGAGACCAAGCTTCCCAAGTCTAGTAGAAGAATCAGGCAAGGGGGCTTGGCCCGAGTTCGAGTGTAAGGCTCGGCAGGACGTTCGACCATACCTCGGCAGGGAGACCAAGCTTCCCAAGCCTAGTAGGAGAGTCAGGCAAGGCGGCTTGGCCGGAGTTCGAGTGTAAGGCTCGGCAGGACGTTCCCAAGCCTATTAGGAGAGTCAGGCAAGGGGGCTTTGCAGGACGTTCGAGTGTAAGGCTCGGCAGGACGTTCCCAAGCCTAGTAGGAGAGTCAGGCAAGGGGGCTTGGCCGGAGTTCGAGTGTAAGGCTCGGCAGGACGTTCGACCTTACCTCGGCAGGGAGACCAAGATTCCCAAGACTAGTAGGAGAGTCAGGCAAGGGGACTTGGCCGGAGTTCGAGTGTAAGGCTCGGCAGGACATTCGACCTTACCTCGGCAGGGAGACCAAGCTTCCCAAGCCTAGTAGGAGAGTCAGGCAAGGGGGCTTGGCCGGAGTTCAAGTGTAAGGCTCGGCAGGACGTTCGACCTTACCTCGGCAGGGAGACCAAGCTTCCCAAGCCTAGTAGGAGAGTCAGGCAAGGGGGCTTGGCCGGAGTTCGAGTGTAAGGCTCGGCAGGACGTTTGACCGTACCTCGGCAGGGCTACCAAGCTTCCCAAGCCTAGTAGGAGAGTCAGGCAAGGGGGCTTGGCCGGAGTTCGAGTGTAGGGCTCGGCAGGACGTTCCCAAGCCTAGTAGGAGAGTCAGGCAAGGGAGCTTGGCCGGAAGTTCGAGTGTAAGGCTCGGCAGGAAGTTCCCAAGCCTAGTACGAGAGTCAGGCAAGGGGGCTTGGCCGGAGTTCGAGTGTAAGGCTCGGCAGGACGTTCCCAAGCCTAGTAGGAGAGTCAGGCAAGGGGGCTTGGCCGGAGTTCGAGTGTAAGGCTCGGCAGGACGTTCGACCTTACCTCGGCAGGGAGAGCAAGCTTCCCAAGCCTAGGAGAGTCAGGCAAGGGGACTTGGCCGGAGTTCGAGTGTAAGGCTCGGCAGGACGTTCAACCTTACCTCGGCAGTGAGACCAAGCTTCCCAAGCCTAGTAGGGTCAGGCAAGGGGGCTTGGCCGGAGTTCGAGTGTAAGGCTCGGCCGGACGTTCGACCTTACCTCGGCAGGGAAACCAAGCTTCCCAAGCCTAGGAGAGTCAGGCAAGGGGACTTGGCCTGAGTTCGAGTGTAAGGCTCGGCAGGACGTTCGACCTTACCTCGGCAGGGAGACCAAGCTTCCCAAGCCTAGTAGGAGAGTCAGGCAAAAGGGCTTGGCCGGAGTTCGAGTGTAAGGCTCGGCAGGACGTTCGACCATACCTCGGCAGGGAGACCAAGCTTCCCAAGCCTAGTAGGAGAGTCAGGCAAGGGGGCTTGGCCGGAGTTCGAGTGTAAGGCTCGGCAGGACATTCGACCTAACCTCGGCAAGGAGACCAAGCTTCCCAAGCCTAGTAGGAGAGTCAGGCAAGGGGGCTTGGCCGAAGTTCGAGTGTAAGGCTCGGCAGGACGTTCGACCTAACCTCGGAAAGGAGACCAAGCTTCCCAAGCCTAGTAGGAGTGTCAGGTAAGGGGGCTTGGCCGGAGATCGAGTGTAAGGCTCGACAGGACGTTCGACCTTACCTCGGCAGGGAGACCAAGCTTCCCAAGCCTAGTAGGGTCAGGCAAGGGGGCTTGGCCGGAGTTCGAGTGTAAGGCTCGGCAGGACGTTCGACCTTACCTCGGCAAGGAGACCAAGCTTCCCAAGCCTAGTAGGAGAGTCAGGCAGGGGGGCTTGGCTAGAGTTCGAGTGTAAGGCTCGGCAGGACGTTCGACCTTACCTCTGAAGGGAGACCAAGCTTCCCAAGACTAGTAGGAGAGTCAGGCAAGGGGGCTTGGCCGGAGTTCGAGTGTAAGGCTCGGCAGGACGTTCGACCTTACCTCGGCAGGGAGACCAAGCTTCCCAAGCCTAGTAGGAGAGTCAGGCAAGGGGGCTTGGCCGGAGTTCGAGTGTAAGGCTCGGGAGGACGTTCGACCTTACCTCGGCAGGGAGACCAAGCTTCCCTAGCCTAGTAGGAGAGTCAGGCAAGGGGGCTTGGCCGGAGTTCGAGTGTAAGGCTCGGCCGGATGTTCGACCTTACCTCGGCAGGGAGACCAAGCTTCCCAAGCCTAGTATGAGAGCCAGGCAAGGGGGCTTGGCCAGAGATCGAGTGTAAGGCTCGGCAGGACGTTCGACCTTACCTCGGCAGGGAGACCAAGCTTCCCAAGCCTAGTAGGAGAGTCAGGCAAGGGGGCTTGGCCGGAGTTCGAGTGTAAGGCTCGGCAGGACGTTCGACCTTACCTCGGCAGGGAGATCAAGCTTCCCAAGCCTAGTAGGGCCAGACAAGGGGACTTGGCCGGAGTTCGAGTGTAAGGCTCGGCAGGACGTTCGACCTTACCTCGGCAGGGAGAGCAAGCTTCCCAAGCCTAGTAGGAGAGTCAGGCAAGGGGGCATGGCCGGAGTTCGAGTGTAAGGCTCGGCAGGACGTTCGACCTTACCTCGGCAGGGAGACCAAGCTTCCCAAGCCTAGTAGGAGAGTCAGGCAAGGGGGCTTGGCCGGAGTTCGAGTGTAAGGCTCGGCAGGACGTTCGACCTTACCTCGGCAGGGAGACCAAGCTTCCCAAGCCTAGTAGGAGAGTCAGGCAAGGGTGCTTGGCCGGAGTTCGAGTGTAAGGCTCGGCAGGACGTTCCCAAGCCTAGTAGGAGAGTCAGGCAAGGGGGCTTGGCCGGAGTTCGAGTGTAAGGCTCGGCAGGACGTTCGACCTTACCTCGGCAGGGAGACCAAGCTTCCCAAGCCTAGTAGGAGAATCAGGCAAGGGGGCTTGGCCCGAGTTCGAGTGTAAGGCTCGGCAGGACGTTCGACCTTACCTCGGCAGGGAGACCAAGCTTCCCAAGCCTAGTAGGAGAGTCAGGCAAGGGGGCTTGGCCGGAGTTCGAGTGTAAGGCTCGGCAGGACGTTCCCAAGCCTATTAGGAGAGTCAGGCAAGGGGGCTTTGCAGGACGTTTGAGTGTAAGGCTCGGCAGGACGTTCCCAAGCCTAGTAGGAGAGTCAGGCAAGGGGGCTTGGCCGGAAGTTCTAGTGTAAGGCTCGGCAGGATGTTCCCAAGCCTAGTACGAGAGTCACGCATGGGGGCTTGGCCGGAGTTCGAGTGTAAGGCTCGGCAGGACGTTCCCAAGCCTAGTAGGAGAGTCAGGCAAGGGGGCTTGGCCGGAGTTCGAGTGTAAGGCTCGGCAGGACGTTCGACCTTACCTCGGCAGGGAGACCAAGCTTCCCAAGCCTAGTAGGAGAGTCAGGCAAGGGGGCTTGGCCGGAGTTCGAGTGTAAGGCTCGGCAGGACGTTCCCGGGCCTGGTAGGAGAGTCAGGCAAGGGGGCTTGCCTGGAGTTCGAGTGTAAGGCTCGGCAGGACGTTCCCAAGCCTAGTAGGAGAGTCAGGCAAGGGGGCTTGGCCGGAGTTCGAGTGTAAGGCTCGGCAGGACGTTCGACCTTACCTCGGCAGGGAGACCAAGCTTCCCAAGACTAGTAGGAGAGTCAGGCAAGGGGACTTGGCCGGAGTTCGAGTGTAAGGCTCGGCAGGACATTCGACCTTACCTCGGCAGGGAGACCAAGCTTCCCAAGCCTAGTAGGAGAGTCAGGCAAGGGGGCTTGGCCGGAGTTCGAGTGTAAGGCTCGGCAGGACGTTCGACCTTACCTCGGCAGGGAGACCAAGCTTCCCAAGCCTAGTAGGAGAGTCAGGCAAGGGGGCTTGGCCGGAGTTCGAGTGTAAGGCTCGGCAGGACGTTCGACCGTACCTCGGCAGGGAGAGCAAGCTTCCCAAGCCTAGTACGAGAGTCAGGCAAGGGGGCTTGGCCGGAGTTCGAGTGTAAGGCTCGGCAGGATGTTCCCAAGCCTAGTAGGAGAGTCAGGCAAGGGAGCTTGGCCGGAAGTTCGAGTGTAAGGCTCGGCAGGAAGTTCCCAAGCCTAGTACGAGAGTCAGGCAAGGGGGCTTGGCCGGAGTTCGAGTGTAAGGCTCGGCAGGACGTTCCCAAGCCTAGTAGGAGAGTCAGGCAAGGGGGCTTGGCCGGAGTTCGAGTGTAAGGCTCGGCAGGACGTTCGACCTTACCTCGGCAGGGAGACCAAGCTTCCCAAGCCTAGTAGGAGAGTCAGGCAAGGGGGCTTGGCCGGAGTTCGAGTGTAAGGCTCGGCAGGACGTTCCCGGGCCTAGTAGGAGAGTCAGGCAAGGGGGCTTGCCTGGAGTTCGAGTGTAAGGCTCGGCAGGACGTTCGACCTTACCTCGGCAGGGAGACCAAGCTTCCCAAACCTTGTAGAGTCAGGCAAGGGGGCTTGGCCGGAGTTCGAGTGCAAGGCTCGGCAGGACGTTCGACCTTACCTCGGCAGGGAGACCAAGCTTCCCAAGCCTAGTAGGAGAGTCAGGCAAGGGGGCTTGGCCGGAGTTTGAGTGTAAGGCTCGGCAGGACGTTCGACCTAACCTCGGCAAGGAGACCAAGCTTCCCAAGCCTAGTAGGGCTGTCAGGCAAGGGGGCTTGGCCGGAGTTCGAGTGTAAGGCTCGGCAGGACGTTCGACCTTACCTCGGCAGGGAGACCAAGCCTCCCAAGCCTAGTAGGAGAGTCAGGCAAGGGGGCTTGGCCGGAGTTCGAGTGTAAGGCTCGGCAGGACGTTCCCGGGCCTGGTAGGAGAGTCAGGCAAGGGGGCTTGGCTGGAGTTCGAGTGTAAGGCTGGGCAGGACATTCGACCTTACCTCGGCAGGGAGAGCAAGCTTCCCAAGCCTAGTAGGAGAGTCAGGCAAGGGGGCATGGCCGGAGTTCGAGTGTAAGGCTCGGCAGGACGTTCGACCTTACCTCGGCAGGGAGACCAAGCTTCCCAAGCCTAGTAGGAGAGTCAGGCAAGGGGGCTTGGCCGGAGTTCGAGTGTAAGGCTCGGCAGGACGTTCGACCTTACCTCGGCAGGGAGACCAAGCTTCCCAAGCCTAGTAGGAGAGTCAGGCAAGGGGGCTTGGCCGGAGTTCGAGTGTAAGGCTCGGCAGGACGTTCCCAAGCCTAGTAGGAGAGTCAGGCAAGGGGGCTTGGCCGAAGTTCGAGTGTAAGGCTCGGCAGGACGTTCGACCTTACCTCGGCAGGGAGACCAAGCTTCCCAAGACTAGTAGGAGAGTCAGGCAAGGGGACTTGGCCGGAGTTCGAGTGTAAGGCTCGGCAGGACATTCGACCTTACCTCGGCAGGGAGACCAAGCTTCCCAAGCCTAGTAGGAGAGTCAGGCAAGGGGGCTTGGCCGGAGTTCGAGTGTAAGGCTCGGCAGGACGTTCGACCTTACCTCGGCAGGGAGACCAAGCTTCCCAAGCCTAGTAGGAGAGTCAGGCAAGGGGGCTTGGCCAGAGTTCGAGTGTAAGGCTCGGCAGGACGTTCGACCGTACCTCGGCAGGGAGAGCAAGCTTCCCAAGCCTAGTACGAGAGTCAGGCAAGGGGGCTTGGCCGGAGTTCGAGTGTAGGGCTCGGCAGGATGTTCCCAAGCCTAGTAGGAGAGTCAGGCAAGGGAGCTTGCCTGGAGTTCGAGTGTAAGGCTCGGCAGGACGTTCGACCTTACCTCGGCAGGGAGACCAAGCTTCCCACACCTTGTAGAGTCAGGCAAGGGGGCTTGGCCGGAGTTCGAGTGCAAGGCTCGGCAGGACGTTCGACCTTACCTCGGCAGGGAGACCAAGCTTCCCAAGCCTAGTAGGAGAGTCAGGCAAGGGGGCTTGGCCGGAGTTCGAGTGTAAGGCTCGGCAGGACGTTCGACCTTACCTCAGCAGGGAGACCAAGCTTCCCAAGCCTAGTAGGAGAGTCAGGCAAGGGGGCTTGGCCAGAGTTCGAGTGTAAGGCTCGGCAGGACGTTCGACCTTACCTCGGCAGGGAGACCAAGCTTCCCAAGCCTAGTAGGAGAGTCAGGCAAGGGGGCTTGGCCGGAGTTCGAGTGTAAGGCTCGGCAGGACGTTCGACCTTACCTCGGCAGGGAGACCAAGCTTCCCAAGCCTAGTAGGAGAGTCAGGCAAGGGGGCTTGGCCGGAGTTCGAGTGTAAGGCTCGGCAGGACGTTCCCAAGCCTAGTAGGAGAGTCAGGCAAGGGGGCTTGGCCGGAGTTCGAGTGTAAGGCTCGGCAGGACGTTCGACCTTACCTCGGCAGGGAGACCAAGCTTCCCAAGCCTAGTAGGAGAATCAGGCAAGGGGGCTTGGCCGGAGTTCGAGTGTAAGGCTCGGCAGGACGTTCGACCTTACCTCGGCAGGGAGACCAAGCTTCCCAAGCCTAGTAGGAGAGTCAGGCAAGGGGGCTTGGCCGGAGTTCGAGTGTAAGGCTCGGCAGGACGTTCCCAAGCCTAGTAGGAGAGTCAGGCAAGGGGGCTTGGCCGGAGTTCGAGTGTAAGGCTCGGCAGGACGTTCGACCCTACCTCGGCAGGGAGACCAAGCTTCCCAAGTCTAGTAGAAGAATCAGGCAAGGGGGCTTGGCCCGAGTTCGAGTGTAAGGCTCGGCAGGACGTTCGACCATACCTCGGCAGGGAGACCAAGCTTCCCAAGCCTAGTAGGAGAGTCAGGCAAGGCGGCTTGGCCGGAGTTCGAGTGTAAGGCTCGGCAGGACGTTCCCAAGCCTATTAGGAGAGTCAGGCAAGGGGGCTTTGCAGGACGTTCGAGTGTAAGGCTCGGCAGGACGTTCCCAAGCCTAGTAGGAGAGTCAGGCAAGGGGGCTTGGCCGGAGTTCGAGTGTAAGGCTCGGCAGGACGTTCGACCTTACCTCGGCAGGGAGACCAAGATTCCCAAGACTAGTAGGAGAGTCAGGCAAGGGGACTTGGCCGGAGTTCGAGTGTAAGGCTCGGCAGGACATTCGACCTTACCTCGGCAGGGAGACCAAGCTTCCCAAGCCTAGTAGGAGAGTCAGGCAAGGGGGCTTGGCCGGAGTTCAAGTGTAAGGCTCGGCAGGACGTTCGACCTTACCTCGGCAGGGAGACCAAGCTTCCCAAGCCTAGTAGGAGAGTCAGGCAAGGGGGCTTGGCCGGAGTTCGAGTGTAAGGCTCGGCAGGACGTTTGACCGTACCTCGGCAGGGCTACCAAGCTTCCCAAGCCTAGTAGGAGAGTCAGGCAAGGGGGCTTGGCCGGAGTTCGAGTGTAGGGCTCGGCAGGACGTTCCCAAGCCTAGTAGGAGAGTCAGGCAAGGGAGCTTGGCCGGAAGTTCGAGTGTAAGGCTCGGCAGGAAGTTCCCAAGCCTAGTACGAGAGTCAGGCAAGGGGGCTTGGCCGGAGTTCGAGTGTAAGGCTCGGCAGGACGTTCCCAAGCCTAGTAGGAGAGTCAGGCAAGGGGGCTTGGCCGGAGTTCGAGTGTAAGGCTCGGCAGGACGTTCGACCTTACCTCGGCAGGGAGAGCAAGCTTCCCAAGCCTAGGAGAGTCAGGCAAGGGGACTTGGCCGGAGTTCGAGTGTAAGGCTCGGCAGGACGTTCAACCTTACCTCGGCAGTGAGACCAAGCTTCCCAAGCCTAGTAGGGTCAGGCAAGGGGGCTTGGCCGGAGTTCGAGTGTAAGGCTCGGCCGGACGTTCGACCTTACCTCGGCAGGGAAACCAAGCTTCCCAAGCCTAGGAGAGTCAGGCAAGGGGACTTGGCCTGAGTTCGAGTGTAAGGCTCGGCAGGACGTTCGACCTTACCTCGGCAGGGAGACCAAGCTTCCCAAGCCTAGTAGGAGAGTCAGGCAAAAGGGCTTGGCCGGAGTTCGAGTGTAAGGCTCGGCAGGACGTTCGACCATACCTCGGCAGGGAGACCAAGCTTCCCAAGCCTAGTAGGAGAGTCAGGCAAGGGGGCTTGGCCGGAGTTCGAGTGTAAGGCTCGGCAGGACATTCGACCTAACCTCGGCAAGGAGACCAAGCTTCCCAAGCCTAGTAGGAGAGTCAGGCAAGGGGGCTTGGCCGAAGTTCGAGTGTAAGGCTCGGCAGGACGTTCGACCTAACCTCGGAAAGGAGACCAAGCTTCCCAAGCCTAGTAGGAGTGTCAGGTAAGGGGGCTTGGCCGGAGATCGAGTGTAAGGCTCGACAGGACGTTCGACCTTACCTCGGCAGGGAGACCAAGCTTCCCAAGCCTAGTAGGGTCAGGCAAGGGGGCTTGGCCGGAGTTCGAGTGTAAGGCTCGGCAGGACGTTCGACCTTACCTCGGCAAGGAGACCAAGCTTCCCAAGCCTAGTAGGAGAGTCAGGCAGGGGGGCTTGGCTAGAGTTCGAGTGTAAGGCTCGGCAGGACGTTCGACCTTACCTCTGAAGGGAGACCAAGCTTCCCAAGACTAGTAGGAGAGTCAGGCAAGGGGGCTTGGCCGGAGTTCGAGTGTAAGGCTCGGCAGGACGTTCGACCTTACCTCGGCAGGGAGACCAAGCTTCCCAAGCCTAGTAGGAGAGTCAGGCAAGGGGGCTTGGCCGGAGTTCGAGTGTAAGGCTCGGGAGGACGTTCGACCTTACCTCGGCAGGGAGACCAAGCTTCCCTAGCCTAGTAGGAGAGTCAGGCAAGGGGGCTTGGCCGGAGTTCGAGTGTAAGGCTCGGCCGGATGTTCGACCTTACCTCGGCAGGGAGACCAAGCTTCCCAAGCCTAGTATGAGAGCCAGGCAAGGGGGCTTCGCCAGAGATCGAGTGTAAGGCTCGGCAGGACGTTCGACCTTACCTCGGCAGGGAGACCAAGCTTCCCAAGCCTAGTAGGAGAGTCAGGCAAGGGGGCTTGGCCGGAGTTCGAGTGTAAGGCTCGGCAGGACGTTCGACCTTACCTCGGCAGGGAGATCAAGCTTCCCAAGCCTAGTAGGGCCAGACAAGGGGACTTGGCCGGAGTTCGAGTGTAAGGCTCGGCAGGACGTTCGACCTTACCTCGGCAGGGAGAGCAAGCTTCCCAAGCCTAGTAGGAGAGTCAGGCAAGGGGGCATGGCCGGAGTTCGAGTGTAAGGCTCGGCAGGACGTTCGACCTTACCTCGGCAGGGAGACCAAGCTTCCCAAGCCTAGTAGGAGAGTCAGGCAAGGGGGCTTGGCCGGAGTTCGAGTGTAAGGCTCGGCAGGACGTTCGACCTTACCTCGGCAGGGAGACCAAGCTTCCCAAGCCTAGTAGGAGAGTCAGGCAAGGGTGCTTGGCCGGAGTTCGAGTGTAAGGCTCGGCAGGACGTTCCCAAGCCTAGTAGGAGAGTCAGGCAAGGGGGCTTGGCCGGAGTTCGAGTGTAAGGCTCGGCAGGACGTTCGACCTTACCTCGGCAGGGAGACCAAGCTTCCCAAGCCTAGTAGGAGAATCAGGCAAGGGGGCTTGGCCCGAGTTCGAGTGTAAGGCTCGGCAGGACGTTCGACCTTACCTCGGCAGGGAGACCAAGCTTCCCAAGCCTAGTAGGAGAGTCAGGCAAGGGGGCTTGGCCGGAGTTCGAGTGTAAGGCTCGGCAGGACGTTCCCAAGCCTATTAGGAGAGTCAGGCAAGGGGGCTTTGCAGGACGTTTGAGTGTAAGGCTCGGCAGGACGTTCCCAAGCCTAGTAGGAGAGTCAGGCAAGGGGGCTTGGCCGGAAGTTCTAGTGTAAGGCTCGGCAGGATGTTCCCAAGCCTAGTACGAGAGTCACGCATGGGGGCTTGGCCGGAGTTCGAGTGTAAGGCTCGGCAGGACGTTCCCAAGCCTAGTAGGAGAGTCAGGCAAGGGGGCTTGGCCGGAGTTCGAGTGTAAGGCTCGGCAGGACGTTCGACCTTACCTCGGCAGGGAGACCAAGCTTCCCAAGACTAGTAGGAGAGTCAGGCAAGGGGACTTGGCCGGAGTTCGAGTGTAAGGCTCGGCAGGACATTCGACCTTACCTCGGCAGGGAGACCAAGCTTCCCAAGCCTAGTAGGAGAGTCAGGCAAGGGGGCTTGGCCGGAGTTCGAGTGTAAGGCTCGGCAGGACGTTCGACCTTACCTCGGCAGGGAGACCAAGCTTCCCAAGCCTAGTAGGAGAGTCAGGCAAGGGGGCTTGGCCGGAGTTCGAGTGTAAGGCTCGGCAGGACGTTCGACCTTACCTCGGCAGGGAGACCAAGCTTCCCAAGCCTAGTAGGAGAATCAGGCAAGGGGGCTTGGCCCGAGTTCGAGTGTAAGGCTCGGCAGGACGTTCGACCATACCTCGGCAGGGAGAGCAAGCTTCCCAAGCCTAGTACGAGAGTCAGGCAAGGGGGCTTGGCCGGAGTTCGAGTGTAGGGCTCGGCAGGATGTTCCCAAGCCTAGTAGGAGAGTCAGGCAAGGGAGCTTGGCCGGAAGTTCGAGTGTAAGGCTCGGCAGGAAGTTCCCAAGCCTAGTACGAGAGTCAGGCAAGGGGGCTTGGCCGGAGTTCGAGTGTAAGGCTCGGCAGGACGTTCCCAAGCCTAGTAGGAGAGTCAGGCAAGGGGGCTTGGCCGGAGTTCGAGTGTAAGGCTCGGCAGGACGTTCGACCTTACCTCGGCAGGGAGACCAAGCTTCCCAAGCCTAGGAGAGTCAGGCAAGGGGACTTGGCCGGAGTTCGAGCGTAAGTCTCGGCAGGACGTTCAACCTTACCTCGGCAGGGAGACCAAGCTTCCCAAGCCTAGTAGGACTGTCAGGCAAGTGGGCTTGGCCGGAGTTCGAGTGTAAGGCTCGGCAGGACGTTCGACCTTACCTCGGCAGGGAGACCAAGCTTCCCAAGCCTAGTAGGAGAGTCAGGCAAGGGGGCTTGGCCGGAGTTCGAGTGTAAGGCTCGGCAGGACGTTCCCGGGCCTGGTAGGAGAGTCAGGCAAGGGGGCTTGGCTGGAGTTCGAGTGTAAGGCTCGGCAGGACGTTCGACCTTACCTCGGCAGGGAGAGCAAGCTTCCCAAGCCTAGTAGGAGAGTCAGGCAAGGGGGCATGGCCGGAGTTCGAGTGTAAGGCTCGGCAGGACGTTCGACCTTACCTCGGCAGGGAGACCAAGCTTCCCAAGCCTAGTAGGAGAGTCAGGCAAGGGGGCTTGGCCGGAGTTCGAGTGTAAGGCTCGGCAGGACGTTCCCAAGCCTATTAGGAGAGTCAGGCAAGGGGGCTTTGCAGGACGTTCGAGTGTAAGGCTCGGCAGGACGTTCCCAAGCCTAGTAGGAGAGTCAGGCAAGGGGGCTTGGCCGGAAGTTCGAGTGTAAGGCTCGGCAGGATGTTCCCAAGCCTAGTAGGAGAGTCAGGTAAGGGGGCTTGGCCGGAGTTCGAGTGTAAGGCTCGGCAGGACGTTCGACCTTACCTCGGCAGGGAGACCAAGCTTCCCAAGACTAGTAGGAGAGTCAGGCAAGGGGACTTGGCCGGAAGTTCGAGTGTAAGGCTCGGCAGGACATTCGACCTTACCTCGGCAGGGAGACCAAGCTTCCCAAGCCTAGTAGGAGAGTCAGGCAAGGGGGCTTGGCCGGAGTTCGAGTGTAAGGCTCGGCAGGACGTTCGACCTTACCTCGGCAGGGAGACCAAGCTTCCCAAGCCTAGTAGGAGAGTCAGGCAAGGGGGCTTGGCCGGAGTTCGAGTGTAAGGCTGGGCCGGACGTTCGACCTTACCTCGGCAGGGAGAGCAAGCTTCCCAAGCCTAGTAGGAGAGTCAGGCAAGGGGGCTTGGCCGGAGTTCGAGTGTAAGGCTCGGCAGGACGTTCCCAAGCCTATTAGGAGAGTCAGGCAAGGGGGCTTTGCAGGACGTTCGAGTGTAAGGCTCGGCAGGACGTTCCCAAGCCTAGTAGGAGAGTCAGGCAAGGGGGCTTGGCCGGAAGTTCGAGTGTAAGGCTCGGCAGGATGTTCCCAAGCCTAGTAGGAGAGTCAGGTAAGGGGGCTTGGCCGGAGTTCAAGTGTAAGGCTCGGCAGGACGTTCGACCTTACCTCGGCAGGGAGACCAAGCTTCCCAAGACTAGTAGGAGAGTCAGGCAAGGGGACTTGGCCGGAAGTTCGAGTGTAAGGCTCGGCAGGACATTCGACCTTACCTCGGCAGGGAGACCAAGCTTCCCAAGCCTAGTAGGAGAGTCAGGCAAGGGGGCTTGGACGGAGTTCGAGTGTAAGGCTCGGCAGGACGTTCGACCTTACCTCGGCAGGGAGACCAAGCTTCCCAAGCCTAGTAGGAGAGTCAGGCAAGGGGGCTTGGCCGGAGTTCGAGTGTAAGGCTGGGCAGGACGTTCGACCTTACCTCGGCAGGGAGAGCAAGCTTCCCAAGCCTAGTAGGAGAGTCAGGCAAGGGGGCTTGGCCGGAGTTCGAGTGTAGGGCTCGGCAGGATGTTCCCAAGCCTAGTAGGAGAGTCAGGCAAGGGAGCTTGGCCGGAAGTTCGAGTGTAAGGCTCGGCAGGAAGTTCCCAAGCCTAGTACGAGAGTCAGGCAAGGGGGCTTGGCCGGAGTTCGAGTGTAAGGCTCGGCAGGACGTTCCCAAGCCTGGTAGGAGAGTCAGGCAAGGGGGCTTGGCCGGAGTTCGAGTGTAAGGCTCGGCAGGATGTTCGACCTTACCTCGGCAGGGAGACCAAGCTTCCCAAGCCTAGGAGAGTCAGGCAAGGGGACTTGGCCGGAGTTCGAGCGTAAGGCTCGGCAGGACGTTCAACCTTACCTCGGCAGGGAGACCAAGCTTCCCAAGCCTAGTAGGGTCAGGCAAGGGGGCTTGGCCGGAGTTCAAGTGTAAGGCTCGGCCGGACGTTCGACCTTACCTCGGCAGGGAGACGAAGCTTCCCAAGCCTAGGAGAGTCAGGCAAGGGGACTTGGCCTGAGTTCGAGTGTAAGGCTCGGCAGGACGTTCGACCTTACCTCGGCAGGGAGACCAAGCTTCCCAAGCCTAGTAGGAGAGTCAGGCAAAAGGGCTTGGCCGGAGTTCGAGTGTAAGGCTCGGCAGGACGTTCGACCTTACCTCGGCAGGGAGACCAAGCTTCCCAAGCCTAGTAGGAGAGTCAGGCAAGGGGGCTTGGCCGGAGTTCGAGTGTAAGGCTCGGCAGGACATTCGACCTAACCTCGGCAAGGAGACCAAGCTTCCCAAGCCTAGTAGGAGAGTCAGGCAAGGGGGCTTGGCCGGAGTTCGAGTGTAAGGCTCGGCAGGACGTTCGACCTAACCTCGGCAAGGAGACCAAGCTTCCCAAGCCTAGTAGGAGAGTCAGGTAAGGGGGCTTGGCCGGAGTTCGAGTGTAAGGCTCGGCAGGACGTTCGACCTTACCTCGGCAAGGAGACCAAGCTTCCCAAGTCTAGTAGGAGAGTCAGGCAGGGGGGCTTGGCTAGAGTTCGAGTGTAAGGCTCGGCAGGACGTTCCCAAGCCTAGTAGGAGAGTCAGGCAAGGGGGCATGGCCGGAGATCGAGTGTAAGGCTCGGCAGGACGTTCGACCTTTCCTCTGAAGGGAGACCAAGCTTCCCAAGACTAGTAGGAGAGACAGGCAAGGGGACTTGGCCGGAGTTCGAGTGTAAGGCTCGGCAGGACGTTCGACCTTACCTCGGCAGGGAGACCAAGCTTCCCAAGCCTAGTAGGAGAGTCAGGCAAGGGGGCTTGTCGGGAGTTCGAGTGTAAGGCTCGGCAGGACCTTCGACCTTACCTCGGCAGGGAGACCAAGCTTCCCAAGCCTAGTAGGAGAGTCAGGCAAGGGGGCTTGGCCGGAGTTCGAGTGTAGGGCTCGGCAGGACGTTCCCAAGCCTAGTAGGAGAGTCAGGCAAGGGGGCTTGGCCGGAAGTTCGAGTGTAAGGCTCGGAAGGAAGTTCCCAAGCCTAGTACGAGAGTCAGGCAAGGGGGCTTGGCCGGAGTTTGAGTGTAAGGCTCGGCAGGACGTTCCCAAGCCTAGTAGGAGAGTCAGGCAAGGGGGCTTGGCCGGAGTTCGAGTGTAAGGCTCGGCAGGACGTTCGACCTTACCTCGGCAGGGAGACCAAGCTTCCCAAGCCTAGGGGAGTCAGGCAAGGAGACTTGGCAGGAGTTCGAGTGTAAGGCTCGGTAGGACGTTCGACCTTACCTCGGCAGGGAGACCAAGCTTCCCAAGCCTAGTAGGGTCAGGCAAGGGGGCTTGGCCGGAGTTCGAGTGTAAGGCTCGGCCGGACGTTCGACCTTACCTCGGCAGGGAGACCAAGCTTCCCAAGCCTAGTATGAGAGTCAGGCAAGGGGGCTTGGCCAGAGATCGAGTGTAAGGCTCGGCAGGACGTTCGACCTTACCTCGGCAGGGAGACCAAGCTTCCCAAGCTTAGTAGGAGAGTCAGGCAAGGGGGCTTGGCCGGAGTTCGAGTGTAAGGCTCGGCAGGACGTTCGACCTTACCTCAGCAGGGAGATCAAGCTTCCCAAGCCTAGTAGGGTCAGGCAAGGGGGCTTGGCCGGAGTTCAGTGTAAGGCTCGGCAGGACGTTCGACCTAACCTCGGCAAGGAGACCAAGCTTCCCAAGCCTAGTAGGAGAGTCAGGCAAGGGGGCTTGGCCGGAGTTCGAGTGTAAGGCTCGGCAGGACGTTCGACCTTACCTCGGCAGGGAGACCAAGCTTCCCAAGCCTAGTAGGAGAGTCAGGCAAGGGGGCTTGGCCGGAGTTCGAGTGTAAGGCACGGCAGGACATTCGACCTTACCTCGGCAGGGAGACCAAGCTTCCCAAGCCTAGTAGGAGAGTCAGGCAAGGGGGCTTGGCCGGAGTTCGAGTGTAAGGCTCGGCAGGACGTTCGACCTTACCTCAGCAGGGAGACCAAGCTTCCCAAGCCTAATAGGGTCAGGCAAGGGGGCTTGGCCGGAGTTCGAGTGTAAGGCTCGGCCGGACGTTCGACCTTACCTCGGCAGGGAGACGAAGCTTCCCAAGCCCAGGAGAGTCAGACAAGGGGACTTGGCCGGAGTTCGAGTGTAAGGCTCGGCAGGACGTTCGACCTAACCTCGGCAGGGAGACCAAGCTTCCCAAGCCTAGTGGGAGAGTCAGGCAAGGGGGCTTGGCCGGAGTTCGAGTGTAAGGCTCGGCAGGACGTTCCCGGGCCTAGTAGGAGAGTCAGGCAAGGGGGTTTGGCTGGAGTTGGAGTGTAAGGCTCAGCAGGACGTTCGACCTTACCTCGGCAGGGAGACCAAGCTTCCCAAACCTTGTAGAGTCAGGCAAGGGGGCTTGGCCGGAGTTCGAGTGTAAGGCTCGGCAGGAGGTTCGACCTTACCTCGGCAGGGAGACCAAGCTTCCCAAGCCTAGTAGGAGAGTCAGGCAAGGGGGCTTGGCCGGAGTTCGAGTGTAAGGCTCGGCAGGACGTTCGACCTTACCTAGGCAGGGAGACCAAGCTTCCCAAGCCTAGTAGGAGAGTCAGGCAAGGGGGCTTGGCCGGAGTTCGAGTGTAAGGCTCGGCAGGACGTTCGACCTTACCTCTGCAGGGAGACCAAGCTTCCCAAGCCTCGTAGGAGAGTCAGGCAAGGGGGCTTGGCCGGAGATCGAGTGTAAGGCTCGGCAGGACGTTCGACCTTACCTCGGCAAGGAGACCAAGCTTCCCAAGTCTAGTAGGAGAGTCAGGCAGGGGGGCTTGGCTAGAGTTCGAGTGTAAGGCTCGGCAGGACGTTCCCAAGCCTAGTAGGAGAGTCAGGCAAGGGGGCATGGCCGGAGATCGAGTGTAAGGCTCGGCAGGACGTTCGACCTTACCTCTGAAGGGAGACCAAGCTTCCCAAGACTAGTAGGAGAGTCAGGCAAGGGGACTTGGCCGGAGTTCGAGTGTAAGGCTCGGCAGGACGTTCGACCTTACCTCGGCAGGGAGACCAAGCTTCCCAAGCCTAGTAGGAGAGTCAGGCAAGGGGGCTTGTCGGGAGTTCGAGTGTAAGGCTCGGCAGGACGTTCGAACTTACCTCGGCAGGGAGACCAAGCTTCCCAAGCCTAGTAGGAGAGTCAGGCAAGGGGGCTTGGCCGGAGTTCGAGTGTAGGGCTCGGCAGGACGTTCCCAAGCCTAGTAGGAGAGTCAGGCAAGGGGGCTTGGCCGGAAGTTCGAGTGTAAGGCTCGGAAGGAAGTTCCCAAGCCTAGTACGAGAGTCAGGCAAGGGGGCTTGGCCGGAGTTCGAGTGTAAGGCTCGGCAGGACGTTCGACCTTACCTCTGCAGGGAGACCAAGCTTCCCAAGCCTCGTAGGAGAGTCAGGCAAGGGGGCTTGGCCGGAGATCGAGTGTAAGGCTCGGCAGGACGTTCGACCTTACCTCGGCAGGGAGACCAAGCTTCCCAAGCCTAGTAGGGTCAGGCAAGGGGGCTTGGCCGGAGTTCGAGTGTAAGGCTCGGCAGGACGTTCGACCTTACCTCGGCAGGGAGACCAAGCTTCCCAAGCCTAGTAGGAGAGTCAGGCAAGGGGGCTTGGCCGGAGTTCGAGTGTAAGGCTCGGCAGGACATTCGACCTTACCTCGGCAGGGAGACCAAGCTTCCCAAGCCTAGTAGGAGAGTCAGGCAAGGGGGCTTGGCCGGAGTTCGAGTGTAAGGCTCGGCAGGACGTTCGACCTTACCTCAGCAGGGAGACCAAGCTTCCCAAGCCTAATAGGGTCAGGCAAGGGGGCTTGGCCGGAGTTCGAGTGTAAGGCTCGGCCGGACGTTCGACCTTACCTCGGCAGGGAGACGAAGCTTCCCAAGCCCAGGAGAGTCAGACAAGGGGACTTGGCCGGAGTTCGAGTGTAAGGCTCGGCAGGACGTTCGACCTAACCTCGGCAGGGAGACCAAGCTTCCCAAGCCTAGTGGGAGAGTCAGGCAAGGGGGCTTGGCCGGAGTTCGAGTGTAAGGCTCGGCAGGACGTTCCCGGGCCTAGTAGGAGAGTCAGGCAAGGGGGTTTGGCTGGAGTTGGAGTGTAAGGCTCAGCAGGACGTTCGACCTTACCTCGGCAGGGAGACCAAGCTTCCCAAACCTTGTAGAGTCAGGCAAGGGGGCTTGGCCGGAGTTCGAGTGTAAGGCTCGGCAGGAGGTTCGACCTTACCTCGGCAGGGAGACCAAGCTTCCCAAGCCTAGTAGGAGAGTCAGGCAAGGGGGCTTGGCCGGAGTTCGAGTGTAAGGCTCGGCAGGACGTTCGACCTTACCTCGGCAGGGAGACCAAGCTTCCCAAGCCTAGTAGGAGAGTCAGGCAAGGGGGCTTGGCCGGAGTTCGAGTGTAAGGCTCGGCAGGACGTTCGACCTTACCTCTGCAGGGAGACCAAGCTTCCCAAGCCTCGTAGGAGAGTCAGGCAAGGGGGCTTGGCCGGAGATCGAGTGTAAGGCTCGGCAGGACGTTCGACCTTACCTCGGCAAGGAGACCAAGCTTCCCAAGTCTAGTAGGAGAGTCAGGCAGGGGGGCTTGGCTAGAGTTCGAGTGTAAGGCTCGGCAGGACGTTCCCAAGCCTAGTAGGAGAGTCAGGCAAGGGGGCATGGCCGGAGATCGAGTGTAAGGCTCGGCAGGACGTTCGACCTTACCTCTGAAGGGAGACCAAGCTTCCCAAGACTAGTAGGAGAGTCAGGCAAGGGGACTTGGCCGGAGTTCGAGTGTAAGGCTCGGCAGGACGTTCGACCTTACCTCGGCAGGGAGACCAAGCTTCCCAAGCCTAGTAGGAGAGTCAGGCAAGGGGGCTTGTCGGGAGTTCGAGTGTAAGGCTCGGCAGGACGTTCGACCTTACCTCGGCAGGGAGACCAAGCTTCCCAAGCCTAGTAGGAGAGTCAGGCAAGGGGGCTTGGCCGGAGTTCGAGTGTAGGGCTCGGCAGGACGTTCCCAAGCCTAGTAGGAGAGTCAGGCAAGGGGGCTTGGCCGGAAGTTCGAGTGTAAGGCTCGGAAGGAAGTTCCCAAGCCTAGTACGAGAGTCAGGCAAGGGGGCTTGGCCGGAGTTTGAGTGTAAGGCTCGGCCGGACGTTCCCAAGCCTAGTAGGAGAGTCAGGCAAGGGGGCTTGGCCGGAGTTCGAGTGTAAGGCTCGGCAGGACGTTCGACCTTACCTCTGCAGGGAGACCAAGCTTCCCAAGCCTCGTAGGAGAGTCAGGCAAGGGGGCTTGGCCGGAGATCGAGTGTAAGGCTCGGCAGGACGTTCGACCTTACCTCGGCAGGGAGACCAAGCTTCCCAAGCCTAGTAGGGTCAGGCAAGGGGGCTTGGCCGGAGTTCGAGTGTAAGGCTCGGCAGGACGTTCGACCTTACCTCGGCAAGGAGACCAAGCTTCCCAAGTCTAGTAGGAGAGTCAGGCAGGGGGGCTTGGCTAGAGTTCGAGTGTAAGGCTCGGCAGGACGTTCCCAAGCCTAGTAGGAGAGTCAGGCAAGGGGGCATGGCCGGAGATCGAGTGTAAGGCTCGGCAGGACGTTCGACCTTACCTCTGAAGGGAGACCAAGCTTCCCAAGACTAGTAGGAGAGTCAGGCAAGGGGACATGGCCGGAGTTCGAGTGTAAGGCTCGGCAGGACGTTCGACCTTACCTCGGCAGGGAGACCAAGCTTCCCAAGCCTAGTAGGAGAGTCAGGCAAGGGGGCTTGGCCGGAGTTCGAGTGTAAGTCTCGGCAGGACGTTCGACCTTACCTCGGCAGGGAGACCAAGCTTCCCAAGCCTAGTAGGAGAGTCAGGCAAGGGGGCTTGGCCGGAGTTCGAGTGTAAGGCTCGGCAGGACGTTCGACCTTACCTCAGCAGGGAGACCAAGCTTCCCAAGCCTAATAGGGTCAGGCAAGGGGGCTTGGCCGGAGTTCGAGTGTAAGGCTCGGCCGGACGTTCGACCTTACCTCGGCAGGGAGACGAAGCTTCCCAAGCCCAGGAGAGTCAGACAAGGGGACTTGGCCGGAGTTCGAGTGTAAGGCTCGGCAGGACGTTCGACCTAACCTCGGCAGGGAGACCAAGCTTCCCAAGCCTAGTGGGAGAGTCAGGCAAGGGGGCTTGGCCGGAGTTCGAGTGTAAGGCTCGGCAGGACGTTCCCGGGCCTAGTAGGAGAGTCAGGCAAGGGGGTTTGGCTGGAGTTGGAGTGTAAGGCTCAGCAGGACGTTCGACCTTACCTCGGCAGGGAGACCAAGCTTCCCAAACCTTGTAGAGTCAGGCAAGGGGGCTTGGCCGGAGTTCGAGTGTAAGGCTCGGCAGGAGGTTCGACCTTACCTCGGCAGGGAGACCAAGCTTCCCAAGCCTAGTAGGAGAGTCAGGCAAGGGGGCTTGGCCGGAGTTCGAGTGTAAGGCTCGGCAGGACGTTCGACCTTACCTCGGCAGGGAGACCAAGCTTCCCAAGCCTAGTAGGAGAGTCAGGCAAGGGGGCTTGGCCGGAGTTCGAGTGTAAGGCTCGGCAGGACGTTCGACCTTACCTCGGCAGGGAGACCAAGCTTCCCAAGCCTAGTAGGAGAGTCAGGCAAGGGGGCTTGGCCGGAGTTCGAGTGTAGGGCTCGGCAGGACGTTCCCAAGCCTAGTAGGAGAGTCAGGCAAGGGGGCTTGGCCGGAAGTTCGAGTGTAAGGCTCGGAAGGAAGTTCCCAAGCCTAGTACGAGAGTCAGGCAAGGGGGCTTGGCCGGAGTTTGAGTGTAAGGCTCGGCCGGACGTTCCCAAGCCTAGTAGGAGAGTCAGGCAAGGGGGCTTGGCCGGAAGTTCGAGTGTAAGGCTCGGAAGGAAGTTCCCAAGCCTAGTACGAGAGTCAGGCAAGGGGGCTTGGCCGGAGTTCGAGTGTAAGGCTCGGCAGGACGTTCGACCTTACCTCTGCAGGGAGACCAAGCTTCCCAAGCCTCGTAGGAGAGTCAGGCAAGGGGGCTTGGCCGGAGATCGAGTGTAAGGCTCGGCAGGACGTTCGACCTTACCTCGGCAGGGAGACCAAGCTTCCCAAGCCTAGTAGGGTCAGGCAAGGGGGCTTGGCCGGAGTTCGAGTGTAAGGCTCGGCAGGACGTTCGACCTTACCTCGGCAAGGAGACCAAGCTTCCCAAGTCTAGTAGGAGAGTCAGGCAGGGGGGCTTGGCTAGAGTTCGAGTGTAAGGCTCGGCAGGACGTTCCCAAGCCTAGTAGGAGAGTCAGGCAAGGGGGCATGGCCGGAGATCGAGTGTAAGGCTCGGCAGGACGTTCGACCTTACCTCTGAAGGGAGACCAAGCTTCCCAAGACTAGTAGGAGAGTCAGGCAAGGGGACTTGGCCGGAGTTCGAGTGTAAGGCTCGGCAGGACGTTCGACCTTACCTCGGCAGGGAGACCAAGCTTCCCAAGCCTAGTAGGAGAGTCAGGCAAGGGGGCTTGTCGGGAGTTCGAGTGTAAGGCTCGGCAGGACGTTCGACCTTACCTCGGCAGGGAGACCAAGCTTCCCAAGCCTAGTAGGAGAGTCAGGCAAGGGGGCTTGGCCGGAGTTCGAGTGTAGGGCTCGGCAGGACGTTCCCAAGCCTAGTAGGAGAGTCAGGCAAGGGGGCTTGGCCGGAAGTTCGAGTGTAAGGCTCGGAAGGAAGTTCCCAAGCCTAGTACGAGAGTCAGGCAAGGGGGCTTGGCCGGAGTTTGAGTGTAAGGCTCGGCCGGACGTTCCCAAGCCTAGTAGGAGAGTCAGGCAAGGGGGCTTGGCCGGAGTTCGAGTGTAAGGCTCGGCAGGACGTTCGACCTTACCTCGGCAGGGAGACCAAGCTTCCCAAGCCTAGGGGAGTCAGGCAAGGAGACTTGGCAGGAGTTTGAGTGTAAGGCTCGGTAGGACGTTCGACCTTACCTCGGCAGGGAGACCAAGCTTCCCAAGCCTAGTAGGGTCAGGCAAGGGGGCTTGGCCGGAGTTCGAGTGTAAGGCTCGGCCGGACGTTCGACCTTACCTCGGCAGGGAGACCAAGCTTCCCAAGCCTAGTATGAGAGTCAGGCAAGGGGGCTTGGCCAGAGATCGAGTGTAAGGCTCGGCAGGACGTTCGACCTTACCTCGGCAGGTAGACCAAGCTTCCCAAGCTTAGTAGGAGAGTCAGGCAAGGGGGCTTGGCCGGAGTTCGAGTGTAAGGCTCGGCAGGACGTTCGACCTTACCTCAGCAGGGAGATCAAGCTTCCCAAGCCTAGTAGGGTCAGGCAAGGGGGCTTGGCCGGAGTTCGAGTGTAAGGCTCGGCAGGACGTTCGACCTAACCTCGGCAAGGAGACCAAGCTTCCCAAGCCTAGTAGGAGAGTCAGGCAAGGGGGCTTGGCCGGAGTTCGAGTGTAAGGCTCGGCAGGACGTTCGACCTTACCTCGGCAGGGAGACCAAGCTTCCCAAGCCTAGTAGGAGAGTCAGGCAAGGGGGCTTGGCCGGAGTTCGAGTGTAAGGCTCGGCAGGACATTCGACCTTACCTCGGCAGGGAGACCAAGCTTCCCAAGCCTAGTAGGAGAGTCAGGCAAGGGGGCTTGGCCGGAGTTCGAGTGTAAGGCTCGGCAGGACGTTCGACCTTACCTCAGCAGGGAGACCAAGCTTCCCAAGCCTAATAGGGTCAGGCAAGGGGGCTTGGCCGGAGTTCGAGTGTAAGGCTCGGCCGGACGTTCGACCTTACCTCGGCAGGGAGACGAAGCTTCCCAAGCCCAGGAGAGTCAGACAAGGGGACTTGGCCGGAGTTCGAGTGTAAGGCTCGGCAGGACGTTCGACCTAACCTCGGCAGGGAGACCAAGCTTCCCAAGCCTAGTGGGAGAGTCAGGCAAGGGGGCTTGGCCGGAGTTCGAGTGTAAGGCTCGGCAGGACGTTCCCGGGCCTAGTAGGAGAGTCAGGCAAGGGGGTTTGGCTGGAGTTGGAGTGTAAGGCTCAGCAGGACGTTCGACCTTACCTCGGCAGGGAGACCAAGCTTCCCAAACCTTGTAGAGTCAGGCAAGGGGGCTTGGCCGGAGTTCGAGTGTAAGGCTCGGCAGGACGTTCGACCTTACCTCGGCAGGGAGACCAAGCTTCCCAAGCCTAGTAGGAGAGTCAGGCAAGGGGGCTTGGCCGGAGTTCGAGTGTAAGGCTCGGCAGGATGTTCGACCTTACCTCGGCAGGGAGACCAAGCTTCCCAAGCCTAGTAGGAGAGTCAGGCAAGGGGGCTTGGCCGGAGTTCGAGTGTAAGGCTCGGCAGGACGTTCCCAAGCCTAGTAGGAGAGTCAGGCAAGGGGGCTTTGCAGGACGTTCGAGTGTAAGGCTCGGCAGGACGTTCCCAAGCCTAGTAGGAGAGTCAGGCAAGGGGGCTTGGCCGGAAGTTCGAGTGTAAGGCTCGGCAGGATGTTCCCAAGCCTAGTACGAGAGTCAGGCACGGGGGCTTGGCCGGAGTTCGAGTGTAAGGCTCGGCAGGACGTTGCCAAGCCTAGTAGGAGAGTCAGGCAAGGGGGCTTGGCCGGAGTTCGAGTGTAAGGCTCGGCAGGACGTTCGACCTTACCTCGGCAGGGAGACCAAGCTTCCCAAGCCTAGTAGGAGAGTCAGGCAAGGGGGCTTGGCCGGAGTTCGAGTGTAAGGCTCGGCAGGACGTTCGACCTTACCCCGGCAGGGAGACCAAGCTTCCCAAGCCTTGTAGGAGAGTCAGGCAAGGGGGCTTGGCCGGAGTTCGAGTGTAAGGCTCGGCAGGACGTTCGACCTTACCTCGGCAGGGAGACCAAGCTTCCCAAGCCTAGTAGGAGAGTCAGGCAAGGGGGCTTGGCCGGAGTTCGAGTGTAAGGCTCGGCCGGACGTTGCCAAGCCTAGTAGGAGAGTCAGGCAAGGGGGCTTGGCCGGAGTTCGAGTGTAAGGCTCGGCAGGACGTTCCCAAGCCTAGTAGGAGAGTCAGGCAAGGGGGCTTTGCAGGACGTTCGAGTGTAAGGCTCGGCAGGACGTTCCCAAGCCTAGTAGGAGAGTCAGGCAAGGGGGCTTGGCCGGAAGTTCGAGTGTAAGGCTCGGCAGGATGTTCGACCTTACCTCGGCAGGCAGACCAAGCTTCCCAAGCCTAGTAGGAGAGTCAGGCAAGGGGGCTTGGCCCGAGTTCGAGTGTAAGGCTCGGCAGGACGTTCCCGGGCCTAGTAGGAGAGTCAGGCAAGGGGGTTTGGCTGGAGTTGGAGTGTAAGGCTCAGCAGGACGTTCGACCTTACCTCGGCAGGGAGACCAAGCTTCCCAAGCCTAGTAGGAGAGTCAGGCAAGGGGGCTTGGCCAGAGTTCGAGTGTAAGGCTCGGCAGGACGTTCGACCTTACCTCGGCAGGGAGACCAAGCTTCCCAAGCCTAGTAGGAGAGTCAGGCAAGGGGGCTTGGCCGGAGTTCGAGTGTAAGTCTCGGCAGGACGTTCGACCTTACCTCGGCAGGGAGACCAAGCTTCCCAAGCCTAGTAGGAGAGTCAGGCAAGGGGGCTTGGCCGGAGTTCGAGTGTAAGGCTCGGCAGGACGTTCGACCTTACCTCGGCAGGGAGACCAAGCTTCCCAAGCCTAGTAGGAGAGTCAGGCAAGGGGGCTTGGCCGGAGTTCGAGTGTAAGGCTCGGCAGGACGTTCCCAAGCCGAGTAGGAGAGTCAGGCAAGGGGGCTTGGCCGGAGTTCGAGTGTAAGGCTCGGCAGGACGTTCCCGGGCCTAGTAGGAGAGTCAGGCAAGGGGGTTTGGCTGGAGTTGGAGTGTAAGGCTCAGCAGGACGTTCGACCTTACCTCGGCAGGGAGACCAAGCTTCCCAAACCTTGTAGAGTCAGGCAAGGGGGCTTGGCCGGAGTTCGAGTGTAAGGCTCGGCAGGACGTTCGACCTTACCTCGGCAGGGAGACCAAGCTTCCCAAGCCTAGTAGGAGAGTCAGGCAAGGGGGCTTGGCCTTAGTTCGAGTGTAAGGCTCGGCAGGACGTTCGACCTTACCTCGGCAGGGAGACCAAGCTTCCCAAGCCTAGTAGGAGAGTCAGGCAAGGGGGCTTGGCCGGAGTTCGAGTGTAAGGCTCGGCAGGACGTTCGACCTTACCTCGGCAGGGAGACCAAGCTTCCCAAGCCTAGTAGGAGAGTCAGGCAAGGGGGCTTGGCCGGAGTTCGAGTGTAAGGCTCGGCAGGACGTTCGACCTTACCTCGGCAGGGAGACCAAGCTTCCCAAGCCTAGTAGGAGAGTCAGGCAAGGGGGCTTGGCCGGAGTTCGAGTGTAAGGCTCGGCAGGACGTTCGACCTTACCTCGGCAGGGAGACCAAGCTTCCCAAGCCTAGTAGGAGAGTCAGGCAAGGGGGCTTGGCCCGAGTTCGAGTGTAAGGCTCGGCAGGACGTTCGACCTTACCTCGGCAGGGAGACCAAGCTTCCCAAGCCTAGTAGCAGAGTCAGGCAAGGGGGCTTGGCCGGAGTTCGAGTGTAAGGCTCGGCAGGACGTTCCCAAGCCTAGTAGGAGAGTCAGGCAAGGGGGCTTTGCCGGACGTTCGAGTGTAAGGCTCGGCAGGACGTTCCCAAGCCTAGTAGGAGAGTCAGGCAAGGGGGCTTGGCCGGAAGTTCGAGTGTAAGGCTCGGCAGGATGTTCCCAAGCCTAGTACGAGAGTCAGGCACGGGGGCTTGGCCGGAGTTCGAGTGTAAGGCTCGGCAGGACGTTCCCAAGCCTAGTAGGAGAGTCAGGCAAGGGGGCTTGGCCGGAGTTCTAGTGTAAGGCTCGGCAGGACGTTCGACCTTACCTCGGCAGGGAGACCAAGCTTCCCAAGCCTAGTAGGAGAGTCAGGCAAGGGGGCTTGGCCGGAGTTCGAGTGTAAGGCTCGGCAGGACGTTCGACCTTACCTCGGCAGGGAGACCAAGCTTCCCAAGCCTAGTAGGAGAGTCAGGCAAGGGGGCTTGGCCTTAGTTCGAGTGTAAGGCTCGGCAGGACGTTCGACCTTACCTCGGCAGGGAGACCAAGCTTCCCAAGCCTAGTAGGAGAGTCAGGCAAGGGGGCTTTGCAGGACGTTCGAGTGTAAGGCTCGGCAGGACGTTCCCAAGCCTAGTAGGAGAGTCAGGCAAGGGGGCTTGGCCGGAAGTTCGAGTGTAAGGCTCGGCAGGATGTTCGACCTTACCTCGGCAGGGAGACCAAGCTTCCCAAGCCTAGTAGGAGAGTCAGGCAAGGGGGCTTGGCCCGAGTTCGAGTGTAAGGCTCGGCAGGACGTTCGACCTTACCTCGGCAGGGAGACCAAGCTTCCCAAGCCTAGTAGGAGAGTCAGGCAAGGGGGCTTGGCCGGAGTTCGAGTGTAAGGCTCGGCAGGACGTTCGACCTTACCTCGGCAGGGAGACCAAGCTTCCCGAGCCTAGTAGGAGAGTCAGGCAAGGGGGCTTGGCCCGAGTTCGAGTGTAAGGCTCGGCAGGACGTTCGACCTTACCTCGGCAGGGAGACCAAGCTTCCCAAGCCTAGCAGGAGAGTCAGGCAAGGGGGCTTGGCTGGAGTTCGAGTGTAAGGCTCGGCAGGACGTTCGACCTTACCTTCGCAGGGAGACCAAGCTTCCCAAGACTAGTAGGAGAGCCAGGCAAGGGGACTTGGCCGGAGTTCGAGTGTAAGTCTCGGCAGGACATTCGACCTTACCTCGGCAGGGAGACCAAGCTTCCCAAGCCTAGTAGGAGAGTCAGGCAAGGGGGCTTGGCCGGAGTTCGAGTGTAAGGCTCGGCAGGACGTTCCCAAGCCTAGTAGGAGAGTCAGGCAAGGGGGCATGGCCGGAGATCGAGTGTAAGGCTCGGCAGGACGTTCGACCTTACCTCTGAAGGGAGACCAAGCTTCCCAAGACTAGTAGGAGAGTCAGGCAAGGGGACTTGGCCGGAGTTCGAGTGTAAGGCTCGGCAGGACGTTCGACCTTACCTCGGCAGGGAGACCAAGCTTCCCAAGCCTAGTAGGAGAGTCAGGCAAGGGGGCTTGTCGGGAGTTCGAGTGTAAGGCTCGGCAGGACGTTCGACCTTACCTCGGCAGGGAGACCAAGCTTCCCAAGCCTAGTAGGAGAGTCAGGCAAGGGGGCTTGGCCGGAGTTCGAGTGTAGGGCTCGGCAGGACGTTCCCAAGCCTAGTAGGAGAGTCAGGCAAGGGGGCTTGGCCGGAAGTTCGAGTGTAAGGCTCGGAAGGAAGTTCCCAAGCCTAGTACGAGAGTCAGGCAAGGGGGCTTGGCCGGAGTTTGAGTGTAAGGCTCGGCCGGACGTTCCCAAGCCTAGTAGGAGAGTCAGGCAAGGGGGCTTGGCCGGAGTTCGAGTGTAAGGCTCGGCAGGACGTTCGACCTTACCTCTGCAGGGAGACCAAGCTTCCCAAGCCTCGTAGGAGAGTCAGGCAAGGGGGCTTGGCCGGAGATCGAGTGTAAGGCTCGGCAGGACGTTCGACCTTACCTCGGCAGGGAGACCAAGCTTCCCAAGCCTAGTAGGGTCAGGCAAGGGGGCTTGGCCGGAGTTCGAGTGTAAGGCTCGGCAGGACGTTCGACCTTACCTCGGCAAGGAGACCAAGCTTCCCAAGTCTAGTAGGAGAGTCAGGCAGGGGGGCTTGGCTAGAGTTCGAGTGTAAGGCTCGGCAGGACGTTCCCAAGCCTAGTAGGAGAGTCAGGCAAGGGGGCATGGCCGGAGATCGAGTGTAAGGCTCGGCAGGACGTTCGACCTTACCTCTGAAGGGAGACCAAGCTTCCCAAGACTAGTAGGAGAGTCAGGCAAGGGGACATGGCCGGAGTTCGAGTGTAAGGCTCGGCAGGACGTTCGACCTTACCTCGGCAGGGAGACCAAGCTTCCCAAGCCTAGTAGGAGAGTCAGGCAAGGGGGCTTGGCCGGAGTTCGAGTGTAAGGCTCGGCAGGACGTTCGACCTTACCTCAGCAGGGAGACCAAGCTTCCCAAGCCTAATAGGGTCAGGCAAGGGGGCTTGGCCGGAGTTCGAGTGTAAGGCTCGGCCGGACGTTCGACCTTACCTCGGCAGGGAGACGAAGCTTCCCAAGCCCAGGAGAGTCAGACAAGGGGACTTGGCCGGAGTTCGAGTGTAAGGCTCGGCAGGACGTTCGACCTAACCTCGGCAGGGAGACCAAGCTTCCCAAGCCTAGTGGGAGAGTCAGGCAAGGGGGCTTGGCCGGAGTTCGAGTGTAAGGCTCGGCAGGACGTTCCCGGGCCTAGTAGGAGAGTCAGGCAAGGGGGTTTGGCTGGAGTTGGAGTGTAAGGCTCAGCAGGACGTTCGACCTTACCTCGGCAGGGAGACCAAGCTTCCCAAACCTTGTAGAGTCAGGCAAGGGGGCTTGGCCGGAGTTCGAGTGTAAGGCTCGGCAGGAGGTTCGACCTTACCTCGGCAGGGAGACCAAGCTTCCCAAGCCTAGTAGGAGAGTCAGGCAAGGGGGCTTGGCCGGAGTTCGAGTGTAAGGCTCGGCAGGACGTTCGACCTTACCTCGGCAGGGAGACCAAGCTTCCCAAGCCTAGTAGGAGAGTCAGGCAAGGGGGCTTGGCCGGAGTTCGAGTGTAAGGCTCGGCAGGACGTTCGACCTTACCTCGGCAGGGAGACCAAGCTTCCCAAGCCTAGTAGGAGAGTCAGGCAAGGGGGCTTGGCCGGAGTTCGAGTGTAGGGCTCGGCAGGACGTTCCCAAGCCTAGTAGGAGAGTCAGGCAAGGGGGCTTGGCCGGAAGTTCGAGTGTAAGGCTCGGAAGGAAGTTCCCAAGCCTAGTACGAGAGTCAGGCAAGGGGGCTTGGCCGGAGTTTGAGTGTAAGGCTCGGCCGGACGTTCCCAAGCCTAGTAGGAGAGTCAGGCAAGGGGGCTTGGCCGGAGTTCGAGTGTAAGGCTCGGCAGGACGTTCGACCTTACCTCTGCAGGGAGACCAAGCTTCCCAAGCCTCGTAGGAGAGTCAGGCAAGGGGGCTTGGCCGGAGATCGAGTGTAAGGCTCGGCAGGACGTTCGACCTTACCTCGGCAGGGAGACCAAGCTTCCCAAGCCTAGTAGGGTCAGGCAAGGGGGCTTGGCCGGAGTTCGAGTGTAAGGCTCGGCAGGACGTTCGACCTTACCTCGGCAAGGAGACCAAGCTTCCCAAGTCTAGTAGGAGAGTCAGGCAGGGGGGCTTGGCTAGAGTTCGAGTGTAAGGCTCGGCAGGACGTTCCCAAGCCTAGTAGGAGAGTCAGGCAAGGGGGCATGGCCGGAGATCGAGTGTAAGGCTCGGCAGGACGTTCGACCTTACCTCTGAAGGGAGACCAAGCTTCCCAAGACTAGTAGGAGAGTCAGGCAAGGGGACTTGGCCGGAGTTCGAGTGTAAGGCTCGGCAGGACGTTCGACCTTACCTCGGCAGGGAGACCAAGCTTCCCAAGCCTAGTAGGAGAGTCAGGCAAGGGGGCTTGTCGGGAGTTCGAGTGTAAGGCTCGGCAGGACGTTCGACCTTACCTCGGCAGGGAGACCAAGCTTCCCAAGCCTAGTAGGAGAGTCAGGCAAGGGGGCTTGGCCGGAGTTCGAGTGTAGGGCTCGGCAGGACGTTCCCAAGCCTAGTAGGAGAGTCAGGCAAGGGGGCTTGGCCGGAAGTTCGAGTGTAAGGCTCGGAAGGAAGTTCCCAAGCCTAGTACGAGAGTCAGGCAAGGGGGCTTGGCCGGAGTTTGAGTGTAAGGCTCGGCCGGACGTTCCCAAGCCTAGTAGGAGAGTCAGGCAAGGGGGCTTGGCCGGAGTTCGAGTGTAAGGCTCGGCAGGACGTTCGACCTTACCTCGGCAGGGAGACCAAGCTTCCCAAGCCTAGGGGAGTCAGGCAAGGAGACTTGGCAGGAGTTTGAGTGTAAGGCTCGGTAGGACGTTCGACCTTACCTCGGCAGGGAGACCAAGCTTCCCAAGCCTAGTAGGGTCAGGCAAGGGGGCTTGGCCGGAGTTCGAGTGTAAGGCTCGGCCGGACGTTCGACCTTACCTCGGCAGGGAGACCAAGCTTCCCAAGCCTAGTATGAGAGTCAGGCAAGGGGGCTTGGCCAGAGATCGAGTGTAAGGCTCGGCAGGACGTTCGACCTTACCTCGGCAGGTAGACCAAGCTTCCCAAGCTTAGTAGGAGAGTCAGGCAAGGGGGCTTGGCCGGAGTTCGAGTGTAAGGCTCGGCAGGACGTTCGACCTTACCTCAGCAGGGAGATCAAGCTTCCCAAGCCTAGTAGGGTCAGGCAAGGGGGCTTGGCCGGAGTTCGAGTGTAAGGCTCGGCAGGACGTTCGACCTAACCTCGGCAAGGAGACCAAGCTTCCCAAGCCTAGTAGGAGAGTCAGGCAAGGGGGCTTGGCCGGAGTTCGAGTGTAAGGCTCGGCAGGACGTTCGACCTTACCTCGGCAGGGAGACCAAGCTTCCCAAGCCTAGTAGGAGAGTCAGGCAAGGGGGCTTGGCCGGAGTTCGAGTGTAAGGCTCGGCAGGACATTCGACCTTACCTCGGCAGGGAGACCAAGCTTCCCAAGCCTAGTAGGAGAGTCAGGCAAGGGGGCTTGGCCGGAGTTCGAGTGTAAGGCTCGGCAGGACGTTCGACCTTACCTCAGCAGGGAGACCAAGCTTCCCAAGCCTAATAGGGTCAGGCAAGGGGGCTTGGCCGGAGTTCGAGTGTAAGGCTCGGCCGGACGTTCGACCTTACCTCGGCAGGGAGACGAAGCTTCCCAAGCCCAGGATAGTCAGACAAGGGGACTTGGCCGGAGTTCGAGTGTAAGGCTCGGCAGGACGTTCGACCTTACCTCGGCAGGGAGACCAAGCTTCCCAAGCCTAGGGGAGTCAGGCAAGGAGACTTGGCAGGAGTTTGAGTGTAAGGCTCGGTAGGACGTTCGACCTTACCTCGGCAGGGAGACCAAGCTTCCCAAGCCTAGTAGGGTCAGGCAAGGGGGCTTGGCCGGAGTTCGAGTGTAAGGCTCGGCCGGACGTTCGACCTTACCTCGGCAGGGAGACCAAGCTTCCCAAGCCTAGTATGAGAGTCAGGCAAGGGGGCTTGGCCAGAGATCGAGTGTAAGGCTCGGCAGGACGTTCGACCTTACCTCGGCAGGTAGACCAAGCTTCCCAAGCTTAGTAGGAGAGTCAGGCAAGGGGGCTTGGCCGGAGTTCGAGTGTAAGGCTCGGCAGGACGTTCGACCTTACCTCAGCAGGGAGATCAAGCTTCCCAAGCCTAGTAGGGTCAGGCAAGGGGGCTTGGCCGGAGTTCGAGTGTAAGGCTCGGCAGGACGTTCGACCTAACCTCGGCAAGGAGACCAAGCTTCCCAAGCCTAGTAGGAGAGTCAGGCAAGGGGGCTTGGCCGGAGTTCGAGTGTAAGGCTCGGCAGGACGTTCGACCTTACCTCGGCAGGGAGACCAAGCTTCCCAAGCCTAGTAGGAGAGTCAGGCAAGGGGGCTTGGCCGGAGTTCGAGTGTAAGGCTCGGCAGGACATTCGACCTTACCTCGGCAGGGAGACCAAGCTTCCCAAGCCTAGTAGGAGAGTCAGGCAAGGGGGCTTGGCCGGAGTTCGAGTGTAAGGCTCGGCAGGACGTTCGACCTTACCTCAGCAGGGAGACCAAGCTTCCCAAGCCTAATAGGGTCAGGCAAGGGGGCTTGGCCGGAGTTCGAGTGTAAGGCTCGGCCGGACGTTCGACCTTACCTCGGCAGGGAGACGAAGCTTCCCAAGCCCAGGATAGTCAGACAAGGGGACTTGGCCGGAGTTCGAGTGTAAGGCTCGGCAGGACGTTCGACCTAACCTCGGCAGGGAGACCAAGCTTCCCAAGCCTAGTGGGAGAGTCAGGCAAGGGGGCTTGGCCGGAGTTCGAGTGTAAGGCTCGGCAGGACGTTCCCGGGCCTAGTAGGAGAGTCAGGCAAGGGGGTTTGGCTGGAGTTGGAGTGTAAGGCTCAGCAGGACGTTCGACCTTACCTCGGCAGGGAGACCAAGCTTCCCAAACCTTGTAGAGTCAGGCAAGGGGGCTTGGCCGGAGTTCGAGTGTAAGGCTCGGCAGGACGTTCGACCTTACCTCGGCAGGGAGACCAAGCTTCCCAAGCCTAGTAGGAGAGTCAGGCAAGGGGGCTTGGCCGGAGTTCGAGTGTAAGGCTCGGCAGGATGTTCGACCTTACCTCGGCAGGGAGACCAAGCTTCCCAAGCCTAGTAGGAGAGTCAGGCAAGGGGGCTTGGCCGGAGTTCGAGTGTAAGGCTCGGCAGGACGTTCCCAAGCCTAGTAGGAGAGTCAGGCAAGGGGGCTTTGCAGGACGTTCGAGTGTAAGGCTCGGCAGGACGTTCCCAAGCCTAGTAGGAGAGTCAGGCAAGGGGGCTTGGCCGGAAGTTCGAGTGTAAGGCTCGGCAGGATGTTCCCAAGCCTAGTACGAGAGTCAGGCACGGGGGCTTGGCCGGAGTTCGAGTGTAAGGCTCGGCAGGACGTTGCCAAGCCTAGTAGGAGAGTCAGGCAAGGGGGCTTGGCCGGAGTTCGAGTGTAAGGCTCGGCAGGACGTTCGACCTTACCTCGGCAGGGAGACCAAGCTTCCCAAGCCTAGTAGGAGAGTCAGGCAAGGGGGCTTGGCCGGAGTTCGAGTGTAAGGCTCGGCAGGACGTTCGACCTTACCCCGGCAGGGAGACCAAGCTTCCCAAGCCTTGTAGGAGAGTCAGGCAAGGGGGCTTGGCCGGAGTTCGAGTGTAAGGCTCGGCAGGACGTTCGACCTTACCTCGGCAGGGAGACCAAGCTTCCCAAGCCTAGTAGGAGAGTCAGGCAAGGGGGCTTGGCCGGAGTTCGAGTGTAAGGCTCGGCCGGACGTTGCCAAGCCTAGTAGGAGAGTCAGGCAAGGGGGCTTGGCCGGAGTTCGAGTGTAAGGCTCGGCAGGACGTTCCCAAGCCTAGTAGGAGAGTCAGGCAAGGGGGCTTTGCAGGACGTTCGAGTGTAAGGCTCGGCAGGACGTTCCCAAGCCTAGTAGGAGAGTCAGGCAAGGGGGCTTGGCCGGAAGTTCGAGTGTAAGGCTCGGCAGGATGTTCGACCTTACCTCGGCAGGCAGACCAAGCTTCCCAAGCCTAGTAGGAGAGTCAGGCAAGGGGGCTTGGCCCGAGTTCGAGTGTAAGGCTCGGCAGGACGTTCCCGGGCCTAGTAGGAGAGTCAGGCAAGGGGGTTTGGCTGGAGTTGGAGTGTAAGGCTCAGCAGGACGTTCGACCTTACCTCGGCAGGGAGACCAAGCTTCCCAAGCCTAGTAGGAGAGTCAGGCAAGGGGGCTTGGCCAGAGTTCGAGTGTAAGGCTCGGCAGGACGTTCGACCTTACCTCGGCAGGGAGACCAAGCTTCCCAAGCCTAGTAGGAGAGTCAGGCAAGGGGGCTTGGCCGGAGTTCGAGTGTAAGTCTCGGCAGGACGTTCGACCTTACCTCGGCAGGGAGACCAAGCTTCCCAAGCCTAGTAGGAGAGTCAGGCAAGGGGGCTTGGCCGGAGTTCGAGTGTAAGGCTCGGCAGGACGTTCGACCTTACCTCGGCAGGGAGACCAAGCTTCCCAAGCCTAGTAGGAGAGTCAGGCAAGGGGGCTTGGCCGGAGTTCGAGTGTAAGGCTCGGCAGGACGTTCCCAAGCCGAGTAGGAGAGTCAGGCAAGGGGGCTTGGCCGGAGTTCGAGTGTAAGGCTCGGCAGGACGTTCCCGGGCCTAGTAGGAGAGTCAGGCAAGGGGGTTTGGCTGGAGTTGGAGTGTAAGGCTCAGCAGGACGTTCGACCTTACCTCGGCAGGGAGACCAAGCTTCCCAAACCTTGTAGAGTCAGGCAAGGGGGCTTGGCCGGAGTTCGAGTGTAAGGCTCGGCAGGACGTTCGACCTTACCTCGGCAGGGAGACCAAGCTTCCCAAGCCTAGTAGGAGAGTCAGGCAAGGGGGCTTGGCCTTAGTTCGAGTGTAAGGCTCGGCAGGACGTTCGACCTTACCTCGGCAGGGAGACCAAGCTTCCCAAGCCTAGTAGGAGAGTCAGGCAAGGGGGCTTGGCCGGAGTTCGAGTGTAAGGCTCGGCAGGACGTTCGACCTTACCTCGGCAGGGAGACCAAGCTTCCCAAGCCTAGTAGGAGAGTCAGGCAAGGGGGCTTGGCCGGAGTTCGAGTGTAAGGCTCGGCAGGACGTTCGACCTTACCTCGGCAGGGAGACCAAGCTTCCCAAGCCTAGTAGGAGAGTCAGGCAAGGGGGCTTGGCCGGAGTTCGAGTGTAAGGCTCGGCAGGACGTTCGACCTTACCTCGGCAGGGAGACCAAGCTTCCCAAGCCTAGTAGGAGAGTCAGGCAAGGGGGCTTGGCCCGAGTTCGAGTGTAAGGCTCGGCAGGACGTTCGACCTTACCTCGGCAGGGAGACCAAGCTTCCCAAGCCTAGTAGCAGAGTCAGGCAAGGGGGCTTGGCCGGAGTTCGAGTGTAAGGCTCGGCAGGACGTTCCCAAGCCTAGTAGGAGAGTCAGGCAAGGGGGCTTTGCCGGACGTTCGAGTGTAAGGCTCGGCAGGACGTTCCCAAGCCTAGTAGGAGAGTCAGGCAAGGGGGCTTGGCCGGAAGTTCGAGTGTAAGGCTCGGCAGGATGTTCCCAAGCCTAGTACGAGAGTCAGGCACGGGGGCTTGGCCGGAGTTCGAGTGTAAGGCTCGGCAGGACGTTCCCAAGCCTAGTAGGAGAGTCAGGCAAGGGGGCTTGGCCGGAGTTCTAGTGTAAGGCTCGGCAGGACGTTCGACCTTACCTCGGCAGGGAGACCAAGCTTCCCAAGCCTAGTAGGAGAGTCAGGCAAGGGGGCTTGGCCGGAGTTCGAGTGTAAGGCTCGGCAGGACGTTCGACCTTACCTCGGCAGGGAGACCAAGCTTCCCAAGCCTAGTAGGAGAGTCAGGCAAGGGGGCTTGGCCTTAGTTCGAGTGTAAGGCTCGGCAGGACGTTCGACCTTACCTCGGCAGGGAGACCAAGCTTCCCAAGCCTAGTAGGAGAGTCAGGCAAGGGGGCTTTGCAGGACGTTCGAGTGTAAGGCTCGGCAGGACGTTCCCAAGCCTAGTAGGAGAGTCAGGCAAGGGGGCTTGGCCGGAAGTTCGAGTGTAAGGCTCGGCAGGATGTTCGACCTTACCTCGGCAGGGAGACCAAGCTTCCCAAGCCTAGTAGGAGAGTCAGGCAAGGGGGCTTGGCCCGAGTTCGAGTGTAAGGCTCGGCAGGACGTTCGACCTTACCTCGGCAGGGAGACCAAGCTTCCCAAGCCTAGTAGGAGAGTCAGGCAAGGGGGCTTGGCCGGAGTTCGAGTGTAAGGCTCGGCAGGACGTTCGACCTTACCTCGGCAGGGAGACCAAGCTTCCCAAGCCTAGTAGGAGAGTCAGGCAAGGGGGCTTGACCAGAGTTCGAGTGTAAGGCTCGGCAGGACGTTGCCAAGCCTAGTAGGAGAGTCAGGCAAGGGGGCTTGGCCGGAGTTCGAGTGTAAGGCTCGGCAGGACGTTCGACCTTACCTCGGCAGGGAGACCAAGCTTCCCGAGCCTAGTAGGAGAGTCAGGCAAGGGGGCTTGGCCCGAGTTCGAGTGTAAGGCTCGGCAGGACGTTCGACCTTACCTCGGCAGGGATACCAAGCTTCCCAAGCCTAGCAGGAGAGTCAGGCAAGGGGGCTTGGCTGGAGTTCGAGTGTAAGGCTCGGCAGGACGTTCGACCTTACCTTCGCAGGGAGACCAAGCTTCCCAAGACTAGTAGGAGAGCCAGGCAAGGGGACTTGGCCGGAGTTCGAGTGTAAGTCTCGGCAGGACATTCGACCTTACCTCGGCAGGGAGACCAAGCTTCCCAAGCCTAGTAGGAGAGTCAGGCAAGGGGGCTTGGCCGGAGTTCGAGTGTAAGGCTCGGCAGGACGTTCGACCGCACCTCGGCAGGGAGAGCAAGCTTCCCAAGCCTAGTAGGAGAGTCAGGCAAGGGGGCTTGGCCGGAGTTCGAGTGTAGGGCTCGGCAGGACGTTCCCGAGCCTAGTAGGAGAGTCAGGCAAGGGAGCTTGGCCGGAAGTTCGAGTGTAAGGCTCGGCAGGACGTTCGACCTTACCTCGGCAGGGAGACCAAGCTTCCCAAGCGTAGGGGAGTCAGGCAAGGGGACTTGGCTGGAGTTCGAGTGTAAGGTTCGGCAGGACGTTCGACCTTACCTCGGCAGGGAGACCAAGCTTCCCAAGCCTAGTAGGAGAGTCAGGCAAGGGGGCTTGGCCGGAGTTCGAGTGTAAGGCTCGGCAGGACGTTCGACCTTACCTCGGCAGGGAGACCAAGCTTCCCAAGCCTAGTAGGAGAGTCAGGCAAGGGGGCTTGGCCGGAGTTCGAGTGTAAGGCTCGGCCGGACGTTGCCAAGCCTAGTAGGAGAGTCAGGCAAGGGGGCTTTGCAGGACGTTCGAGTGTAAGGCTCGGCAGGACGTTCCCAAGCCTAGTAGGAGAGTCAGGCAAGGGGGCTTGGCCGGAGTTCGAGTGTAAGGCTCGGCAGGACGTTCCCAAGCCTAGTAGGAGAGTCAGGCAAGGGGGCTTTGCAGGACGTTCGAGTGTAAGGCTCGGCAGGACGTTCCCAAGCCTAGTAGGAGAGTCAGGCAAGGGGGCTTGGCCGGAAGTTCGAGTGTAAGGCTCGGCAGGATGTTCCCAAGCCTAGTACGAGAGTCAGGCACGGGGGCTTGGCCGGAGTTCGAGTGTAAGGCTCGGCAGGACGTTCCCAAGCCTAGTAGGAGAGTCAGGCAAGGGGGCTTGGCCGGAGTTCTAGTGTAAGGCTCGGCAGGACGTTCGACCTTACCTCGGCAGGGAGACCAAGCTTCCCAAGCCTAGTAGGAGAGTCAGGCAAGGGGGCTTGGCCGGAGTTCGAGTGTAAGGCTCGGCAGGACGTTCGACCTTACCTCGGCAGGGAGACCAAGCTTCCCAAGCCTAGTAGGAGAGTCAGGCAAGGGGGCTTGGCCTTAGTTCGAGTGTAAGGCTCGGCAGGACGTTCGACCTTACCTCGGCAGGGAGACCAAGCTTCCCAAGCCTAGTAGGAGAGTCAGGCAAGGGGGCTTGGCCGGAGTTCGAGTGTAAGGCTCGGCCGGACGTTGCCAAGCCTAGTAGGAGAGTCAGGCAAGGGGGCTTTGCAGGACGTTCGAGTGTAAGGCTCGGCAGGACGTTCCCAAGCCTAGTAGGAGAGTCAGGCAAGGGGGCTTGGCCGGAGTTCGAGTGTAAGGCTCGGCAGGACGTTCCCAAGCCTAGTAGGAGAGTCAGGCAAGGGGGCTTTGCAGGACGTTCGAGTGTAAGGCTCGGCAGGACGTTCCCAAGCCTAGTAGGAGAGTCAGGCAAGGGGGCTTGGCCGGGAGTTCGAGTGTAAGGCTCGGCAGGATGTTCGACCTTACCTCGGCAGGGAGACCAAGCTTCCCAAGCCTAGTAGGAGAGTCAGGCAAGGGGGCTTGGCCCGAGTTCGAGTGTAAGGCTCGGCAGGACGTTCAACCTTACCTCGGCAGGGAGACCAAGCTTCCCAAGCCTGGTAGGAGAGTCAGGCAAGGGGGATTGGCCGGAGTTCGAGTGTAAGGCTCGGCAGGACGTTCGACCTTACCTCAGCTGGGAGACCAAGCTTCCCAAGCCTAATAGGGTCAGGCAAGGGGGCTTGGCCGGAGTTCGAGTGTAAGGCTCGGCAGGACGTTCGACCTTACCTCGGCTGGGAGACGAAGCTTCCCAAGCCCAGGAGAGTCAGACAAGGGGACTTGGCCGGAGTTCGAGTGTAAGGCTCGGCAGGACGTTCGACCTTACCTCGGCAGGGAGACCAAGCTTCCCAAGCCTAGTAGGAGAGTCAGGCAAGGGGGCTTGGCCAGAGATCGAGTGTAAGGCTCGGCATGACGTTCGACCGTGCCTCGGCAGGGAGACCAAGCTTCCCAAGCCTAGGAGGAGAGTCAGGCAAGGGGGCTTGGACGGAGTTCGAGTGTAAGGCTCGGCAGGACGTTCGACCTAACCTCGGCAAGGAGACCAAGCTTCCCAAGCCTAGTAGGACTGTCAGGCAAGGGGGCTTGGCCGGAGTTCGAGTGTAAGGCTCGGCAGGACGTTCCCGGGCCTAGTAGGAGAGTCAGGCAAGGGGGTTTGGCTGGAGTTGGAGTGTAAGGCTCAGCAGGACGTTCGACCTTACCTCGGCAGGGAGACCAAGCTTCCCAAACCCTGTAGAGTCAGGCAAGGGGCTTGGCCGGAGTTCGAGTGTAAGGCTCGGCAGGACGTTCGACCTTACCTCGGCAGGGAGACCAAGCTTCCCAAGCCTAGTAGGAGAGTCAGGCAAGGGGGCTTGGCCGGAGTTCGAGTGTAAGGCTCGGCAGGACGTTCGACCTTACCTCGGCAGGGAGACCAAGCTTCCCAAGCCTAGTAGGAGAGTCAGGCAAGGGGGCTTGGCCGGAGTTCGAGTGTAAGGCTCGGCAGGACGTTCGACCTTACCTCGGCAGGGAGACCAAGTTTCCCAAGCCTAGTAGGAGAGTCAGGCAAGGGGGCTTGGCCGGAGTTCGAGTGTAAGGCTCGGCAGGATGTTCGACCTTACCTCGGCAGGGAGACCAAGCTTCCCAAGCCTAGTAGGAGAGTCAGGCAAGGGGGCTTGGCCGGAGTTCGAGTGTAAGGCTCGGCAGGACGTTCCCAAGCCGAGTAGGAGAGTCAGGCAAGGGGGCTTGGCCGGAGTTCGAGTGTAAGGCTCGGCAGGACGTTCCCGGGCCTAGTAGGAGAGTCAGGCAAGGGGGTTTGGCTGGAGTTGGAGTGTAAGGCTCAGCAGGACGTTCGACCTTACCTCGGCAGGGAGACCAAGCTTCCCAAACCTTGTAGAGTCAGGCAAGGGGGCTTGGCCGGAGTTCGAGTGTAAGGCTCGGCAGGACGTTCGACCTTACCTCGGCAGGGAGACCAAGCTTCCCAAGCCCAGTAGGAGAGTCAGGCAAGGGGGCTTGGCCGGAGTTCGAGTGTAAGGCTCGGCAGGACGTTCGACCTTACCTCGGCAGGGAGACCAAGCTTCCCAAGCCTAGTAGGAGAGTCAGGCAAGGGGGCTTGGCCGGAGTTCGAGTGTAAGGCTCGGCAGGACGTTCGACCTTACCTCGGCAGGGAGACCAAGCTTCCCAAGTCTAGTAGGAGAGTCAGGCAAGGGGGCTTGGCCGGAGTTCGAGTGTAAGGCTCGGCAGGACGTTCGACCTTACCTCGGCAGGGAGACCAAGCTTCCCAAGCCTAGTAGGAGAGTCAGGCAAGGGGGCTTGGCCCGAGTTCGAGTGTAAGGCTCGGCAGGACGTTCGACCTTACCTCGGCAGGGAGACCAAGCTTCCCAAGCCTAGTAGGAGAGTCAGGCAAGGGGGCTTTGCAGGACGTTCGAGTGTAAGGCTCGGCAGGACGTTCCCAAGCCTAGTAGGAGAGTCAGGCAAGGGGGCTTGGCCTGAAGTTCGAGTGTAAGACTCGGCAGGATGTTCGACCTTACCTCGGCAGGGAGACCAAGCTTCCCAAGCCTAGTAGGAGAGTCAGGCAAGGGGGCTTGGCCCGAGTTCGAGTGTAAGGCTCGGCAGGACGTTCGACCTTACCTCGGCAGGGAGACCAAGCTTCCCAAGCCTAGTAGGAGAGTCAGGCAAGGGGGCTTTGCCGGACGTTCGAGTGTAAGGCTCGGCAGGACGTTCCCAAGCCTAGTAGGAGAGTCAGGCAAGGGGGCTTGGCCGGAAGTTCGAGTGTAAGGCTCGGCAGGATGTTCCCAAGCCTAGTACGAGAGTCAGGCACGGGGGCTTGGCCGGAGTTCGAGTGTAAGGCTCGGCAGGACGTTCCCAAGCCTAGTAGGAGAGTCAGGCAAGGGGGCTTGGCCGGAGTTCTAGTGTAAGGCTCGGCAGGACGTTCGACCTTACCTCGGCAGGGAGACCAAGCTTCCCAAGCCTAGTAGGAGAGTCAGGCAATGGGGCTTGGCCGGAGTTCGAGTGTAAGGCTCGGCAGGACGTTCGACCTTACCTCGGCAGGGAGACCAAGCTTCCCAAGCCTAGTAGGAGAGTCAGGCAAGGGGGCTTGGCCGGAGTTCGAGTGTAAGGCTCGGCCGGACGTTGCCAAGCCTAGTAGGAGAGTCAGGCAAGGGGGCTTTGCAGGACGTTCGAGTGTAAGGCTCGGCAGGACGTTCCCAAGCCTAGTAGGAGAGTCAGGCAAGGGGGCTTGGCCGGAGTTCGAGTGTAAGGCTCGGCAGGACGTTCCCAAGCCTAGTAGGAGAGTCAGGCAAGGGGGCTTTGCAGGACGTTCGAGTGTAAGGCTCGGCAGGACGTTCCCAAGCCTAGTAGGAGAGTCAGGCAAGGGGGCTTGGCCGGAAGTTCGAGTGTAAGGCTCGGCAGGATGTTCGACCTTACCTCGGCAGGGAGACCAAGCTTCCCAAGCCTAGTAGGAGAGTCAGGCAAGGGGGCTTGGCCCGAGTTCGAGTGTAAGGCTCGGCAGGACGTTCGACCTTACCTCAGCAGGGAGACCAAGCTTCCCAAGCCTAATAGGGTCAGGCAAGGGGGCTTGGCCGGAGTTCGAGTGTAAGGCTCGGCAGGACGTTCGACCTTACCTCGGCTGGGAGACGAAGCTTCCCAAGCCTAGTAGGAGAGTCAGGCAAGGGGGCTTGGCCAGAGATCGAGTGTAAGGCTCGGCATGACGTTCGACCGTGCCTCGGCAGGGAGACCAAGCTTCCCAAGCCTAGGAGGAGAGTCAGGCAAGGGGGCTTGGACGGAGTTCGAGTGTAAGGCTCGGCAGGACGTTCGACCTAACCTCGGCAAGGAGACCAAGCTTCCCAAGCCTAGTAGGACTGTCAGGCAAGGGGGCTTGGCCGGAGTTCGAGTGTAAGGCTCGGCAGGACGTTCCCGGGCCTAGTAGGAGAGTCAGGCAAGGGGGTTTGGCTGGAGTTGGAGTGTAAGGCTCAGCAGGACGTTCGACCTTACCTCGGCAGGGAGACCAAGCTTCCCAAACCTTGTAGAGTCAGGCAAGGGGCTTGGCCGGAGTTCGAGTGTAAGGCTCGGCAGGACGTTCGACCTTACCTCGGCAGGGAGACCAAGCTTCCCAAGCCTAGTAGGAGAGTCAGGCAAGGGGGCTTGGCCGGAGTTCGAGTGTAAGGCTCGGCAGGACGTTCGACCTTACCTCGGCAGGGAGACCAAGCTTCCCAAGCCTAGTAGGAGAGTCAGGCAAGGGGGCTTGGCCGGAGTTCGAGTGTAAGGCTCGGCAGGACGTTCGACCTTACCTCGGCAGGGAGACCAAGTTTCCCAAGCCTAGTAGGAGAGTCAGGCAAGGGGGCTTGGCCGGAGTTCGAGTGTAAGGCTCGGCAGGATGTTCGACCTTACCTCGGCAGGGAGACCAAGCTTCCCAAGCCTAGTAGGAGAGTCAGGCAAGGGGGCTTGGCCGGAGTTCGAGTGTAAGGCTCGGCAGGACGTTCCCAAGCCGAGTAGGACAGTCAGGCAAGGGGGCTTGGCCGGAGTTCGAGTGTAAGGCTCGGCAGGACGTTCCCGGGCCTAGTAGGAGAGTCAGGCAAGGGGGTTTGGCTGGAGTTGGAGTGTAAGGCTCAGCAGGACGTTCGACCTTACCTCGGCAGTGAGACCAAGCTTCCCAAACCTTGTAGAGTCAGGCAAGGGGCTTGGCCGGAGTTCGAGTGTAAGGCTCGGCAGGACGTTCGACCTTACCTCGGCAGGGAGACCAAGCTTCCCAAGCCTAGTAGGAGAGTCAGGCAAGGGGGCTTGGCCGGAGTTCGAGTGTAAGGCTCGGCAGGACGTTCGACCTTACCTCGGCAGGGAGACCAAGCTTCCCAAGCCTAGTAGGAGAGTCAGGCAAGGGGGCTTGGCCGGAGTTCGAGTGTAAGGCTCGGCAGGACGTTCGACCTTACCTCGGCAGGGAGACCAAGTTTCCCAAGCCTAGTAGGAGAGTCAGGCAAGGGGGCTTGGCCGGAGTTCGAGTGTAAGGCTCGGCAGGATGTTCGACCTTACCTCGGCAGGGAGACCAAGCTTCCCAAGCCTAGTAGGAGAGTCAGGCAAGGGGGCTTGGCCGGAGTTCGAGTGTAAGGCTCGGCAGGACGTTCCCAAGCCGAGTAGGAGAGTCAGGCAAGGGGGCTTGGCCGGAGTTCGAGTGTAAGGCTCGGCAGGACGTTCCCGGGCCTAGTAGGAGAGTCAGGCAAGGGGGTTTGGCTGGAGTTGGAGTGTAAGGCTCAGCAGGACGTTCGACCTTACCTCGGCAGGGAGACCAAGCTTCCCAAACCTTGTAGAGTCAGGCAAGGGGGCTTGGCCGGAGTTCGAGTGTAAGGCTCGGCAGGACGTTCGACCTTACCTCGGCAGGGAGACCAAGCTTCCCAAGCCCAGTAGGAGAGTCAGGCAAGGGGGCTTGGCCGGAGTTCGAGTGTAAGGCTCGGCAGGACGTTCGACCTTACCTCGGCAGGGAGACCAAGCTTCCCAAGCCTAGTAGGAGAGTCAGGCAAGGGGGCTTGGCCGGAGTTCGAGTGTAAGGCTCGGCAGGACGTTCGACCTTACCTCGGCAGGGAGACCAAGCTTCCCAAGCCTAGTAGGAGAGTCAGGCAAGGGGGCTTGGCCGGAGTTCGAGTGTAAGGCTCGGCAGGACGTTCGACCTTACCTCGGCAGGGAGACCAAGCTTCCCAAGCCTAGTAGGAGAGTCAGGCAAGGGGGCTTGGCCGGAGTTCGAGTGTAAGGCTCGGCAGGATATTCGACCTTACCTCGGCAGGGAGACCAAGCTTCCCAAGCCTAGTAGGAGAGTCAGGCAAGGGGGCTTGGCCGGAGTTCGAGTGTAAGGCTCGGCAGGACGTTCCCAAGCCGAGTAGGAGAGTCAGGCAAGGGGGCTTGGCCGGAGTTCGAGTGTAAGGCTCGGCAGGACGTTCGACCTTACCTCGGCAGGGAGACCAAGCTTCCCAAGCCTAGTAGGAGAGTCAGGCAAGGGGGCTTGGCCCGAGTTCGAGTGTAAGGCTCGGCAGGACGTTCGACCTTACCTCGGCAGGGAGACCAAGCTTCCCAAGCCTAGTAGGAGAGTCAGGCAAGGGGGCTTGGCCCGAGTTCGAGTGTAAGGCTCGGCAGGACGTTCGACCTTACCTCGGCAGGGAGACCAAGCTTCCCAAGCCTAGTAGCAGAGTCAGGCAAGGGGGCTTGGCCGGAGTTCGAGTGTAAGGCTCGGCAGGACGTTCCCAAGCCTAGTAGGAGAGTCAGGCAAGGGGGCTTTGCCGGACGTTCGAGTGTAAGGCTCGGCAGGACGTTCCCAAGCCTAGTAGGAGAGTCAGGCAAGGGGGCTTGGCCGGAAGTTCGAGTGTAAGGCTCGGCAGGATGTTCCCAAGCCTAGTACGAGAGTCAGGCACGGGGGCTTGGCCGGAGTTCGAGTGTAAGGCTCGGCAGGACGTTCGACCTTACCTCGGCAGGGAGACCAAGCTTCCCAAGCCTAGTAGGAGAGTCAGGCAAGGGGGCTTGGCCCGAGTTCGAGTGTAAGGCTCGGCAGGACGTTCGACCTTACCTCGGCAGGGAGACCAAGCTTCCCAAGCCTAGTAGGAGAGTCAGGCAAGGGGGCTTTGCAGGACGTTCGAGTGTAAGGCTCGGCAGGACGTTCCCAAGCCGAGTAGGAGAGTCAGGCAAGGGGGCTTGGCCTGAAGTTCGAGTGTAAGACTCGGCAGGATGTTCGACCTTACCTCGGCAGGGAGACCAAGCTTCCCAAGCCTAGTAGGAGAGTCAGGCAAGGGGGCTTGGCCCGAGTTCGAGTGTAAGGCTCGGCAGGACGTTCGACCTTACCTCGGCAGGGAGACCAAGCTTCCCAAGCCTAGTAGGAGAGTCAGGCAAGGGGGCTTTGCCGGACGTTCGAGTGTAAGGCTCGGCAGGACGTTCCCAAGCCTAGTAGGAGAGTCAGGCAAGGGGGCTTGGCCGGAAGTTCGAGTGTAAGGCTCGGCAGGATGTTCCCAAGCCTAGTACGAGAGTCAGGCACGGGGGCTTGGCCGGAGTTCGAGTGTAAGGCTCGGCAGGACGTTCCCAAGCCTAGTAGGAGAGTCAGGCAAGGGGGCTTGGCCGGAGTTCTAGTGTAAGGCTCGGCCGGACGTTCGACCTTACCTCGGCAGGGAGACCAAGCTTCCCAAGCCTAGTAGGAGAGTCAGGCAAGGGGGCTTGGCCGGAGTTCGAGTGTAAGGCTCGGCAGGACGTTTGACCTTACCTAGGCAGTGAGACCAAGCTTCCCAAGCCTAGTAGGAGAGTCAGGCAAGGGGGCTTTGCAGGACGTTCGAGTGTAAGGCTCGGCAGGACGTTCCCAAGCCTAGTAGGAGAGTCAGGCAAGGGGGCTTGGCCGGAAGTTCGAGTGTAAGGCTCGGCAGGATGTTCGACCTTACCTCGACAGGGAGACCAAGCTTCCCAAGCCTAGGAGGAGAGTCAGGCAAGGGGGCTTGGCCCGAGTTCGAGTGTAAGGCTCGGCAGGACGTTCGACCTTACCTCGGCAGGGAGACCAAGCTTCCCAAGCCTAGTAGGAGAGTCAGGCAAGGGGGCTTGGCCGGAGTTCGAGTGTAAGGCTCGGCAGGACGTTCGACCTTACCTCGGCAGGGAGACCAAGCTTCCCAAGCCTAGTAGGAGAGTCAGGCAAGGGGGCTTGGCCAGAGTGCGAGTGTAAGTCTCGGCAGGACGTTGCCAAGCCTAGTAGGAGAGTCAGGCAAGGGGGCTTGGCCGGAGTTCGAGTGTAAGGCTCGGCAGGACGTTCGACCTTACCTCGGCAGGGAGACCAAGCTTCCCGAGCCTAGTAGGAGAGTCAGGCAAGGGGCCTTGGCCCGAGTTCGAGTGTAAGGCTCGGCAGGACGTTCGACCTTACCTCGGCAGGGAGACCAAGCTTCCCAAGCCTAGCAGGAGAGTCAGGCAAGGGGGCTTGGCCGGAGTTCGAGTGTAAGGCTCGGCAGGACGTTCGACCTTACCTTCGCAGGGAGACCAAGCTTCCCAAGACTAGTAGGAGAGCCAGGCAAGGGGACTTGGCCGGAGTTCGAGTGTAAGTCTCGGCAGGACATTCGACCTTACCTCGGCAGGGAGACCAAGCTTCCCAAGCCTAGTAGGAGAGTCAGGCAAGGGGGCTTGGCCGGAGTTCGAGTGTAAGGCTCGGCAGGACGTTCGACCGCACCTCGGCAGGGAGAGCAAGCTTCCCAAGCCTAGTAGGAGAGTCAGGCAAGGGGGCTTGGCCGGAGTTCGAGTGTAGGGCTGGGCAGGACGTTCCCGAGCCTAGTAGGAGAGTCAGGCAAGGGAGCTTGGCCGGAAGTTCGAGTGTAAGGCTCGGCAGGAAGTTCCCAAGCCTAGTACGAGAGTCAGGCAAGGGGGCTTGGCCGGAGTTCGAGTGTAAGGCTCGGAAGGACGTTCCCAAGCCTAGCAGGAGAGTCAGGCAAGGGGGCTTGGCCGGAGTTCGAGTGTAAGGCTCGGCAGGACGTTCGACCTTACCTCGGCAGGGAGACCAAGCTTCCCAAGCCTAGGGGAGTCAGGCAAGGGGACTTGGCTGGAGTTCGAGTGTAAGGCTCGGCAGGACGTTCGACCTTACCTCGGCAGGGAGACCAAGCTTCCCAAGCCTAGTAGGGTCAGGCAAGGGGGCTTGGCCGGAGTTCGAGTGTAAGGTTCGGCAGGACGTTCGACCTTACCTCGGCAGGGAGACCAAGCTTCCCAAGCCTAGGGGAGTCAGGCAAGGGGACTTGGCTGGAGTTCGAGTGTAAGGCTCGGCAGGACGTTCGACCTTACCTCGGCAGGGAGACCAAGCTCCCCAAGCCTAGTAGGGTCAGGCAAGGGGGCTTGGCCGGAGTTCGAGTGTAAGGCTCGGCCGGACGTTCGACCTTACCTCGGCAGGGAGATGAAGCTTCCCAAGCCTAGGAGAGTCAGACAAGGGGACTTGGCCGGAGTTCGAGTGTAAGGCTCGGCAGGACGTTCGACCTTACCTCGGCAGGGAGACCAAGCTTCCCAAGCCTAGTAGGAGAGTCAGGCAAGGGGGCTTAGCCGGATTTCGAGTGTAAGGCTCGGCAGGACGCTCCCGGGCCTAGTAGGAGAGTCAGGCAAGGGGGCTTGGCTGGAACTCGAGTGTAAGGCTCGGCAGGACGTTGCCAAGCCTAGTAGGAGAGTCAGGCAAGGGGGCTTGGCCCGAGTTCGAGTGTAAGGCTCGGCAGGACGTTCGACCTTACCTCGGCAGGGAGACCAAGCTTCCCAAGCCTAGCAGGAGAGTCAGGCAAGGGGGCTTGGCTGGAGTTCGAGTGTAAGGCTCGGCAGGACGTTCGACCTTACCTTCGCAGGGAGACCAAGCTTCCCAAGACTAGTAGGAGAGCCAGGCAAGGGGACTTGGCCGGAGTTCGAGTGTAAGTCTCGGCAGGACATTCGACCTTACCTCGGCAGGGAGACCAAGCTTCCCAAGCCTAGTAGGAGAGTCAGGCAAGGGGGCTTGGCCGGAGTTCGAGTGTAAGGCTCGGCAGGACGTTCGACCGCACCTCGGCAGGGAGAGCAAGCTTCCCAAGCCTAGTAGGAGAGTCAGGCAAGGGGGCTTGGCCGGAGTTCGAGTGTAAGGCTCGGCAGGACGTTCGACCTTACCTCGGCAGGGAGACCAAGCTTCCCAAGCCTAGTAGGAGAGTCAGGCAAGGGGGCTTGGCCAGAGTGCGAGTGTAAGGCTCGGCAGGACGTTGCCAAGCCTAGTAGGAGAGTCAGGCAAGGGGGCTTGGCCGGAGTTCGAGTGTAAGGCTCGGCAGGACGTTCGACCTTACCTCGGCAGGGAGACCAAGCTTCCCGAGCCTAGTAGGAGAGTCAGGCAAGGGGCCTTGGCCCGAGTTCGAGTGTAAGGCTCGGCAGGACGTTCGACCTTACCTCGGCAGGGAGACCAAGCTTCCCAAGCCTAGCAGGAGAGTCAGGCAAGGGGGCTTGGCCGGAGTTCGAGTGTAAGGCTCGGCAGGACGTTCGACCTTACCTTCGCAGGGAGACCAAGCTTCCCAAGACTAGTAGGAGAGCCAGGCAAGGGGACTTGGCCGGAGTTCGAGTGTAAGTCTCGGCAGGACATTCGACCTTACCTCGGCAGGGAGACCAAGCTTCCCAAGCCTAGTAGGAGAGTCAGGCAAGGGGGCTTGGCCGGAGTTCGAGTGTAGGGCTCGGCAGGAAGTTCCCGAGCCTAGTAGGAGAGTCAGGCAAGGGAGCTTGGCCGGAAGTTCGAGTGTAAGGCTCGGCAGGAAGTTCCCAAGCCTAGTACGAGAGTCAGGCAAGGGGGCTTGGCCGGAGTTCGAGTGTAAGGCTCGGAAGGACGTTCCCAAGCCTAGCAGGAGAGTCAGGCAAGGGGGCTTGGCCGGAGTTCGAGTGTAAGGCTCGGCAGGACGTTCGACCGCACCTCGGCAGGGAGAGCAAGCTTCCCAAGCCTAGTAGGAGAGTCAGGCAAGGGGGCTTGGCCGGAGTTCGAGTGTAGGGCTCGGCAGGACGTTCCCGAGCCTAGTAGGAGAGTCAGGCAAGGGAGCTTGGCCGGAAGTTCGAGTGTAAGGCTCGGCAGGAAGTTCCCAAGCCTAGTACGAGAGTCAGGCAAGGGGGCTTGGCCGGAGTTCGAGTGTAAGGCTCGGAAGGACGTTCCCAAGCCTAGCAGGAGAGTCAGGCAAGGGGGCTTGGCCGGAGTTCGAGTGTAAGGCTCGGCAGGACGTTCGACCTTACCTCGGCAGGGAGACCAAGCTTCCCAAGCCTAGGGGAGTCAGGCAAGGGGACTTGGCTGGAGTTCGAGTGTAAGGCTCGGCAGGACGTTCGACCTTACCTCGGCAGGGAGACCAAGCTTCCCAAGCCTACTAGGGTCAGGCAAGGGGGCTTGGCCGGAGTTCGAGTGTAAGGTTCGGCAGGACGTTCGACCTTACCTCGGCAGGGAGACCAAGCTTCCCAAGCCTAGGGGAGTCAGGCAAGGGGACTTGGCTGGAGTTCGAGTGTAAGGCTCGGCAGGACGTTCGACCTTACCTCGGCAGGGAGACCAAGCTCCCCAAGCCTAGTAGGGTCAGGCAAGGGGGCTTGGCCGGAGTTCGAGTGTAAGGCTCGGCCGGACGTTCGACCTTACCTCGGCAGGGAGATGAAGCTTCCCAAGCCTAGGAGAGTCAGACAAGGGGACTTGGCCGGAGTTCGAGTGTAAGGCTCGGCAGGACGTTCGACCTTACCTCGGCAGGGAGACCAAGCTTCCCAAGCCTAGTAGGAGAGTCAGGCAAGGGGGCTTAGCCGGATTTCGAGTGTAAGGCTCGGCAGGACGTTCCCGGGCCTAGTAGGAGAGTCAGGCAAGGGGGCTTGGCTGGAACTCGAGTGTAAGGCTCGGCAGGACGTTGCCAAGCCTAGTAGGAGAGTCAGGCAAGGGGGCTTGGCCGGAGTTCGAGTGTAAGGCTCGGCAGGACGTTCGACCTTACCTCGGCAGGGAGACCAAGCTTCCCGAGCCTAGTAGGAGAGCCAGGCAAGGGGGCTTGGCCCGAGTTCGAGTGTAAGGCTCGGCAGGACGTTCGACCTTACCTCGGCAGGGAGACCAAGCTTCCCAAGCCTAGCAGGAGAGTCAGGCAAGGGGGCTTGGCTGGAGTTCGAGTGTAAGGCTCGGCAGGACGTTCGACCTTACCTTCGCAGGGAGACCAAGCTTCCCAAGACTAGTAGGAGAGCCAGGCAAGGGGACTTGGCCGGAGTTCGAGTGTAAGTCTCGGCAGGACATTCGACCTTACCTCGGCAGGGAGACCAAGCTTCCCAAGCCTAGTAGGAGAGTCAGGCAAGGGGGCTTGGCCGGAGTTCGAGTGTAAGGCTCGGCAGGACGTTCGACCGCACCTCGGCAGGGAGAGCAAGCTTCCCAAGCCTAGTAGGAGAGTCAGGCAAGGGGGCTTGGCCGGAGTTCGAGTGTAGGGCTCGGCAGGACGTTCCCGAGCCTAGTAGGAGAGTCAGGCAAGGGAGCTTG